>NW_024704768.1:2019460-2607247 GCF_018977255.1 Callorhinchus milii
AGTTTTGTTGCTCTGACCACTACACTACAGGACTCCACGTTGGGGCGTTGGGTGGGGGGACAGAAGGGGCTGAGAGATTTCCGGGCCAGCGTTTCTGATCCTACCCCACCTCTTCCCCCTCTGCCACCCCCTCCCCCACCCTCTCCCCCTCCTCCGATCACCCCCGGCCTACGGTCCTGGGTCAGTTATCTGCCGACATCAGCTGGTTCCCAGGGTGTTGGCCGAGGGAGCTGATGGCTGTGCGTGTACGTGGTGTGGCTTTATCAAACCGTTCAGTGCTCAGGAGGAGCTTAAAGGATAAGGACAGAGACATTCGCCTGACAAACAGTGCAATGACTTGTTAAACGGCTCGAAGATCCTCTTTGATAGCTCAGATAAGCGAGTCCCTCTCTCCTCTCCTCTCCTCTCTTGCTCCCCCCCCCCACCAACTCCCCCTCCGCTCGCGCCTCTCATTCCATCGACAGCCAAGCTCCGTAGCTTTTGGAGATGTTTCCTTATCTCGTTGAACAATGTCAGAGCTGCGATCACTGGCGACTGACACTTAACTGCTCGCTGCGGGTTGGGCGAATGATGAGTCGATAAACGGAGGCTTGCGGGGAGCAGAAGAAAGGCTGCCACGGGAAAGCCTTCGCCCTTCTCTCCCCCATTTGTTGGAGTATCGGCTTGGCTTGGCTTGGCTTGGCTTGGCTCTGACCCGTCACTGGGTCCAGAAAGCTGTGGGTTAGCATTGAGGCCTTTGGGCTCGCAGTCTGGGCTACTAACTCTACTTTGGGGTGGGGGGAGAGAGAGAGAGAGAGAGAGAGGGAGAAGTCCCGCATTGTCAGGGGTGCTATCTTTCACGAGATGCATAACTGAGGTCCGTTTGCCTGTTCAGGTGGACGTTAGAGATCCTCGGGACGCTATCATTTTGCACACAGCCTCACTCGACGCTTTCTGTTCAGCGTAGCAGCGGTGAGGACAGAATACTTTTCTCTCGAGTGCAAAAACAGACCTTAAAAATAGCTAAAGTGCCCCACGTAGTGGCCGGACCACAAAATAGTCCTTAACAATCCTTGCGTTTGACACACACTTCATCGTGGAGTCCCGTAGCTCGGAGGTCAGAGCCCTCGCCTCGCCAGCGAGAGGACCTGGGTTCGATTCCGGGCAGTTCGAAACCTCGGGCAAGTTTCCTTAGGTCCGCGCGCGCGCGCGCACGCACACACCTGATAATAATCTCTCGAGAAACAAAACGCAAAGGATAATTTGGTCGCCCAATCCCACAACCGTCTGCGGGGACGCCGCCGTGCGCAGTTGGCTGCCGCGTTTCGCCCGCAAACATACAGCCAATTCGCTTTACAACGTATCCCGTGAAGCGCTTTGAGGCCTCGCGAAGAGGCGGAAAAGCCCCGTTATCGAAACGCAAGGATCATCACGTCTTCGAGACGCCTCAGAGCGCTTCGCAGGATTATACCGTGGAGTGGAGTGACTGTACATTTGCGGGCGAAACGCGGCAGGAAGTTGCGCACAGCGGCGTGGCTCGAGCGACCGCGTTACCACGGCTGGGAACCAAACCTTGTGAGGAAAGTGCTCTAACCCACTGCGCCAACTGGGCGCAAAGACAGACTCGAAACCCAAAGACAGACTCCCAGATTATCCGAGCTCAGGTGAAGCGGTTCACACGCTCGCTCGCTCGCTCGCTGATAATCTGCCCCCCGGTGCTCGCTCACCCGGAACCTGAACAAAGCGTCAGCGGCACTGGGCTGGAAGATGATTCCTTCTTTACATTGCTGTGCGCAATCGGCCGCCGCGTTCGCCCACAAATATGCAGTCAATTCACTTTACAGTGTGTTCTGTGAAGCGCTTTGGGACGTCCTCTCCCGACGCGAAAAGCGCTATATCAAATGCAAAGGATTATTATTATTATATTATTATTACGTTCGTCACTGAAGACCATCACTGAAGATGATTTGGGAGGCGTTTGCTGTATAATACCGCCCACTTGGTGGGGCTGTTGCACTTCCATAGAGAGCCACTGGCGCCATCTAATGGGCGCAATGTATCACAGCACCTTAATGGGGGTCGGGTGTTTGACCCATGCGAACCCCTAATTATGCTTAAGCTCCGCAAGACGCTTCCCTGCTTAGTGGACCCTGATAGAAGTGCAAGTTGTTGTCGTGGAGAGTGTCCAAACCGTAGTTATGATAACAATAGTAATAATAATAATAATCCTTGCATTTGATATAGCGCCTTATGACGTCTATTATTCTTCTTATTATTTACTATTTCTTATCATTGTAATAAATTGCTCATTCGCTTCCCGGACGTTCGTCTGTTGCGCGTTGCCGCGTGCGCGAGGCGTTGGCGTACAAATACGCGGTCACGACACTTGACAGCAACGCGCCTTGAGAAAAGCTTTGAGGAGTTTGGACAGCACCGTCGCTGCACCAATCCCAGAAGATTATTAGAAGTATTATCATTCCCTCTGCATTGCAAATGATGTTGTCACTGACCTGGGAAAGCTGTGGACCATTCCTCAGCCGCGAGAGGAGAGAAAATTGACTTTGCTGTTCCATTTTTTTTTTACCTGATTATGTGTAACAGATGCAACTATTTATCTCTGGTTCACCTCTAATCTCTGTGTGTTTGTCAAGTCCCAGATCCAACTGACAGGTAATTAAGAATTAGCATTATTAACGAGCAATCAAAGGGAAGGTGTTAACACCCGATCTCACAGGCCCAGAGGTTTCCAAACGGCGCAGAGATTCTGATTGTGGGGGGACGTGGGGGGGACGGGGGGGGGGGGACGCGTTTCGCCCGCAAAACACACGGTCACTACGCTTTACAGCGTATTCTGTGAAGCGCTTTGAGGCGTCTCGAAGGTGTGATCAGGCGCTGTGTCGAATGCGAGGATTATTAACGAAGGGCGGTGGACGTTGCTCACCAGGAACCAGGGTAAACGTGCTTCGCTTTTTGCGACGGTGTTGGCTTCCTGTAGCGCAGTGGTTAGAGCACTCGCCTCGCAAGAATAGAGGAGCCGGGTTCGATTCCCGGGCGGGGGCGAA
This sequence comes from Callorhinchus milii, assembly GCF_018977255.1. NCBI lineage: Eukaryota > Metazoa > Chordata > Chondrichthyes > Chimaeriformes > Callorhinchidae > Callorhinchus > Callorhinchus milii. Next base: position 2,022,502 of record NW_024704768.1, read on the forward strand.
ACCTCAGGCAGGTTTCCTTACTCCGCCCGCTCAGGAGTAAGTAGGAATCCGACTGGTAGTCGATTGGCGAATCGCTTTCCGGTGATAATAATTCCTTTAAAATTAAATTAAATAAAAATAACAATTTGGTCACTCAATCCACGGCTGTTTGTGGGATTGGCTGCCACACAAAACACACAGTCAAGTCGCTTCACGGTGTATCCCGTGAAGCGCTTTGAGACGTCTCGACGACAACATAAGGCGCGATAGCAAACGCAAGGCTTATTATTATTATTATTATTATTATCATTGTGTCCAACATCTGGTTAAAACGCCACAGACCCCACCCCCCCAGGGAGCGAGGTTTAACGCCTCATCTAACACCCCGGTGTCTGCGCACAACAATATATATATATATAATAATAATTATTCTAACAATGCAGTGGCTCTACCTCGGTCCCCACCGCCCCATCTCCACCCGCAGCCCTGCGTTTGGAGCATCAGTCTGACTTGTGAGCTCAAAGTTCCTGACTCGGGGGCTTGAACCTGTTACAGTAAATGTAAAACCTCGCAGAACGCTGGATGGGGAGGTGAACGCAGTTTAATTCTGTGCGGTAGGTCAGTGCGCACTCCCCGCTGAAGGCATTTACCCTTTTGATCTCCGGGAAATGCTCTTTTGTGTTTAACTAATTTCCTTTTGTGCGTTTTTATACATCGAACCCTTTAACCCGAGATCCCATCCTATCCTATTCGGCTTTCAGTGGGAGACTCAGGTTAATCTTTCTCCTCACATAATGGCACTTGAGGCCATCGCTGCCGTTCAGAGGAAGTTCAGACGAAATAATATTTTTAAAAAAAAGAAATACCAGGTTGTTCAAAGTTCGGGAGTCCTGTAGCTCAGGGGTTAGAGAGCGGAGCGAAACCCTCGGCAAGTTTCCTTACTCCACACACACGCCTCTGTTGACCCATTAGTAAGTAGGAACCCGGTTGTTAGTCGATTAGCGGATGGCGTTTCCGGGGCTTAATAATCCCCTTCTAAAGAAAATTAAAATAATAGTAATAATTTGGTCGCTCAATCCACGGCTGTTTGTGGGGACGCTGCTGTGCGCAATTGGCCGCCGCGTTTCGCCCACAAAACATACAGTCACTCCGCTTTGCGGTATATCCTGTGAAGCGCTTTGAGACGTCCTGAAGACGTGATAAGGCGCTGTATCAAATACAAGGGTTATTGTGGGTTGGGGTTATTGCTAGGGTATTGCTGCATTATTTCATGCTATTGGTGAGAGCCTACAACAGTGCCCTCCAATATAAGTATAATTTGTGGTGGTGGTGGTGGTTGTTGTTGTTGTTGCTGCTCAGGCTGCAGTGCAGATCTATCTGGTTGTCTCCTCGTCTCTCCTTTGCTGTCGCCGGTCTTGGCCGTGATCCAGGATGTGTCTCCAGCCTCTGATGCCTTCGATTCGGGGGGGTTGGGGGAAGGGAATTGTCATCCTGGCTTCTTTAACGTCTTTAATGTTAATGTTTTTAAGGTAATAATCCCTCCAAAAAATAATAATAATAATAATAATAATAATTCGGTCACTCGATCCACGGCTGTTTGTGGGGTTCGCTGCTGTGCGCAATTGGCCGCCGCGTTTCACCCGCAAAACACACAGTCACACACACAGACGTCTCAAAGCGCTTCACAGGATACACTGTAAAGTGTGGCGGGCGAGTGGTGGTGGTGGTGGGGGGCGGTGGGAGGGAGGGTGAGACTCGGACTGGGTAATCCACGTGGAGTGTGAGAGGCATCTGGCGCTCGGCGCTCGGGGAGCACGATCGGAATAACGGAAAAGGTCATTTGACCGTGGGCAGCGGGGATGATTTGTGTGGGTTTCTGACGCTGTTATCCGTCGTGTTGCAGAGGCGCTGGGGACATGTAGATAACAAAGAAATTGGTATTGAGCTTCTGTCAACCACAGAAAGACAAGTGGCCATAGGACGATTGCAAACAAGATTCCGGGCAGATTCTCGCTCCGGTTCTCGGTTGATCTAATGGAACAATTTAATTGAATCCCAGTCAGCGCCTATTTTTCAGATTTCGCCAGCAATGACGTACCCAAAGAATTTTCCACGACTTCCTTACCTTTTAACTCGTTGCGCACCCCCGAAGCCTCCCCCCTCTCCTCCCCTCCACATGCCTTCCCGCATTCCCCCCCCCCCACAATCCTCCCCTCCCGCGCACCTCCCCGCACCCCCCAACCCGCAAACCCCCCCCACCCCCACAACGAGGTGGACTGTGGGCGAAACGAGGCAGCCGATTGCGCACAGCGGTGTCCCCACAAACAGCCGTGGGTTGAAGTGACACCATTTTTTTTCTCGTTGGACATTTCTCTTCTTTTCTCTTCTCTTCTCTTCTCTCCACTATGATGGAATGTTTTAATTTGAGCGCTGAGGCAGAGAAAGTTTCATCACCGTGAAGAATCTGACGTCCACAAACGTTGCTCCCGATCTCTTCAGTGCCCGGAGTTTCTTTACTTCTCCCCCACCCCCCCACCCATCCCGTTTCCCCCCCTATCTCCCGCTCCCCGTTCCCCCCCGCCCCCACCTCCTCCACCCACCACCCCCACCCCACGAGCACCACTGTGCCCTTAACAAATAACCTCAAACACTCGCTTGCTGAAAGACTGGGCCTTTGGAGACATTTCCAACCCAATCCAACGCCAAGTTTATCTTCATTTGTCTTCTGTGTTTTTCTTCTTCAATTTCCTACCCTCTCGCTTCCGAACATCCCACGGGGGCCGCTGAGCGAAGACAGCTCTTCAGCCTCGAACAGATCCTCTCAGAGGACACCTCATAGAGATGTGTAAGATGCTTAAGATCGAGAACGTAAAGTCAGAACTCAGCGCTCAGACATAACAGAGGGCTCAGTTCATGCGTGAGATTTGACACAGAATGTCGGTGGGATGAGCGAGACTGAGAGAGAGAGAGAGAGAGAGAGAGAGAGCGAGGGGGGGTATTTGACTCCATGGGTAAGAGTGAGGCTCTGTATCCAAGTCCCAACAGATATACACACACACGCACACACACACAGATACACACACACACAGACAGATACACACACACACACACAGACAGATATATACACACACACACACATAGGTGTACACACACACAGAGACACACACACACAGGTGCACACACATACATACACAGATACACACACACAGACACACACACACATATACACACACAGAAGCACACACACAGACACACACACACAGACACACAGGTGCACACACATACATACACAGATACACACACACACACAGATACACATTTTCTAGTGGGTGGGGCGGGGGCTTGAGGATGGCAAATTCTAATCCAAAGCCTCAATGAAACAATCTTCATGAATCAAATCTATCCCATCATTGTCGGAGCCAGAGAGGCTTAGACCGAGTTAAAGGGTAATTTGCCTCCTGCCCTATTGCAGTGGGATATAAAGGCGATTTTTTTTCTCTTTCTCTTCGCATTATCTCTAACAATGATGTTGAGTATCTGTACGCCACACACCATAATGCAAATCAAGCCAGACAGTGACAGATGGAGTGAGAGTCCCTGCATTGTTTTCCAATGGCTCTGGACTGATGAGATTCAGTTTCACTCATCAATAATCCAAGGTGCCAAATGTAATCCCAGGCAGCGACTCTGAATACAACCAGGTCCCCTGACGTTTGAAATACCTTGTCCCGAGTTTAATTATTCCTGACAGCTACAGACTATCGGATCGCTAGCGACGGGTGAATCTCGAACAAGCTCCTCTTCTGCCCAATCTCGCTTCACCCGTCCCCACACCAGCTTCTCCTTTCCTTCCCTCCTTTATTCAAGACTAATGGAGTCCCGTAACCTAGCGGTTCCGTGCTCTCGCCTCTCAAGCGAGGGGACCCGGGTTCGATTCCCCGACGGGCTGAAAATTTGTCTTGCTTTTGCCCACAAAATAGTCACTCCACTCTACGGTATTTTCTGTGAAGCGCTTTGAGGCGTCACGAAGACGTGATAAGGCGCTGTATCAAATGCACGGATTATTACTATTATTATTACTCCACACGCCTCGGTAAGTAAGTAGGAACCCAGTTGTTGGTCGATTGGCAGATCACTTTCCGGGGGTAATAATCCCTTCAAAAAGAATAAATATATTTGCTCGAACCAATATGCTACAGGACTCCACCATACTTGTGGCGATGGAATGCACATTCTCTCTCCCTCTCCTCCTTACCCTCTCCCTCTCCTCCTTAACTCATGGAATTGTGAAACATCCTTCAACCAAGTCTGGATTTGGAAGTCGGTTTTGGGCAAGTTCTTAAAAACGAAACCGGCTCTTATCTCAGGCCCGAAATGAAGAGTTTCCCCCAATTTCCGCTCTTTCTTGGGACTGGGTGAAGGTTTAGGGGTTGGCAGGAAGGGTGAGATGAGATGGAACGAAGAAGAACAGAGAGGAAGGGCGACTAATAATAATAACGATAATTATAATAATAATAATAATCTTCGCATTTGATACAGCACCTTATCACGTCTTTGAGACGTCTCAAAGTGCTTCACAGAATGTACTAAAGTGAATTGACTGTATATTTTGTGGACCAAACACGACAGCCAATTCTGCACAGCGGCGTCCCACAAACAGTCGTGGATTAAATGACCAAATTATTATTATTATCTATGTGTTTTGGAAGGGATTATTACCCCCCGGGAAAAGCGATCCGCCAATCGACTAGCAACCGGGTTCCTATTTACCGCTACATAAACAGAGGCGCGCGCGTGTGTGTGTGTGTGTGTGTGTGTGTGTGTGTGTGTGTGGAGTAAGGAAACTTGCCTAAGGTTTTGTCCCGCCCGGGAATCGAACCCGGGTCCTCTCGCTTGCGAGGCGAGAGCTCTAACCGCTGAGCTCCAGGGACTCCGCTTCCCAGAGATACGCAGGCGTGGGCTCGTTTGGGATGAGAAAGGTCATAGCTCAGTGGCGGGGGCCAGAATCTGATGGAGACAAGAGCTTCCCAACACACCTTTGATGGCCGCTAACCTTTCCGTAGCCGGAGTGTGAAAGGAATGAATAGGCTATTGAGCGCTCAGATCGTATCTGGGAGCTGAGATGGAGCGTAGGAATGGCGCAGAGGATTGGATAGGGAACTTGTGTAGATTCAAACTTCAAATCTTTATGGGATTAAGTGTCTTCCTCCTGCTAAGGCTTTTCATGTTTTGTGACGAGTTGTCAAGTTCGTTATCCTCGAGATCTCTGGCAGCGAAACGATCTGTCCACGTCCGCATTAAAGGGCTCGCGAAACATGTGCTGTCTTTCATCGAGCGGCAGATAAGAGGAGGGAGGGAGTCCTTTCAGCCCCTCAACTTCTCAGTTCAACGACATTCAGCTAACAACCGGGTTCCTACTCACTGCCAAATAAACAGCGGCGCGTGTGGAGGGACGAAACTTACCTAAGGTTTTGCCCCGGATTCGAACACGGGCTCCTCTCGCTCGCGAGGCGAGCGCGCGAACCGCTACGCTACAGCTGCCTGACCGACAAACACAGTCACTACACCTTACAGTCAAATCCTGAGAGCTTGGAGACGTTTTAACCATATGATAAGGTGCATTATCATTATTACCATCATCATCATTGTTATTATTAGGAAATCAACATCTTAAAACCTCAGCGATACCGTTTTGCTCCCAAACTCCAATTTTCTTAAGTATTGACAGAATATTTATCTTAAATCAATGTTTTACGCCAGTGAAAGTTTCCGGGCCTCAGTGTTGTGAGGAAGGCCTTAAATCACAGGTCGCTCGAGGGCAGCTGAGCTCAATATGCTTTTAATTCACCGGCAGGTTCTGTTCCACTGGCCTGGCCAATTGTGTTCTGCAGACTCTTATTAACTGCGGAGAGGAAAATAAAATGTATCATAGTGCCAGGCGTAATGGCAATAATGCAATGGGCCAGGCAGAAGGACCGAAACTGACATATAATTGACGTCAGATGAGGTGTGCAGTGCACCACAGATACAATCATGTAAAAAGATTAGCCCTCACATCAAAGCAATCTATTGCTCTCTGCGTCTGGCAATTGGTCTAATAAATAAGGGCATTGTTTCCCGAGTCTGACCTTTCTCGAGGCGTCTGTTTATTAGTCCAACTTTCATTAATACTTAGCAGGGAGTGAGCGATGTCAGCTAACAGATACTGTCAGCGACCGGGCCCTGCGCTCTCTGTGGCCTCTCTCTTTCTCTCACTCCATTCCAAATTGGCTGCCGCGTTTGGCCCACAAAATGCACCCACTGCAGTATACTCTGTGAAGCGCTTTGAGGCGTCTCACCGCGGCGGTAAGGGGCCGCGTCGAACGAGAGGATTGTTATTGCCAATCGGGTCGCGTGCCGGCTGGGCTCAGTCGACGGCATCGGGGACTCGAGGAGCCGGAAGAACGGAGGAGGCGAGGGAGGGAGGGAGAGGGGAAGAGAGAAAGAAGGAGAGCGGGGCGGTGGGGCGGGTGAGAGAAGCAAGTCGCGCAACGATAAAGCTTCGGAGGAGAAAGGGTTAAAGGTAACCTGATGATAAATGGTTGCCTGGGAGTGTGTGTCTGCGTGCAATACAAAAACCAATTTCAATCTGTCTCCCAGATATTTGTTTCAGTTCAAAGTTAATGAGGCTCGGTCTCTCTCCTAACTCATTTTTTGCCACCTTTTCAGATTCTCTTGATTACTCTAATGAAATGGTCAAAGGATTATTAAGCAGCCTCTGTTGCCTGCGGGTGAACAGTCCTTCCTTCCCGCTTGCGTGTGTGCCGCCCGCCCGCCCGCCCGCCCGACACCGCGGGGCGGGTCGAAGCATCGGGTTCTGATCTCCGGGCGATTGCCGCGAAAGGGATTCGGTTTCCTTCTTTTTTTCTTTCGGCGATGAGTTACCGCCACAGCCCTCGCGTTTGACACGGCCCCTCGTCACGTCTCAAGGCGCCTCGCGCGATACGCTGTCAAGTGTAGTGACTGCGTATTTCGTGGGCGAAACAGGGCAGCCAATTGCGCACAGCAGCGTCACCACCCGCCCCCCCCCCCCTCCCCCCCCCCAACACACCACGCACCACAAACAGTCGTGGATTGATTGACCAATTACTATTTATTTTCGGAAGGAATTATTACTTTGTGGGACACTGCTGTGGAAATAATAATAATAGGAATAATAGGAAAGCGGGAATCTAATAAGTAAGTCATAAGGTGTCTTCAGTTATCAAATAATATTCTGTAAAATTTGTCAAAAATTCTGTAAAAACTGTGATTGCTTGGAGACTGCTGACCAAGTTGCCATGACCATTTGCTATTATTATTATTAATATTATTAATATTATTAATATTATTATTATTATCCCCCAGAAATTACAGTCAATTTTCTTTACGGTGCATCCTGTGAAGCGCTTTGAGACGTCTCGAAGGCGCGATAAGGCGCCGTATGCGAGAAGGAATCTGGGCTCGATTCCCCCCCCCGATAAACCCTCCTCTCCTGGTACTTTGTCGAGGGTATTCCTGTCGTGAAGCGGAGATATTAATTCTGGGAACATATGGTGAGCGGGAGGAGATGATTTATGAGCTGTGAGAGGAGTTGGCCAAATGATTAATACGTACGGCCCAGAGTCGTTGGCCAGTTGGCAGTTCGTCAGTTATTAAATGGTTCGATGTGGTCAGGGGCATTTCCATCTGGCTAATCACCCCGTGGGAGGGGGTGGTAGGGGGTGGTTAATGGGGTCAGCCGCGATCTGACTATTGAGTTGACGGCAGCAATGCAGAACCGAAGCTCAGAGCAGGATACACACCACACCATCGGCACCGTTCACAGTAATAATAATAATAATTACAGTAATAATTCTAAGCCTCGCCTTTGACGCAGCACCTCATCAAGTCTTCGAGACGTCTCGAAGCGCTTCACAGGATACCCCGTAAGGTGAATTGGCCGTGGATTTTGTGAGAGCAGCCAATTGCGCACAGCAGCGTCCCCACAAACGGCCGTGGATTGAGTGAGCGACTGCACTTTTGTTTGAAGTCATTATTCGCCCACAAAACACACAGTCAATTCACTTTACAGCGTATCCCGTGAAGCGCTTTGAGACGTCTCGAAGAAGTGATGAGGCGCTGCGTCAAATGCGAGGTTTATTATTATTATTATTTTATTATTATTATTATCCCTGGAAAAGCGATGTGCCAATCGACTAACAACCGGATTCCTGCTTACTTCCCGGGAAAACAGAGGCTTGTGTGCGTGGAGTAAGGAAACTTGCCTCACGGTGGATCGAACCTGGGTCCTCTCGCTTGCGAGGTGAGTGCTCTGCAGGACTCCGCGCTTTGTGGTTTGGGGTTTGATACGACACATTTAACTAACTAACTAACTGTTACACACTGACAATAATTTAATTTAAATTTTTGATGGCAGAGCGAGGGTAGTGAATGTTTCGGAGCTTTGAGGTTGGCTGGACTCCAAGAACCAGTGAATAATGAGGTGTTGGCCTGACCTGTTTAAATGAATAATTAACAGATTAACACTCGGAAAGGCAGAAACAGAGACAATTAATCCACCACTTAAATACCGTGCGTTTACAGACTATAAAACTACCTTTCGGTGATTGAATTTGCACGGTTGCATTTGTTGTATTTCTTCACCCAATCTTTGTTCTCTGTCCTGCAACAAGTTGTGGGTTTAGTGCTCTGGTCTCACAAGCTGTCTGGTCGTTGGAGCCCCCATCCCACCTTCGATCCGCCCATCGACCGACAACCGGGTTCCAACTTATTGCTCGGTAAACAGAGGCTTGAGTGTGGAACTTGCCCAACATTTCGCCCTGACCTGCCCGGGAATCGAACCCGCTCGCGAGGTGAGTGCTCTAACTACTGAGCTACAGGTCAAGTTGTTGTTCAGAACCAATGTGCTGGTTGAGATGGGTATTAAAGGGTTGGAGAAAGGGTCAGAGGGAACCTTGTAGAGCTTTATAAAATGCTAAATGGGATTGATTTGTTGGGGGGGGGGTTTTGGGGGTCAGCCGGGTGTCTGAAATGTGCTGAAACCCATCACCGTGCCTCAGAGTATCCAAACCAGGCTGAGAATTCCATGCATCCCAACCACACGTGGATTGAGAAAGCGCAGTGCACTGGTTAGATCGCACCTAAGAGTATCGTGTAGAGTTCTGATCACTGCGACATAAGGTTGGGCAGCGTGACCGGAAAGGCAGGACTTAGGAGAGCGACATGGATGATCATCAGTGTTGGAGAATTGAGCCGTGAGCAACTATCAGACGAGCTTTTCTTTCTTCAGAGAAGACGGCTCACAGGAGACCTTATAGAGTGTGGGACATTTTCAATGGGATTGAAAGTAAACGCAGGACAATACTTTCGAAGGGGCATCGTCTTAAAATTAGAGCCAGGCCACTTAGGAATGAAATGAAGAGGCAATTTCTTACGCGAAAGTGAGTGGAAAGCAGGAACTGTCTCTCTTTCACTCCCTCCCTCCCTCCCTCCCTCCAAAAGGCTGTGGATTATGGCTGGATCCATTCACATCTTCAAGACCAAGGTGGATGGATGTTGGTTAGTTCAGGGTATCAAGGGATATGGGGCAAAGGCGGGTAATTGGATTTGATTTTATAGAATGCAGAACAGGCTCGAGGGGCTGAATGACCCACTTCTGTTTGTATGTGAAGATGGTAGAGCACAAGGACAGAGGTTTAGAGCTGCAAAGGGCAATTTTAGCACAAACACGAGGAAGNTTTTTGTTCTCCAGGGGAGAATTAACCAACTGGAACTGGTAGCAAGGAAGAGTGATTGAGGCCAGGAGACTGGGATTCATTTAAAAAGCAGTTTCATGGGGGGATGGCAGAATAGGTTTTTCTGGAGGAATAAGATCAGATGGGTTTAAGGGCCTTCTTCATCCAAACTAATCGTGTGTGGAGTAATGTTGCAAGCGAGAGGAGCCAGGTCCGATTCCTGGGCAGGCAGAAACCTTAGGCAAGTTTACTTAGTCCACACACACGCCTGTTTCCCAGCAGTAATTGGTTGTTAGTCAATTGGAGGATCGCTTTCTGGGGGTAATCATCCCTCCCCCACCTAAATCCACAATCGTTTGTTGGACGCTGCTGTGCGCAATTGGCTGTCGTGTTCAACCCACGAAACACACAGTCACCTCACCTTACAATATATGCCGTGAAGTGTTTTGAGGCGTCACAACGATGCGATGAGGCGCTGTATCAGATGCCAGGATTATAACTGTTATTGATGTGCGATCGTGTGACGTAGACCAAACCGCAGAACAAGAGGGTACAGGTTTGGGGGATATGAAGGGCAAGTGTATGGTCTGAAACCAGGAGGTGTTTCTGAGGAGTGTAAGAACCCAATTGCACCTCATCGACACTGTATAGCTCCCTCCAGTAGAGCAGCTCTGACTGCAACCCTACACCCAGGACCGTGGAACGGAGCTCCAAAGGATGGGGGAAGAGAGGCTGAAGGCCTGACCGCCAACGGTGGGGCAGACGAGGCGGGGGACGTGAAGCAGGAGGGGAGCGGAGGGAGCGGACAGGTTGATAACGGGGTCAGCAGGTCACAGACGTAGGAAGGACCAAGGCCGAGGAGGGCATTGAATGGCGAGGGCGAGGATTTTGAACTCTATCCTCTGGGGGATGGGGAGCCGGTGGAGCCCATTAAGTCCAGAGGGATTATCAGGCCTGGCAAATATTTGACTGGCAAAACAAAAAAAAGCCACACATAAGAGGAAAAAGCAAAAGAAGGGAAGCCAGAGAGAAAAAAATAACAACCAATTAACACACACAATCTTGTTAATGGTAATGTAATTACAGACCGCGAGGCTGAAAGAATCCTACAAATGCAAAGCCTCGTGTTCTCCAAGTTGCGAAGATTTTAATCTGTTTCTTGTTCAAATTTCACAATTAGCCGGTGGCGATTAGCTTCTTAATCGTCCTGGAGCAATATCACAGGCAGAAGCTCAGTCACATCAAAAGGAAAGTGCATGGTAAGTAGCAATTAGCAGCCGTGAGCTAACGGGGCATAGAGAGAGAGAGAGAGAGAGAGAGAGAGAAAGAAAGCGCGAGGCTAACCTCTCGGATTTGTCTCCTTCCATCCCGCGGTTGGCTTTGACGAGACGTTCTGACATGAAAGCGCCGTGTCTTGCTTTGTAGGTGCAGCTCCCACCGCCAGCCCCCACCCCCCCCTCACCTACCAAAAAAAAAATGTTCATAATAATTAACATTTTTAACGGTCCGGTCGCTCAATCCACCAGTGTTTGTGGGGGCGTAATAAGGCACTGTATCGATCGGCAAGGATTATTATTATTATCTCCGTGCCTCAACTCCAATTACCCGGCCTTGTCCCGTATCCCTCGATACCCCAACCTAAGAACTAGCCGTCCGCCTCAGTGTTAGGAACGTAGGAACAGGAGGAGGCCATTCAGCCCCTCGAGCCTGTTCCGCCATTCAATGAGATCGTGGCTGATCTGTACCTCAACTAAATCCTGTCAATTCCAAGCTCTTGACGATGTGAATGAACGCAGACTCCGCAATCTCTCGGGGGAGAGAGTTCCAGGTCTCCCCTACCCTTTCCGTGGAAAAAATCCTTCCTCATTTGACCCCTAAATGGCCTGGCTCTAATTTTAAGATGATGCCCCCCCTGTTCTGGATTCCCCCCCCCCCCCCCCACCCCCAACAGAGGATATAGTTTCCTCGTAGCAATTGTCCAATGGTCTGTTATCTTCCATTACAAAACAGTCAATATGAGACTGTCCCGAGGAGCTGAAACGAGCTGCGAGAGATGTACTTGTGGGACATTGCTGTGCGCAATTGGCTGCCGCGTTCGCCCACAAATATACAGTCAATTCACTTTACAGTGTGTTCTGTGAAGCGCTTTGGGACGTCCTCCCGACGTGAAAAGCGCTATATCAAATGCAAGGATTATTATTATTATTATTACTTCACCTCCTCACTGACTCTGTTCATGTTACAGAAGATCTGGCACCGAACATGGTTAACGGATCATTATTCTGCCATGAAGATGATGGCGCTCACACTCACACACACACACACACAACCACACGCACACTCACACACGACCACACACACAACCACACTCACACAACCACACGCACACTCACACACGACCACACACACAACCACTCACACACACACACAACCACACTCACACTCACACACGACCACACACACAGCCACACTCACACACACAACCACACACACACAACCACAATCACACACACTCACACACACAACCACACACACACAACCACACACACAACCACACACACAACCACACTCACACACACAACCACACACACACAACCACACTCACACACACTCACACACACAACCACACACACACTCACACACACAACCACACTCACACACACAACCACACTCACACACACAACCACACTCACACACACAACCACACTCACACACACAACCACACACACACAACCACACACACAACCACACTCACACACACAACCACACTCACTCACACACACAACCACACACACACACACACACTCACACAACCACACGCACACTCACACACGACCACACACACAACCACTCACACACACACACACAACCACACTCACACTCACACACACAACCACACACACACAACCACAATCACACACACTCACACACACAACCACACAACCACACACACACAACCACACTCACACACACAACCACACACACACACACACACACACACAACCACACTCACACTCACACACACAACCACACACACTCACACAACCACACTCACACTCACACACGACCACACACACAACCACACTCACACACACAACTACACACACACACACACACTCACACAACCACACTCACACTCACACACGACCACACACACAACCACACTCACACACACAACCACACACACAACCACACTCACACATACATACACACAACCTTTGCTTTGAGGCCTTTCCTCTTCAACCTACAGTGCCTGGGGTCACCTCCCCCCTCCCCCCTCCCCCCGGCTCGGGCTCTGTCACTGTTAAGCGCTCCGAGCCCCTGTCCGGCTTGAAGGGCGCTGAGTAAGTACAAGCTGTTGTCGTTGTTGTTGAACAGGCACAGACTAGAACCTCAAATGACTTGTCTCACCTGAAGGATGGCATCTCCGAATATACAGTGCTCCCCCCTCTCCTACCCCAACACTGCACAGGAGCATCAGCCTGAACAGAATACACTGTAAAGTGTAGTGACTGTATATCGTGCGGGCGAAAGGCAGCAGCCAATTGCTCACAGCGACGTCCCCACACACAGCCGTGGATTGAGTGACCAAATCATTACTGTTTTTTTTTCTTGAGGGATTATCATCAGGCGAACGTGTGGAGCAAGGAAACTTGCCCAAGGTTTCGTCGCCCACCCCCACCCCTACCCTCACCCCCCTGTGCCGGGAATCGAGCCCAGGTCCTCTCGCTGGCTTTAACCACTGAGCTACACGACTCCTGAAGGTGACGAACGGTGAACAAACTGTGAATAAAAGCAAACTCCTGTCTGTGATCCAAGAGAAGCAACACATAGCGGTCAACCTGAAATTCAACGGTCATCACCCAAGTACCGTGTGAACCCACAACACAAGGACAAGACGACCTCAGCCCATTGCCAGGCCTGTCACTGCCTCCTCACTCCCTTCCCTTCCCTCTCCCCGAGTCTAATTTGTTGCAGGAGTTCGAGGCGAAAATATACTTGGCTGTCAATTTGGGGAAAAAAAAGCTTTTGGAGATTATTCATTTCAAACCCGAGTCCCTATTATAATCACTAATTAGCGCTCGAAACTCTCTTAAAAAGTCATGTTATGCCGTGTGTGCGTGTGTGTGACAGGAGACTGGGCTGAGCCAGACCCCAGCGCACATATTATTGCTTAATTATGGAAGCGAATGCAAACGAGATGGGTAGCAAGTCAGCGAGTCATCGTGAGAGCTACAACGCTTTTAACCTTGTCACAATATGTAGGGCCACTCGTGGCAGACTCTGACTTCTTTTCCTTCCAACCCGTTGCAATTAATTGCCTTCTCATTCCAACGCCGGTGACAATTTATTATAATTAGACAGTGCTTCTCGTCCGTTTTGTTTTTCCCGTTGACGGGGAGCGAGCAGGAAATAAACACCACCATTGATCTTAAAAGTATTAAATGTTGAATTCCTTTTTGAATTCGAAATTTTTCTTTGAACAGCAGTTGCCTGTGTTGCCTTACTCCGTCATATCTTTTGAAGTTGGGAGTCACGTAGAGCAGTGGTTAGAGCTCTCGTCTCGTAAGAGAGAAGACCCGGTTTCGATTCCCGGACGGGACGAAACTTTAGGCAAATTTCCTCACTTCACGCACACGCCTCTGGCAGTACGTGGGAATCCTCGCGTTTGACACAGCGCCTCACCACGTCTTCGAGACGTCTCAAAGCGCTTCACAGAACACACTGTAAAGTGAATTGACTGTGTATTTTGTGGGCGAAACGCAGCAGCCAATTGCGCACAACAGCGCCCCCACAAACAGTCGTGGATTGAGGCACCAAATTATTATTATTATTTTATAATTTTGTTTGGAATTGATTGTTACTGGGTTTCTACTTACTGCTGGCAAACAGAGGCCCGCGCCCGTGTGTGTGTGTGTGTAGTAAGGAAACCTGCCTAAGGTTTTGTCCCGCCCGGGAATCGAACCCGGGTCCTCTCGCTTGCGAGGCGAGGGCTCTAACCACTGAGATACAGGGACTCCACTCCAATGAAGAAAGGCTTTGGTTGTATAAGGTCCAACCGACAGGGACAAGACAGATGGGGCTGTGTCAGCGTTTCAGTGGCGTGAGCAGCAGATGATGTACGAGGAGGCAGGTGTGCTTCACATGTGGTGGGCAGAGGTTATGAGGCGAGTCCACTCAGCACAAACCCAACCATCTCAGGAGAGAAGGCATCGACCTCTCAACCTCCACATCAGCTGCGGAAAAAAAAGTCAAGGTTAACACCGGAACAAACATCACCAGCAAGGTGATAGCTACCAGCTATTGCTTTTAACGTTGTCTCAGCCCGTCTCAGTTTGTCGCTTTACCCCCTTCCTCCCCCCCCCCCCCCCACCATGCTTCTGTGTCAGAAGATTGCGGGCTTAAGCCCCATTTCAGGTACTTGAGCCCACGGTCTAAGACGGACACTCTAACACTGGACAGCGAGAGCACTGCCTAAGCAAAGCCATCAAGAATTTAGCTGGAGGATTTTAGGGTTTTTTTTGGGGGGTGGGGGGGGGAGAGAAACGTCTCCTTTCTAACAGTGTTGCGGAAGTTAATAATAATAATAATAATAATCCTTGCATTTCATACAGCGCCTCATCACATCGTCGAGACGTCTCAAAGCGCTTCATAGAATATACTGTAACGCGGACTGACTGTGTATTTTGTGGGCGAAACGCGGCAGCAAATTGCTCAGAGCAGTGCCCCCCACAAACAGCCGTCTGGTGACCATGGGGGGGGGGGGGGGGGGGGGGGGGGAGGATTATTACCCCTGGGAAGAGACAGAGAAGCAGTCAGATTCCTCACCTCCCTCACCCATTGTGGGTTCAAGCCAAATGCCATCACTGTCTCTTGGATGGCACCTGGACTTAACATCTCACGCAGAGGATGACACCTCTAATGAAACGAGAAGGCTCTCCAGGGCTGCACTGGAGTGTCAGCCTGGACTGTGAGCTCAAAGTGCTTGACCTGGTGCTTGAACTTGCAAGGATTATTATTATTATTATTATTATTATTATTATCGCTCCCTGAGATGTCCTCCCGATGTGAAAGGCGCTGCATCGGACCCCAGGCTTATTACGATGCTCCCTACAGCACACGGGAGGGCAGGATGTTAATGTTTCCAGCGCGGAGCCAAGTGTGTGGTCAGTCAGAAATCTAATCTGCACCGACTCCCCTCTTAAACGTTGTCAATCGCTTCAGCTCAGCAGCCGCAGCTGTAATAAAAGTCTAATAGATTGGCCACCCATGGCTCCAGCTCGCAGCAGCCCCCTCTCCCTCCCTCCCTCCACACACACACACACACACACACGTACAGAGAGACCGTTCAGCTCAAGTGACTGACAGACAGCCTGCCTGCACGCTGGCGCTATAGTATCCCGCTCCGCTAACAAGCTCCTCACAGTCCGTGCCTGTGATAACTGAATATCATCAGGACGCTGAGCCGAAGTCTCAGCCGCCAGCCCCCACCACCCACCCTCCCCCCCCTCCCAAATTCCACCCGTTTTTAACCTTAAGGCTAACTAACGGCGCACAATTTAAGAACGCGCAGCTATTAATTTAATGCTACTACTACTATTACTACTAATAATAATCCTTGCATTTGACACAGCGCTTTATCTCCTCGTTGAGAGACGCCTCAAAGCGCTTCGCACGACACACTGTAGAGTGAACCGCCCGGACGTTTTGTGGGGCGAAAGGCGGCAGCCCATTACGTCCCGCGAACGGTCGTACTCCCTACACGTGGGGAGTGGGGTGTAGCATCTCAGAGCGCTTAGATAGAGTACAAGTTTATTAAACAAGTACTTCTCTCCTCTCCCCTCCTCCCTGCTTTTAAATGATGTGTAAATTACCAAACAAGATGCTGACATCGACAGCAGATACCTGTTTCCGTGAAGACTCCACCCAGGCTTCGGACCCCGAGGCTGGGAACACGTAAATTTGAGGCAAACTTTGAAACTGCGCAACCAGGAAACATTCAGCGCAGCCGAGATACGACTAATATTTATGGAGCGTTCGGCGCCTTGTTTAATTACTGCGTGATCTGTGTGCCCATAACACTGAAGTTCAATTATTTTGCGTTGGTCTGACACATGCGGAAACCCATTACCAAACTGAGATCTCCGCGCATCCCACCTACACATGGAAATCCCAGAGATGGATTGCTGGAACGGAATGCTCTGTCTCTCTCTCTCTCTCTCTCTCTATCTCCCTCCCTGGAGGGACGCTCCCTGCTTACCTAATTCTGGAAAGTATTAGGCGCAGGTTGGCGAGAGCCAAGGCCCGAGCGAAAACGATAAAACAGCGTAGTCGGCCATTGGTATTGCTGTCTGGCAAGTTTTCCGTCTTGCCAGAGGGCAGGAGCTGAGCGGGATGAACTCCGCTGACCCCCAGGTCCTGCCGATGAGCCGGGCCGGGCTGCGCTGTCATCAGCAGTGAGTGCCCTGGGATACCGTGGACCCGCCCGGCCCAGGACCCAGACCGGAGGCTGCCACAGAGGGCTGGCGCCATCCTGACGTTCCACAGTCAGGCACGTCACCTTGGAAAAGGTTCAGCTCGCTCACCAGCTCAGCTCCCCACCCGACGAGAACAGTCACTGGTTGTCCGACGTCAGAACGTTCTGTAAAGTGTAGTGACTGTGTATTTTGCGGGCGAAACGCGGCAGCCAATTGCGCACAGCGGCGTCCATCCTGCAAACAGTGGTGGATTGAGTGACCGACTTATCATTTGTTTAAGAAATTCTTACCCTCAATCCACCCAGTCGACTGACAACCAGGTTCCGACCTACCGCCGGGTAAACAGAGGCGCGTGAGGAGGTTTCGCTCGGCCCGGGAATCGAACCCGGGTCCTCTGGCTCGCGAGGCGAGGGCTGTAACCACTGAGCTACAGGACTCCACGTCATGATGTTAAGAACTGTATCAAATGCAAGGATTATTACATTTAAAATTCAAGCCCTGGCTATAAAGCCCACTCTTTATGGCAGTCAATCTCCTCACTCCCTGCGCTGTATCCTGATGAATACAAATTGAATACACCTTGAGGGATTTTGGTAATCAACATCATTTCAATTTCACAGCGATACATTTAGGCAATAAAAGGAGCAGAACAGGACGGTTTTCTGGGAGATGATTATTTTAATACTAATAAACTGTCCAAATTCTGCATATGTATTACCCCAAATGAAATTATACTTTAAAGGACCCGGTTAATTATATTCTGCGCGAGAGAGTCTCTCCCAAGGCTGGGTTATCATGATAATCCCCGAGTCTGATACAGCGCCTGCGAAGTCAAACCATCTCAAAGGATACGGCTGTCAAGGTGTTGTTTTTACAGGCAGCGATTTGGACATGGCGAGGTGTCAATAGCTTTGAGGTGAATGAATGGTCTATCTGGATGGGCTGTCAGCCAGGACACCCGGAGAAACTCTCTGCTCTTTTGCAATAATGTCACGCAGCATTCGTTGTCCGCCTGAACACGCACGCAGGCAGGTCCTGGGTTAAATGTCTCATTCTCTGACGGTTACGATCCACCCGTTTCCACCCCCCCACACCCCCCCCATTAGATTCAACCTGAAAAACTCACTCCGCAGTCACTGTCCGCAAATGCACGTTCTGGTTGTTAAGTGAATGTACCGTAAAGTGTAGTGACTGTATATTTGTGGGCGAAACGCGGCGGCCCGACTGCGCACAGCAGCGTCCCCACAAACAGCCGTGGATCGAAGTGCCTGAATAATTCTTTAATATAATTACCTTTTTTTTTATTTTTTGAAGGGATTATTACCCCCGGAAAAGCGATCCGATCGACGGACGACCGGGTTCCTGCTGACTGCTGGGTAAACGGAGGCGCGTGAGTGGAGTTAGGAAACTTGTCCAAGAAAGTTTGTGGATTCAAATCCCACGTCAGGACTTGAACGCACATAGTCTAAGTTGACGCTCCAGTGCAGAGGCGGGGGAGCGTGTTGCATTGGCAGAGACGCCATCCTTCAGACGAGACGTTAAACATCTGCCTGTTCAGATGGACGTTGAAGATCTTCTCTTCTATTTGAAAAGAGGAGTTTCTCTCTCCCGGTTTCCTGCCCGACTGTCCCTCACATAAAACTAGTCGCTCGCGTTTTCCGCGGCCGTTTGTGGGACGTCGCTGTGCGCAATTGTGCTGCCGCCTTTGCCCACAAACACACGGTCACTCCGGTGCGCAGTATTCCCTGCGACGCGCTTCGAGACGTCCTTCCATTATAATCCCGTACCCGGGGACTGTCAGATTATCTCCCTGAGCTTCACACGCACATTGTGCAGGTGCCTCCGCCTGTACCTCGGCTGCCCGTCAGGCGCTGAGTCAGGAGGTGGCACGTTTAATGCTCTGCCATTCAGAAATCAGCGCTGACAGTTTGAGCTACAGCAGGAATGAGAATCCTGGGATCTGTGCTGTGTAACGGCCGCCAGTGACAGCCTGCGCTCCCAAGGCTGTCAGGGAGACAGTCAATCAACGCTGCTCGGATCTGTCAAATCAGCCGCTCAAGAGCTTCTCAAACTGGCAGATGTGCAAGCGTTCTGATTCACGACCCACGTCACTGCCATTCTGCGCAAAGCTGGAGCGGAGTCGCGTAGTGTAGTGGTTAGCGCCCTCGCCTCCCGAGCGAGAGGACCCGGGTTCGATTCCCAGTCGGGGCGAAACCTCAGGCAAGTTTCCTTGCTCCACACACACGCGCGCCTCTGTTTACCCAACAGTGAGTAGCGACCCGGTTGTTGTTCAATTGGCGGATCGCTTTCTGGGTGTAATGATCCCATCCAAAAAAAAATAATAAAACAGTAATTTGGTGACTCGATCCCACGACTGTTTGTGGGGACGCTGCTGTGCGCAATTGGTTGCCGCGTTTCACCCACAAAATTCGCAGTCACTACACGTTACGGCATATCCCGTGAAGCGCTTTTAGACGTCTCGAAGATGTGATAAGGCGCTGTATCAAATACGAGGATTATTATTATTAATATTGTTCACATTCACTTTTTCACTCACACACACACACACAGACACACAGATACACACACTGACACAGGCATACAGACACACACACACACGCGCACGCACACACGTGTTGGCTGTCCTGTGCTGATTTGCACCATTCCAGGAGCAAAGAGTCATTAGCTTCCCCCAATATCAGTATTCGCATTAAACAAAAGAGCAACGGAAATGTGTATATATATATTTTTTAATGAATCACAACACATCAAACTATTGTGAGTGCGGCACAGAGTGGAATAACGATGCCAAACTGTAATTAGTGACAGCGGAATTCGGAAGCCGCATAAAATGTCAAACACACAATTAGATTAATTTGGGCGACGCACACACAAATGACACACGTGCTCGGACACGCTCACGCCTTCACACTGTGCACACTCTCACCCCTGCACGCTCACCCTTACACACTCACATCTGTCCACGCACACGCATAAAAACTCTCGCATGCCTTCGCCCGTGCACACTCGCCCGCACGCACACTCGTACCCGCACGCTCGTCACACGCACTCTCGTGGAGCCGTTTTCAGCTCAGTTTATACAGGGCAGGGCCGCTTTGGGCCGATTTGTACCTAAATGAGCCTAAGAATACTTGCATTCGACTGACAACCGGGTTCCTACTGACTGCTGGCAAACAGAGGCGTGTGGAGTAAGGAAACTTGTCCAACATTTCGCCCTGCCCGGGAATAGAACCTGGGTCCTCTTGCTTGCGCTTCTGTTTACCAGCAGTAGGTAGGAACCCGGTTGTTAGTCGATCGGCGGATCGCTTTTCCGGGGGTAATAATCCCTTCAAAAAAATAATAATAATAAATGGGTCACTCAATCCACGACTCTTTGTTGGGACGCTGCTGTGCGCAATTGGCTGCCGCGTTTCGCCCACAAAATACACAGTCGATTCACTTTACAGAATATCGCGTGAAGCGTTTTGAGACCCCTCGAAGACGTGATGTGGCGCTGTATCGAATGCAAAGATTATTATGATTATTATTCTAAAATACAGCTGCTCAAAGTTGTCAAAGACTGAGGAAATGCTGTAACATTTGTGCTGCTCTCACCACATTGCCTGCACATGATTTTAAGAGGAAGGCTCTTAATTCTGAGCAACTGAGTGGGTTTAATTCACCCAGTGTTGTTACTCTCCTGATGGCGGCTGAGATGAGAGAGAAAGCATGAGACACAAACACAAACACAGACAGAGAGAGAGAGGGGGGCAACACACGCATACAGTCAGAGAGAGAGGGAGAGAGAAAGAGAGAGACACACACATACAGACGCAGCCAGAGGGGGAGAGAGAGAGAAAGAGAGAGCATGGCACACAAATACATCAGAGAGAGAAAGACGTACTGGACTGAGAGTGAAGGACCTGTGTCTTGGCCAACGATCTTGCAGATAAATTGGTCATTCCCCCCACTTCACGGCTGCTTATGGGAACATATTGACTGCCTCGAAATACAATCGCTCCACTTGACAGTATTTCTCTGACGCAGGAACATTTTGAGAGGCGGCAGGCTCTGTATCTAGCGCTAGGGTTGTTATTATCATTGCCGGTTACTCGGGACAGACACCGAACAATACCTGGGGAACACACGGCAAAGAACGCAAACAGAAGTCGCTGGGAACGCTCAGCGGGTCAGGCAGCATCTACGGAGAGAGGAAAGTGAGTCAACGTTTCAGGTCGATGAGCTTTTGTCAGAGACCTTTTATACAGTCAATTCTCCTCCACTCCCCCCAAACCCCTTCCCTCCACTTTCGGACGTTTGGGTGGGATGCTTGGCATTCTCAGTGATGGTGATGGGTTTCCGCATGTGTCAGATGCCCGGTTGGCCCTAAAAAAATCTACGACTGTTTGAGGGACACTGCTGTGCGCAATTGGCTGCTATGTTTTGCCCAGAAAATTCACTTGACAGTATATCCTGTGAAGTGCTTGGAGACGTCTCGAAGACGTGCTAAAGTGTCATATCAAATGCAAGGATTATTATTATTATTATTATTATTACAGTAAGGGTATGTGCAGGAAATATCACAGCCCTGACCTGGTTTTTATTTCCCCGAACATCGTTCACACTCACACGAAACAGGGAGAGAGAATCAGTCAATCATCCTCGCATTTGATACAGCGCCTGATCACGTCTGCGAGACGTCTGAAAGCGCTTCACGGGATACACTGTAAGTGGAGTGACTGTATCTTGTCAACAATATTTGGTCAGATGCTGAAGCAACCGATTGCGGAGTTATATTTCTGCTAACTTTCTCTGCACCAAATCTCCAGCTCCGATTTAATATCTGTAATCTGATTTGTCATAATATTCCCCCCATAGAAACAGAAGTACAGCGTAGCTTCATATTGGAGTGATGTACAACATTCGCAATGGCCTTAGTAGCCCCGATCTATAGTGTAAACGTATTAGATAGATATTACTTTTAGTTAAGTCATTTTGGTGGTTTTCAAAGTGAGGATTGTGAGCGTAAGAAAGTGTCAAAAGCCTCACTACCTTCTGCGTGAAATAGTTCCTCCTAAATCCTCTTTGTGATTCCCCTCGTTGCCACCTTATATTTGCGTCCCAGGGTTACGGACTCCACAACCAGTGGGGAAAGTATATTTCCGACGAGGAAGTACAGATTATTATTGTGAGTGTATGGAAGTATGGGAGAATGGAAGCATTCCCAGGTCTATACAGGTTAGAGACAGAGCAAAGCTCCCTCTACACTGCCCTGTCCAGCTGTCCCAGGTCAGCCACAGGGTGGGTTTTAGAAAGAATAAATAATTTTAATGTAATAATAATCCTTGCATTTGATACAGCGCCTTATCACGTCTCAAAGCACTTCACAGAATGTACTGGAAAGTGGATTGACTGTGTTTTGTGGGCGAAACGCGGCAGCCAATTTAGCACAGCAGCGTCCCCACAAACAGTCGTGGATTGAGTGACCAAATTATTCTTATTTTATGTTTTTGAAGGGACTGTTATCCCCAGAAAAGCGCTCCACCAATCGATTAACAACCGGGTTCCTACGCACCGCTAGGTAAACAGAGGCGTGTGGAGTAAGGGAAATTGGGTCAGGTTTTGCCCGGCCAGGAATCGAACCCGGGTCCTCTCGCTTGCGAGGCGAGTGCTCTAACCACTGAGCTACAGGACTCCCTAAACAGACACAGGATGTAGACCAGTATTACATACATTACAATGTACGACATGGAAACAGGCCACTCGACCCAACCAGTCCGTGTGTATACTCCACATACCGTTCTATTCCCCTCTCCCTCATGTAAAGGTCCAGCTTTCTCTTGAACTCATCTATACGATCCGATTCAACCTCTCCTTCAGGCAGCGAGTTCCACAAACTCACAACAGCAACAACTTGCATTTATATAGCGTCCCTCACGCAGGGCAGTGACCCAGAGCGGGTAGAAAATGTCAAAAACCTCACCGCCCTCTGCGTGAAATAGTTCCTCCTAAATTCTCTTTGTGATTGCCCTCATTGCTACTTCATTTTCAAGACGGAGGTGGATAGATATCTGTTAGGTCAAGGTCAAGGGATATGGGGCAAAGGTACAGTTCAGCCATGGTCTTAAAGAATGGCGGAACAGGCTCGAGGGGCCGAATGGCCTCCTCCCGCTCCTATCAGCCTCGGGATCCTGCCGACATGTGACGCAATTCAAGGCTCACTCCTTCTTTTAGTGAGATCAGAGCGGCTGAAAAGAATTAACGGGCCTTTCCGACTCAGCGGGGAAACCTGATTTCCGTCGATACCCTGCGAAATAAATGAATACGTCGATGCAGTTAAAAACCAAACATTCGGCAAATTGGACCTTGAAACTGCAGTCACTCGCTGGTGTGGGCTGGAGCCCGTGACGCTCACGAACATCTCGTTACCATCATTGGCAGGACGTCAGGCTGACAAGGTCAGAACAAGGTTACGGTTCATGAATATTAAAGCAAACAAGTGATAAGGCGCGCTGTATCAAATGCAAGGATTATTATTATCACCATCACGGTCACTCACGTTTACACAGCGCCTTTCACGCAAAGCGATTCTTCTCAGAGCTCTTAACGGAGAGAGATTAATTAGGAATGAAGTGAATCCCTCCAAACGCTGGCAAACCCAGCTGCTAATTTGTCCCACAAACAACAATGAGAAGAACAGCCAATTAATTTAAATTAGGAGGAGGCAGGAATGCAGTCGGCGAGATAACCAGAAGAAAACTCTTTGAAACGGTGGTGGGTGGTGGAGGATGGGGGGGGGGAAGGGAGGAACTGAATCAAAAGGGAGCTATCAACTAAATTAATCAAAACATAGACATAGGAATCTACAACACAGAAGGAGGCCATTCGACCCATCAATTGCACCGGCTCACAGATGCTTTCAATCCCTAATTTATTCCCCTTCTTGGGATAAACAAACACACATAAAACAAAGAAATAAATAACCAACAAACAAATAAGTACGTAAATAAATAACAATTTGGTCACTTCAATCCACGACTGTTTGTGGGGACGCTGCTGTGCGCAATTGGCTGCCCGCGTTTCGCCCACAAAGTACGCAGTCACTCCACTTTGCAGCATATTCTGTGAAGGGCTTCGAGAAGTCTCAACGATGTGATAAGGCACCAAATCAAATGCAAGTATTATTATTAATACTTTGCTCTATGTACCCGAACAAAACCCCTCCTCGTTTTTATACACCTCGAGCTCAACCTTCCCTTTTCCAGCGAAAACAGACCCCGTCTCTTCAACCTTTAGAATCACGCAATCAAAGAATCCTACAGCACAGAAGGAGGCCATTCGGCCCATCGTGCTCGTGCTGGCCCACTCCCCGCTCTTTCCCCACATCCTCGCAAATCAATACTTTTTTAAGTCCCTATCCAATTCCCTTTTGAAAGTTGCTATTGAATCTGTTTCCTTTCAGGCCCATGCACTCCAGACCGTAACAAAATGAAACTTTTAAAAATTCTGTGCAAAAGCAAATGTCTCCCCTCTGGTTCTTTCTTTTGCCAGTTATCTTAAATCCACGTCCCCCCGGTTATCTCTCCTCGTGACTGTAGCGCTTCATTCCTGGAATCCTTCTCATAAATCTCTTCTGCGCCACCCACCCCTGTATTTCGTGGGCGCAGTCCCGACTGTGCAATTGCCCAGTTTCCTTCCCCAGCTTCAGGTCACCCCCGGAAGACCTTCCCATTCGACCTGTGCCAACCGCCACCTCTCGCCCCCCTCCCGGCTTGGCTTCGTGATCCGCCAACAGACAACCGCGCTGGGACCCTGAAAGGGGATGGGGGGGTGGGGGGCGGGGGACGCTGTGTATACAAGTTGTTGTTGTTAACTGGGCAATTGTGCGGAAGCGGACAGAAATCTGTGCAGCCCAACCATCAGTCAAACGCAGTCTGCGAGAGAGAATCAAATAAACCTTCACACAGTGCCTCCCAGCCATGAAGGATCCAGAGCAGATTTCCACCTCCCTGTGGAGAAAGGACTTAGTATGCAAATGCCGTGCACAGCAGCTCTGACGTACGATTAATGAGGCCGCACGATGTTGCTGCTCGGTGTTTTTCCCCCCCCCCACCCCCCTCCTCCCTTGATCCTGCAGTAGGTTTGTTGTTTGCTGTGGGGTTGAGCTGTGTCACTACACAGCCCCTCGCTGATCTGGCTTTAGTTACAGAATCAACTCTCCCCTGTAACGCGATCAATCATTGCGCTAATCCCTGCATTGGATACGGCATCTATCATGCCGACACGCCTCAAAGCGCCTCACGGGGAATTGTTGTCAAATGGAGTGATGGGTGTTGTATCATAAACCACACACGGCACAGTGTTGGAAGGCGCGGCACTTTGTCTCCCCCGCTACCACCAAACCCCCCCAAAACCCTCCTCTCCGACTGCGCCTTCGGTCACCCTCCCACCCCCATCCTAGCCTGCCCTCCACCCCTCCTGATCCCAGCCCCCCCCCCCACTCTCCCCCCTCCCCAGTTCGGTGGCAAATCCCTGACCGGGGCGCCTGGAGAAACTCTTCTTAAACTCTCAGGTACTACCGCGGAACCTTTAACGTTCACCCGAATGTGCAAAAGGGGACCTCATCGAAAGGACAGCACCTCCGAGAATGAGGTGCTCCCACCCAGAACTGCACTGGAATACATGAGCGTGGACTGCATCCTACCTGGGACTTGCACACACAACCTTTGGCCTCAGGTGAGAGTGCTAGCAACCGAGCCAGGTTGACTAAGTAAAGCAAGAGTTTGTGTGAATCAGAGCACGGTTTAGAAGTTCACACATAGGGTTAATGGAACGTGCAACGTTTTGCCAAGGTTGTTCGGGAAACTCAGACCATAACGATATTTAATGACGATAATCCTAAAATAATCCTTGAATTTGATACAGCTTTATCACATCGTTGGGACGTCCCAAAGCGCTTCACTGGATACACTGTGAAGTGAATTGGCTGTGTATCTTGTGGGTGAAACGCAGCAGCCAATTGCGCACAGCAGTGTCCCCACAAACATTCGTGGATAGCGTGACCAAATATTCTTATTATTTTTGAGGGATTATTTCCCCCGGAAAAGCGATCCGCCAATCAACTAACTAACTGCTCGGTAAATAGAGGCGTGTGTGCGGAGTAAGGAAACTTGCCCAGTGTTTCGCCCTGCTCCACCCGGGAATCGAACCCCGGTCCTCTCACTTGCGAGGCGAGTGCTCTAACCGCTGAGCTGCAGGACTCACAAAGAATACAGGTAAAGAGCAGTGGATTGAGACGAGAGTTAGTTTCATTGGAGGAGCTCGTGCCATCTTAGGCTGAATGGCTGAATGAACTTCTCAATCGCTTTTCAATGCCTATTCCCACTGTAGACATTACACTTCACCTCAGGGTCCTGACACGTGACCTCAACCCTTCTCAGTCCACCTGTTACTGAATGAGAAAGAACCAAAATCTGGCCTCGAAACCAGTAATGGAGAAATTTTGAAGTATTTAATGGGGTTCTAAGAAAAGTGTTATTTCTCCATAAAAAAATTGCGAGGCGCTTTTATGTGCCAAATTGGTCTCGAGGAGACAAGAAACGAGTTTCACTGTTAGGTCTGTGTACCTAATAGGGCTCCAGAGTGTTAATACCACTTTTTAATGGTACGATGTTTATCTGGGCATCACCAAACCTGCTGGGCAACATTCCACCAGTTACCTCCCGTGCTAACTGATCCTGTTCCTTTGGATTATTCGACTCTGCAAGAGCAACATTTCTGTCAACCTTCAAGTTGCAAACGAACATCGGGCGCCTCAAAACGGCCCACGTTTCACTCAATATTTCCCAGCTCCCTCCCACCGTGATAAGCCTGTTCGCTCCCAAACGTGTTCAAGCTCTCTGGGATGCTACCCTGTGTGAGGGGGCGCTATATTAAATGCAAGTTGTTGTTGTTGTTGGGTTGACTTTTAAGCTATTTAGCCCCACTCCCCATATCAATCAATGCCCAACATTTACCCACTCGCCAACAACGCATTACATTTACACGGCGCCTTTCACGTCGGGAGGATGTCCCAAGGCGCTGGACAGTCGAGGATTTGCACCCGAGCTGGGGGTTGGGATCAGGAGAAGTGGAGGGCAGGGAGGGTAGGGGACAGGCGGGTGACTGAAGGCGCGGTCGAAGAGGAAGGTCTTGAGACGGGCCTTGAAGGTGGCAAGGGACTGTGACATGGAGTTCCAAAGGGTGGGGACAGAAAGGCCGATGGTGGGGCGGGCAGGAAGGGAGACATGGAGCAGGCCGGAGTCTGCTGAGGGGGGAGTGGACAGGTCTGTATGGGTTAGCAGGTCACAGAGATAGGGAGCTACGCTTGAATACTGAGTTTCCCAATGGACCAAACGTCTTCCCCTTCGCTTCAGTGATACAGAATCGCTTGATCCAAATCGTAATGTTTAAAATATAAATAATATCCTGCCTAAGAAAAACATCTTCCTGTTGTAACAGATTGATATGGGGATATGGGGTGAGGGTGGGTAATTCAATAATAAATAATAACACTTGCATTTGACACAGCGCCTTATCACATCATCGAGACGTCTCAAAGCACTTCACAGGATACGCTATAAAGTGAATTGACTGTGTATTTTGTGGACGAAACGCGGCAGCCAATTGCGCATAACAGTGACCTCACGAATAGTCGTGGATTGAAATTGGAGTTGGACTTGAGGTACAGATCAGCCATGATCTTATAGAATGGCTGAACAGGCTCGAGGGGCTGAATGGCCTCCTCCTGTTCCTATGTTTCTAACACCGAGGAGATGAAACTCAGCAATTCCACAGCCAAGTCACCTGGAAACAGCAGCACGATAGGCCAATCAATCACTTTTGTGCAATATTATATGTTTGAGTTCAGTGTTCTCTCTGCCTTTTGTGGACGGAATGGTCAAATACGTGATAAAATGGGACGCATTGGGGATCCTCAAACTTTAATAGGAGTGCTGATCCAGGCAGAACATGTAGCATCAGAATAGTTGTTGGTTTAATAGGGTTGAGCTGGGTACATTGTCAGTGACACAGGCAGCAACTTGGAAGTGATGAATGGCTCCATGGCTGGTTCCAGTGCAATTGGGTCATGTAAAAGGCATCTGTAGACAAGTCACTGTTTCCTATTAATGATGACTGGGGGGACAAAAAAATGGCTCAGCCCATGAGTTGGAGGCTGGAGGGTTAAATTACCTCAACCGGAATCTTAGCTCGGCAGTAAATGAAACGTCCTATAGTCATGGATTTTTCTCATCATCTTTGAAAATTGCTACCGTCTTTATTTTAGCCAAATAATAATAATAATAATAATAACGATCCCCGCATTTGATATAGCGCCTTATCATGTCTTCAAGACGACTCAAAGCCCTTCAAGGAATATACTGTCAAGTGAATTTTGTGGGCGAAACACCAATCCAGGAACACACGTCAATCGGATTAAATGAGTTGATAAGCGATCGCGCCAAAGTCAATCCTAATTTTCACTAAATTTACCATTTTTTAATTAATCGTTACCCCCTAAATCTCTCTAATTTTCCTGATAGAAAAGAAAAGACCCAGGTTCTCACTTTAAAAATAAAAATGGACTTTAATGGTCCTCGCAACCACAGTAGCCAATTTGCACACAGGAAGGAACCACAATGACCCATAAAGTGAATGACCAATTTAACTGGAGGCAAAAAATGCTTTCTCTTTTCCAACAGTATCACAGCATCTTTAATGTCCATCTGTCTGTTTATCGTCCACCCACCCCCACCCAGGATAGTGCAGTTCTTCCTCAGTGACTCCATTGGGGTATCACCCTGGACTGGGAGCTCAAACCAACAAGCTCAGACCCAGAGGCGATAGCTCTACTGACTGAACCAAGCTGACATGACGAGGCAAACCACAAGCCTTGCAGCATCGAATCAAAGTACATTGTAAAGTTTGCTGAGCAACAACAACAACAACAGCAACAGCATTACATTTGCAAAGCACCTTTCACGTCGGGAGGACGTCCCAAGGCGCTGGACAGACAGCGTTTCGGACCCGAGCTGGGGGTCGGGGAGGGTGGAGCGGGGAGGGAGGCGGAAGCGGGGTGATCGAAAGCGCAGTCGAAGAGGAAAATCAACCGTAGACAGAAGCTCCCGCAGCAAGGGCTCATAATGCCACACTGTGTGAAACCAATTGATTTTTGTCACCTATTTTCCATAACTTCGTTGCCTCAGCACATTAAGACGGGGTAATCTTTTGGAGAAAATTGTTTTCATGATTGTCTGCACTATTAAAAGAAAATTGAACAGAGTATTTCACACGGAAATCAATACCAAAAGACAAAGGCAGCCGGCGTTTTAATTTTCTCCCAGCACATTAAATATGTTCCGTGGCATTCATAAGGGATCGATAGGAATCAAATAACATTTATGCACAGAGCAGGGCAACGCCAGGTTGATTGTAAACGATCACCAGCAACATTTACAGCCGTGTTTGTAACAATTCCATCACACAACCAGGGGTACCAGAGTAAGCGCTCAAAAGTGAAAAAAAAAGTGTAAGCCTGAAAGAAAGGTTACAGTGGATCAATAGATGATTACGAGCTTCACGAAACTCCCCTAGAGTTTGGACATCGGTACGTGTCTGATTCACAATAATAATAATGATGGCAATAATAATCCTTGCGTTTGATACAGCGCCCGATCACGTCGTTGAGACGTCTCAAAGCGCTTCACAGGGTACACTGTAAAGGGACCTGACTGGATATTTTGTGGGCGAAACACTTGCCTTGACCTCACAATCACTTGGACCTACAAGAGACCATTATCAACTGAGCCAGGCTTGGTTGGGACGTCGGCACGTTTCAAGAAACTTTGACGCAATTTGTTCATTTGATCTCTCCAGGCCCCTTCTCCTGCTTATTGCCTTCGCTCTGCAAACTTAGGGGTTACCTGCATGCCCCCCCCACTCTCTCTCTCTCTCTCTCTCTTTCTCTCGGTCTTCACCATCTGTGGATGAGCTTTCAGCAATTATGCCCCTGAGTTCTGGAATTCCTTCCCAAATATCTCGCATAGAAACCGGAGGAGGCCATTCAGACCCTTAAGCCTGTTCCATCATTCTATAAGGTCATGGCTGATCTGTACCCCAAGTCCAATTACCTGCCTTTGCCCTGTATCGCTTGATACACTGACCCAACAAATATCTATCCGTCTGAGTCTTGAAGCTGTGAATGGATTCAGCCATAATCCACAGCCTTTTGGGAGAAAGAGAGAGAGTTCCAGATTCCCATTAGCCTTTGGGTGAAAAACTACCTCTTGATTTCACTCCTGGCTCTGATTTTAAGATGATGCCCCCCTTGTTCTGGATTCCCCCCCACCCACCCACCAGAGGAAATAGTTTCTCTGTAGCTACCCTATCGAATCCCTTTATTATTTTCAACACCTCAATCAGATCACACTCTCAACCTGACACCATCTCTTTCTGCCTTCAAAAGCCTTGCAATAAACGTACCTGTTCCACCGTGGTTTCGGTCAACTCCCCCCAACTCTTTGCTTCCAGTCTTGCTCGCTCAGTGATCCACATCAAGCCCGTGAAGCGCTTTGAGACATTTTCCGACACGAAAGAGCCCTGTGTAATAAGTGAAAATTGTTGTTAATTCTTTTGCGTAATTTATTACGTTACACCAATTCCTTGAAGAAGCCGATGAACTTCAGAAAGACCGGGTCTTAACCTGAGGGCTACATTTCACAAATATTAAAGAGTTATTGATTTCCCCTGAGTTACATTAATAATTATACTCATAGCTTGCTTTAAATTTAGTGATGGATCACAAATCATGTCACTTTTTATGAAAACTCCAAAACTAATTTTTTGCTTTCCGGCATTGGATATTATTAAAACACGTGGTTTGTAATTAATTCCCCCCTCCCCACGTTCTCAGTTCCCCGTCCGGAGTAATAAATATAAACAAGAACGATCATTTCGATATGATGCAGTTACAGTATTTTTAACGTCGGAACATTTCAAAGTGTTTCCCGGGCGATTACTGTCAAGAGAAGTGACTGTATTTGTTGACGAACACGGCAGCCGAACAATGCACAGTCCGAACAACAATTCCCTTCACGTCGGAAAGACATCCCAGGGCTCTGGACAGTCAGGTGTTTTTGGACCCGAGCTGGGAGTTGAGGGGGTAGGCGGGATGGAGGGTAGGGGGGAAAAGTAGGGGTGGGTGGGTGGTTGGCCAAAGGCACGGTCGAAGAGGAAAGGTCTTTCGGTGGGACATGAAGGAGGAAAGAGAGAGGATGAGGCGGAGGGATTGCAGGATGGAGTTTCAGTGTGCGCGGCCAGAGATGCTGCGTGCCCAACCGCCAAATGTAAGTGAAATGCAAGGGACCTAAAGCAGGCCGGTGTCTGTCGAGCGGAGGGAGCAGACAGGCTGACAGACTGATAGTCACAAGCAACCGTGAACTGAATGAACGACCAATTTATTCGGAGAACAACCTGCAGTGGGTACCAAAAGCTGTAACAGAACCTCATTCCTGCAGATGTCCGTCTGTCTCCCTCCCGGGCACCCATCATTAACCTTCCCTGAGATGCGCTCCTAGGTACCAGGTAACGTGGCTGGTTCAATTCTGTTTCCCTAACCGGGTCCAGACAAATAACAGCTCCAGCTCAGTCCAAACCCACAGAGAAAAAAAATTAAAAACATCTCTGTGCAATTTTTACCCTCCGCCAGTCCCTGTAATTATTTTATTGATCCGCAAACAGAATTGAATTGGCAGGAGCTAAAGTGATATATGGTAAAGTCTCAGCTCGCTCTTTGAGACGTGGAACCAATGTTTTTTTCAAAGAATTCTACGCTGTTCAACAACAAATCGCATTTATTAAAAGAAATAGATGAATCCGAGTTAACTTAATCACAGATAACAGCCTGGCTCAGACAATCATGTTCACATTTCTGGCTCAGAAGTTTGTGGATTTGTCCCTTTCTTGTTTCTTGAGCTCAAAGTCCAGGAAAGAGAGGGGGTGGGACATCTTCAGATGAGTCCTGTAGCTCAGTGGTTGGAGCACTCGCCTCGCAAGCGAGAGGACCCGGGTTCGATTCCTGGGCGGGTCAGGGCGAAACCTTAGGCAAGTTTCCTTACTCCACACACAAGGCTCTGTTTACTTAGCGATAAGCAGGAACCTGTTAGTTAGTCGATTGGTGGATTGCTTTTCCGGGGGGTAATAATCCCTTAAAATCCCCAAACGAAGTAATAATAATAATAACTTTGGTCACTGAATCCAAGACTGTTTGTGGGACGCTGCTGTGCACAATTGGCTGCCGCGTTTCTCTCACAAAATACAGTGTCAATTCACTTTACTGTATTTACTGTAGATGTGATAAGTCACTATACCAAATGCAAGGATTATTATTGTTATTATTATCTCATGGCTATTTATGGGACCTTGCTGTACACAAACTGGCTGCAGCATTTGCCGACAAGTCACCAGTGTCGACAGGAATTACCCATAAAACATTCTGAGACATTACACGTTACATGCACTTTTTTAATTGGAAATAGTCAGTGAATTGCTAACAGGAGGGCATGAATTTAAGATCAATACCAAACAAAGCCGCAAAGTTTTTGTTTCAGTTGGGAAAATCTGGCAAAGGTTCGAGAGGCCAAATGGCCTCTTTCTGCGCTGTAAAACTCTGTGATTTTAAAACGTGGACGGGGGGGGACGGGGGGGGGGGAATAAAAGACACAAGAGCTGGTAGAATGGAATCAGTTTTTTTATTAAAAGATGTGTATTTATAGGCAAAAAAGATTGTCAGAGGCCATAGCTGGGCAGAGAGACATGAATGCAGTTTCGTCGAGCTCAGACCTGCCCAAGTCAAAGAGTCACCCACAGTTTGGGGTGACTTACACACATTGAAGCGAGAGAAGCAATTAAAGGAAGGGGGCAGGGAAGTCTTACTAATGAGAGGGAAAAATAATCCTTCCTTGCATTTGATATACAGCATTGGTGAATGTACAAATAGATCATTAGAAAGAAAACAAGCAGAAATCATTTAGGAAAAGCCGGGCACGGAGAACGCGGGGGTAAACCACACGAGACCCCAGCTGCAGGCTGATTATCGTAGCATGGCGCTGAGAGAAAGCTGTAGGGGGAAGGGATGATACAGGCCAAAAAGCTAAAGGAAAGAGGCGCATTGATTCAGCGAGCCTGGGTCCATTCCAGCAAGAGTGTAAAAGGAAATTGTACCTCACCTGTTGCTTAAGAATAATAATAATAATAATAATAATCCTTGCATTTGATATAGCACCTCATCAGATCTTCAAGACGTCTCAAAGCGCTTCACAGAATACTGTAAAGTGAAGTGCCTGCGCATTTTGTGACCAAACGAGGCAGCTAATTGCGCACAGCAGTGTCCCACAAACAGTCATGATTTGAGTGAAATTATTATTATTATCCTTAATAGGGATTGCTACTCCAGAAAAGCCATCCGCCAATTGACGTACAACTGGGTTCCTACTTACTGCTAATTAAACAGAGGCGTGTGGAATAAAGAAACTTGCCCATTGTTTTGTCCGGCTGGGAATCAAACCCAGGTCCTCTCGCTTATGAGGCGAGTGCTCTAACCACTGAGCTGGAGAACATAATCATTTAAGTACCATTCAAGGTTGCAGTGAAAAGGTCCTGAAAAAGGATAAATGCGGGTGGGTCACACAGAGCACACAGATTAAAGATAATTGGCAAAAGAACCAGAGGGGAGACGGGGAGAATTTTTTTTACACACTGCGAGTTGTTACGATGTGGAACACACGGCCTGAAAGGGTGGTGGAAGCAGATTCAATAATAATTTTCAAAAGGGAATTGAATAGATACTTGGAAAAGACGTGCACGGCTCTGGGGAAACAGCTGGGGAGTGAGACTAATTGGGTAGCTCTTTCAAAGATCCAGCACAGGCACCACGGGCCGAATGGCCTCCTTCTGTGCTGTTACCGTTAAGTAAACAGGCGTGTGGAGTAAGGAAACTTGCCCTGCCCGGGAATCCAACCCAGGTCCTCTCGCTTGCAAGGCGAGTGTTCTAACCACTGAGCTATAGGACTCCAGATAAATTATTCATTGACTTCATGGTTATTGGTGGGACCTTGCTGTTTGCCAACATAGGCACAATTACTACACATATTTCAAGACTTTTCAACATTGTTGAGACATCTCAATACACAGTCAACCCACTTTACAGTATATACTGTGAAGCGCTTTGAGATGTCTCAACAATAACAAATGCAAGGATTATTATTATTATTATTACTACATCAAATGAAGCCTCACTATTCGAAGCTGACGCAGATCTTCTGCCACAAATGCCAAAATAATATTTAACTTTACAACTAATTAATCTTCCCTAGTAAAGCAGCTTAAGATATGTATTTATTTCACTTGAAAGGCACTAGATAATCGCAAGTTGTATTTAAGACCTTGGCAGGGGCCGTTTAAGAAAACCAGGAGAATGAATGTTATTGGGTATAGTACGATTAGCAGTGTTGTATTTTCTCCGTGTTCTTTTTAAAACTTTGCAAACACCCTACTTTGTTCCCCACCGGATAATATAGAATTTTGTTTCTTTCCTCTAGAAACACTGGTCACGTCAGCTGAATTTGAACAAGATACATTGGTCTGACCACACAGTGCGAGCGAGGGTGGCCTTAGCGCATGCATGCATGTACACACATGCTTGTGCAAATATTAGCTTCCATAGAGATACTGCAGGCAATTTGCTGACTTCTGACACAGGTCTAAGCATCGTGAGCAGGTCTCCCTTGGCAGAGTTTAAACACTCCCTGTTTAATAGATGGATCATGCATTTGAAGTAAAATGCAGCTGCTCAGTCTTCGGACGTTGAGTGGTTTGTCCGGTACTTTTTAAAGTGTGTTGGAAAGAGGATTTGGGCAATTTACTGCACGTTTACCCACCAGCAAAGCTGCAAAGCTATGGCCATCTCTCTCAAAATAATAATAAACCTTGAATTTGTTATAGCGCCTCATCACGTTGTTGAGACGTCTCAAAGCGCTGCTCAGGATATATTGTAAAGTGGATTGACTATATTTTGTGGGCGAAATGCAGCAGCCAATTGCACACAGCAGTTTCCCACAAACAGTCATGGAGTGAATGACCAAATAGTTTCTTTTCTCGGCGTGATTATTACTGTCGGAAAGAGATTCGCCAATCGGCAAACAACTGGGTTCCTACTTACTGCTAGGTAAACAGAGGCGTGTGGATGAAGGAAATTGGCCAAAGATTTCGCCCCGCCTGGAAATGGAACCTGAGCGCTCTAACCACTCAGCTACAAGATACCACATTAAATCGGTTACTTGGTGTAATGGGAGGAACTGGGAAAACTTTACATTATTTACTGCAAAATACAAATCCCCAAATAATAGTTCTTGCTGTACGTTCAGTGATTTTGGAGGTAAACCTGTTTTGCGATTTCTTTTTTTTAAAGAAACAAACCTGTGGAGAATTTTGATACAGCGATGGTTTGCAGTCAGCCACTGATCAAGGATTTAGTATGCTCGCTGGTAACTTCCACCTGAACATCTAAGCCTTTCTCCAATCCTCCAAGCATAAAAATTTCACCGACTAGGCCACCACCACCACATCATGCTATAGTCTGAGTGGGACATTTCTTGAAGTATGAAATATCAATGAAACACTTCACACAGAACCCAATCCCGACCTGGGAGACATGGATGTGAGCAGTACATTCCAATGAGCATTGTACATTCAAATGCATTTGATGCAGCGCCTCATCGTGTCTTCGAGACGTCTCGAAGCGCTTCACCGAATGTACTGTAAGTGAGTTGACTGTATGTTTTGTGGGCAAAACTCAGCAGCCACAATTGCGCACAGCAGTGTCCCACAAACAATTGTGGATTGATTGGCCAAATTTTTTTTGTTGAAGGAATTATTACCCCTGGAAAAGCGATCGCCAATCGACTAAAAACTGGGTTCCTACTTACTGCTAGGTAAACAAAGGCAATAAGAAAACTTGCCCAATGTTTCGCCCTGCCGGTAATTGAACACAGGTCCTCTTGCTTGCGAGGTGAGTGCTCTAACACTAATCTACAGGACTTTATATCCATCGTATTCTGCAATTACGTAGCGACAGAGGAAAGCACACACGGTTCAGAGATACATCTATATTTTGCAGCAAATGTATGGCACTTTTTTCTGCCTGTCACGGGAGCTAGAATCCTCTCATGTGGGGCAGACAGCGAGAGAGACTGAGATAGTGAAAGATTGATAGTGAGAGCCTGAAAGAGAGACTGATAGTGAGAGAGACTGAGATAGAGAGAGAGAGAGAGACTGATAGTGAGAGAGACTGAGATAGAGAGAGAGAGAGAGACTGATAGTGAGAGAGACTGAGATAGAGAGAGAGAGACTGATAGTGAGAGAGACTGGGAGAGAGACTGAGATAGAGAGAGACTGATAGTGAGAGAGACTGAGATAGAGAGAGACTGAGACAGTGAAAGGCTGATAGTAAGAGAGACTGGGAGAGAGAGAGACTGAGAGATAGAGAGGCTGAGAGAGACACAGAGAGACTGAGAGAAAATATATTGAAGGACTCCTCCCACAGGAGTCCTGCCAGCAGACTATAGATAAAAGACAAAATGTCTGTCTGTCAATCTACATTTCATATTGGATCATTTGGTTGCAAGCAAAGCTGCAACAGGTACAGCTGATATATTTATATATAACTAAATAGAGGGGAATGTCACATTGCTCAGTACTAAATATTAATCCATTTTGCAAACCGCAAGCGTTCATCCGAGTAACCGAGGTCCCGATGGGCCTCTGAGCTCTAGAGACAGAGTAGGGTCAGGGATGAACACTACTGTCAGGTGGACTGATGAAGCACAACCATCTTGGACTGTCCTACAGAGTAAACTGTCAACATGCATGAATGCCAGCAGGCAGCTTGTGTCTTCGGAAGAAAATAAATAAATCCTGAATAATGACACCAAATCTGGCAACAGAATACCAAGCGATCGTGCAACAGTTTTCACCATCAGGTTTTTATTTGATTCAGACGGAACATGATAACATCAATGCAAGAATGAAGTTAAGCTTAACGCAGAGATCCATCATTTCATTTGTACATTAATAGGAAACCGATTGCCACCTTCCCCTTAGAGACAGTATCCGATTTTGCCAAGGGGAATTTTTAAGTCAATTGTTAATTTGTAACATCAAGAAATACTCCGGAAGGGCAGCTCACAATTCAGTGATGTGGTTCCCATCCAACTGCAGGGAACTGGCAGCTTTCTGACAGGGAAATAGGGAGGGGGGGGGATTGAGGTAAAGAATTGGGAATGTGAGATACTCAACTGACAATTTGTATGGATCTTACAGGGACAGATTCAAAGGGTGTTTCCGTGAGCACAACTAACATCATTCCTCCATTGACAGCAAAGATGCAAGTGCGGAGAGAGAGAGAGAGCTGGACTGATATTTTTTCTCCCACAGTGAGGTAGTCAGTGGGACTTTGTCAGTGGATAGCTCCTTCAGAGAGCCAGCAGTTCTGATGGGCCAAATACCCCCCTTCTGCGCTGTAAAACTCTATCGATTGTCTCCACACCAAGGTAAGAGAAAGCACATGAACTTTGTTGGATTAAAGCAATCTCCTTTTATTGCTAAATCCAGCACCGACTGCTGCCTGAACTGGTTCTGAAATACGAAATCTATGAGAACATCAATTTTCCTTCTCTTCCCTTGTAGGTCCACCAGCAAACATAGAACAGACTTCTGTAACGATCATACAACTCAGTAAAGTGAGATTATGAAGAACAGTGCGCGTTTAATTTACGACTGTACATCACAAGAGAAAGGCTCAATTGGAGTTTAACACAGTCAGATCAGAATGAAGGAGCCACCGACAAGGAAGCAGATTTGATCTGTGAATTGGGTCAGGCCATTGATGATAATAATAATCCTTGCAATTGATATGGCGCCTGATCACGTCGTTGGGACATGTCAAAGTGCTTCACAGGATCTATTGTAAAGTGAATTGACTGTGTATTTTGTGGGTGAAACGCATCAGGCAATTGTATTTATACTTTACAAGAGCGCCCCGTCTTTCCCTATCCCCCTCGATTGTGAAGTTAGTATACTGCACGGTGAACTGAAAGCAGGCAAAACACCTTACCAACCAGAGGTTTCAATTAATGCAACAAATCCGGTTTGCAAATAATGTAATTCATATAGTACTTCAGATACGTTGCTGTAAGAACTATAAATTTCAGCTTGTGCTCAGCAATAAAAAGTTCTGGTATGATCCAGAGGGTGAGATGAAATTGTCTTTTTGGAATAACGGATAGTTAAATAGAAGTACTTCGAATATAGAGCTCCTTAATATTTCTCTCAACGAGCAAAACCTTTAAGTGAAGGACAAAGAGGGTGAAATGTGCTCAAGTGGAAATAGAATCCTGGAGAAATTAAAGCGATTTTAGGGTTGAATGGATGGGACTAAACTGATTTAATATTGTTTCCCAAAGCTTCAAAATAGGATACTGTCCCATAAAGATGTTGCATTTGAAAGATTACACTTTGAAATGCATTTACAGCATATAGTTCCTACGTGCTTCGCATAGTGGGATGTTAAGATCAGAAATGGTATCAAACACAAAAATAAACCATCTTATTTTTCGTAGACAATTACCCATTTTGAGGTTTCACCTCCCGTGGTTACAATGCGATTCGATGCAAAGAGACAAATTTTCAAAAATTAACAGATGTCAGATCTGTGCAGAGAAAAAAGACAATTAGTTTGGCAAAGCATGGCAAAGGGTTGAAACTGCTGCATCGGGGTGGGGGGGGCGGGGGGGTGTGGTGACTAGTTGTGGACAGAAATAAATGTCTCCGTAATAGCCATGCCTTCCACCAGACACGGTCAGAGAGGTCGATATAGCTCTGGTTTGGTGCTGAGTGAGTAAAAAAGGGTATAAAAGGCTAATTAAAAAGCTAGCGTCCCAGACAGATTGTGGGCACCTCCATTGCACGCTTTAGCACCATAGGAGGTACAAGTTGGACCACATGCACCAACATTTTGGTTCTGAATTTGCTTTGACATTGGAGCCACAGATTTACATTAGGGTTCGAAGGTTAAATAATGATAACGGCCAATTATTCAATTGAAAACGCAAGGAAATGGAAGAAGTCTGTCCTTCAATGACCCTTCTTGTGTTTGAGGCCTCAATAACGCAAGTGGTTTTCACAGTAAGCCGTTTGTGGAATGAAAATTTCCTGAAAGAGCGCACTCCTTGTTCCCTCCAGTGTAAACAATTCGTTAAATCTATGGCAGCACAAAGCAAGTGACCCTGTCAAACAGAAAAGCGGCCAGCTGAATTGAATCACTTCAACCCAGTTCCCAGCACGGGATCTTTCAACCCAAGGTTTCCACTCTTAACTCCTGCACACTGCGAGATGCACTTTCTGCTGATAAAACTCCAGAGGTACCATTCATACATTCAATCCAGATAAGATTCTACGTTTTCAAGAACAACACGACGATGAGAAACAAAAGCCATACAATAATTCAAAACACCAATTTAAGGACGGCAGGTTAATTATGTGCATATCAAAAATTTATATTTTTAACATTATGAATCGAGAGAAAAATACAAGTAAGTAGCTTGCTGTGCATTAACGTTTGCCACCACTGGGCCAATAAAATTGGATTTCTCAGGCAAGGATAAAATCTTCCAGACCTGTCTCCACGTCTGCAGTAACTCTATTAAAGCCTCCTTAAGAACTGATGCATGTTATAAAGGGAGAGGCAGTCGGAAATGGAATACAAGGCAGCTGGATCAGGGAAAGTGTTTTGTAAAACGGGGATTTCAAATCCCTCATCTGAACTGTAGCACTGAGCTTACACCTAGTGTAAACGTGGAGCGGACACCGGGTTTTGCTACTGAAGTTGCTGAGAAACTGCTTGATCCAGATTTTCAAGTCTCACACCTCGCCTCAAGCTGAGTTTTAGGACTCAATCAAGAGTCCGATGAATGAGACAAAAGTGAAGAGCTTCTCATTCATTTACAATCACCCGATTCACTTTTGCTCTGTGGAAGGCAAATGCACCGTTGTAGACTACAGTTGCCCAGCCTGGGCATAGGAATTGGAAGACCCTGGTTTTCCAGTGCTTTAAGATTTCAAATGGTGGATCTCAATGGTTATCTTGTAAGGTTTTTTTTTGCATTTCTCCCCCGCCTCTTCCTCACCTGAAGGACGAATGCCCTGCAGTGAACTTCATCCAAATGGCCATTCTTCGTCAGTAAACCCAGAGAGAGTATCAGTAGGTGGCTCGATTGAGGGACATATCACAGTTGCCCTTGCCCAACAACCACATAAAATCATTTCTTAGCAGAGATACCATGGCTGAGAAATGCATGGACAGAGACTTGAGCTTGAGAGCTTCTGCTCTGCTGTACTCTTGGGCAACACTGGACACTGTTACTGTGCCTCCCAGTACTGTGGTGAATGCCGTCACCTCAAAAGGAACAGTACAGACACGACAGCCCTCCTTCTGTACCGAAAATGTACATTTATTTCTACGAATAAGCCTAATTTTTAATACATCTCTTAACAAGTTATCGATCAGACACTGGTCTCTCACTCACAGCAGCTCAGGTGTGTGAATGAGTTGTTAGTCCACTCCAGGAGCAATAACCTACTCCCCCAGCTTATGGCAAACTCCCATTCGGCACTTAAGAGTCTGCAGTGACTGACCTTGTTTGCTCCTGCCAAGAGTGAAATGACCGCTGGATACATCAGGCAATGTTGAACGGAGGAAAAACATGGAAACCCAGATAGAGTAATAATTTCTTGATGAGTTGAACACTCAAATCTGAAGAACATTTATTGTGCTCAAAGCCTCACATCACCCACAAGGCAACCCAGAAAAGTCATGTTGAGTATTGTCCACATAGTGGAGACAGGTCCCTCAAATAATCGCAATCAGAGTATAGATCATATTATACTCTGCACAGCTAGTTAATTATAATGCACATCTTACGAAATATCTGAGCTGATAAAACGGGGTTGGAAATTTAAAACGCATGTACCTCTAGCTACTGTTTTTACCTTGCACTGAGATCATGATTCACAATGAATTGATAAGATACTGTAAATCAGCAGAAGTAATGCTAGGGAGTTTTAACACTGAAGCGCCACAATTCCTTTAATACCATGGTAGCAAAATGGCAGCTTGTGATGGAACGTGGCAAGTGAGAACTTGTTAACTTGTTGTCACTTAATTTGGATACCCTACTCCAGAAGCAAATAATTCCCTTCCCCATCCCTCTTATACACAGTGGAATCCTCTTTAGCCGGACGCATCGGGGCAGGGAGTTTTACCCGGTGACCAGTAACCCAAGTTCTTGCCTTTCTCTTCTCACCGTCTCCTCTGCTGAGCGCCTCTTCCCTCCCATTGACATTCCCATTAGATGGGAAGGGGAACCAATTAGGGGCGGCTCCGGGAAGCATCAATCACCTTGGAGCCGCTGCTAACTGGCCTTTTTTGGATGCAGTCACTGCCCCCCCACCCCCCGACCCGCTTGTGAACAGGTTGAGTCTGCTGTCAATCAATCACGATTTGTCTCCTCCCATTCCCACTCCCTTCATTCTTTCCCACTCCTCCGCCTTCTCACTGATTGACAAACCAACTCCAGCCGCCTGTGAATGGATGGATTCCGTTGTCGAACGCAATGGGACTCCTCCCATCTCCATCCTGGAACTGCTCGAGAGACAGAGCACATTCGGCAGTGACTAGCGCGGCATTTTGCCTGGATTAACTGGATTTTCGTCCGAATTAACAGGCGTATTTCAATCAAGTAAGAATACAAATGAACTGGGAGCCCGGTGTTTTATTTGTTTTACCCAAAGTTCGGGTTAACCAGCGTCCAGCTACAGCGGATTCCACTATGTTACCTGACAAGTTAGCCAGCCTCCAGAAACTAACATTTTTGAGATGAATTTATAAAATCTCCATTGCTGTAGTTTATGTTACTGACCTTTAACACATTTCCCTTCACATCTTTGCCCCACCCCACTGTAAGTGTGAAAAACGATCAAAGTCCATACTCAAGTGACTAAAACTTACTTTGATTTCAAAATCAAGTGAAGTCATTCAAATTTATAAAGTCGGAAAAAGAAAATTTAGAATTAGATTCACAATGTAAACAGTGACGTTAGAATGAAACTGGTCGCCAGATCAGGTCTGATGATGCATATGATGTTCACTCACACACGCCTCTCTCAAAACCAGCATTAAGACACAGCCCACTTTTCCAGTTTTCTTTGTGTTTCATATTTAGTGGTCTGCAAAGCCGGGCATTGGGAAAGCCCGAGCAAATTTCTCCACCCTTTGTCGAAGTTCAGCTATCTTGGACTTGGTCTCCGCATCATTCAAGAGGAAGGCCTTGAAATCCTTCAGGTTACCTGCAGAGTTAAACAGTAATAATAATAATCATACTCCATGCATTTGATATAGGTCCTTACCACATCGTTGAGACATTCTAAAATAGAACAGGCACATCAATCATTGGGAGTATAATGCAGAGGACCTACCACATTTGCCTTAAAAATTCAGTCACTCACTGGGTAACAATTCTCGGTGAAGTGTTTTGACATGTTAGGTGCTATATCAAGCACATGGTTACTTCACTCAAACATTAAGGGGGCACTTTGCCAATCTGCCTCAGGAATTGTTATAGTTGGGTGGTACAGAGAATGTGATGAGGCAGAATAATAGTAATTCTTGCATTTGA
The DNA here is from genome assembly GCF_018977255.1 of Callorhinchus milii. Classification (NCBI taxonomy): domain Eukaryota; kingdom Metazoa; phylum Chordata; class Chondrichthyes; order Chimaeriformes; family Callorhinchidae; genus Callorhinchus; species Callorhinchus milii. The sequence continues at coordinate 2,065,540 of NW_024704768.1, forward strand.
TATAGTGTCTCAACACGTCTTTGAGATGTCTCAAACCGCTTCACAGGATATACTGCAAAGTGTAGTGACTGTGTATTTCGTGGGCAAAACAAAATGAAAAAATCAGCTGCGACTCTTCCTGCGTACCACATACATCAAGTTACAAAGTACTATTGCTGGAGGCATAGAAACAGGTTATTTCTAGCGATGAGGTTAGCGCTAACTAGCGCTTGTATAGTGAGTTACAGTCAGATACATGTACAGCAGTTTTTCAGTAAATGGTTTCAGCCCACTTTAGACTAAATACTCCCACCCAAAGGGAGCCGAGTTGACATTTACAATGTCAGGTACTAAATGAAAATCGCCAATCTTTTCTAATCCCAGGGAGTAACCACTAAGCACGTGATAATGTAGTCTGCCACGTGAACTCATGAGAACACAGGAAAGTACAGACACAGATAGTGAAATGCAATCTTGCGTTAAATTCACTCAAAGTGAAACAGGGCAACGACCTTCTGAGTATATAATAATAATAATAATCTTTGTGTTTGATTATAGCGCCTTATCACATCTTCGAGACGTCTCAAAGTATTTCACAGAATATACTGTAAAGTGAATTGACTGTATATTTTGTGGGCGAAATACAGCAGCCAATTGCGCACAGCAGCGTCCCCACAAACAGTGGATTGAGTGAGCAAATTATTATTGCTATTATTCGTTTTATGGTGTGGTGTGAAAGTAAACCATCAGAGCAACCCAAGAAGAAACGGGCCATTCAGTCTGTCAGGTCCGCCTTCATGTGTTTCTCCCCACCACATGAGCCTTGTAAAATACCCCCATTCTCCTGCTGACTCCCCATAACCTTTACTTTTTCTTTTAATTTATCGAGCATTTTTATATTCTAAGCAGCTCAATGTGCAATCAGGCTAATACCATGTCTGTACTGAGTCCATCCACCTCTCCAGCATCAGGTCCTTAGTATTAAACATTAAAAAGATAATAACAATTTGGTCACTCAGTCCACGACTGGTTGTGGGACACTGTAGTGCGCAACTGATGGGTCACATTTCGCTCACAAAATATACAGCCGATTTACCTTACAGTAAAGGGCTTTGAGACGTCTCAAAGACCTGATAAGGCGCTATACCAAATGCAAGGATTATTATATTATCTCCCACACACCCAATTAAATAACCGACCAACTGATATATAGTTTTAAGTGAATTTGCAAGAGGAAGTATATTGGCCAGGCCACTGGGAGGACTCCCTGCTCTTCTTCCAATTAGTGCCGTGGGATCTTTAACATCTGCCAAAATAGGCAGACAGAAGCTAGTTTTAAAGTCTCGTCCAAATGACAGCACCTCTGAGAGAATGCAGCATTACCTTCGTACTGCACTGCAGTGTGCTCGTGAGCTCCTGGTGTCAGCACTCAAAACAACATAACCTTCTGACCCAGCGGCAAGAATGTGACCAACTGAGCTAGACTAAAAATAATTCTCGCATTTGACATACCGCCTAGATTGTCAAAACATCCAAAACACTTCACTGGAATTGTAATGGTTGCATATTTACAGGCTATTTGATACCGAATCCAACAAACAAGTAAATGATTAATTTATCTGCAGGGTTATTAGCCAGATCATCTGGAGAAATTCCCTTCTCTTTTCCAGTATTGTCTGGAAATTATACCGGATCATTAACACCTGAACAGCCAGATGGGGCCTCGGTTTAGTGTCTTATGTACAGTATCTGTCATTGCACTCCTGCCAGTTATCAAACTGAAATGCCAGCGTCTTGAACCCACAACCTTTTGTCCCAGGGAAAGAGAACTGCCACCTGAGCCAAGCTGACACCTTCATCTTCAATCAAAGATTGAATGCTACATCTTCAATCAAACTGAAACAGTCCTTAGGTAAGAAACTACCTTTGAAACGTTATCTTACCAGTCTTAGTCTTAACGTCCAAAGCAATTTTTATTCCTTGATCAATGAACTCCACTACTTTTTCAAAATCAGCTTCTTTGAAATGTCGAGATGTCAGAGCAGGAGCACCTGTCAGCAGTTAAAGAAAAAAAAAGTTCAGGAAAAGGCAATCCTTTAAATGGAAACGCTGAAAAGATTTTGACTGTAAGAGTGGAACAAGATGAGTGTACGTTGATAACGCAACAAATAGTAAACTTTTTTTGGGCAAAATTTGTTTAATAATAATAATCCTTGCATTCAATATGGCGCTTTATCATGTCATTGAGGCATCTCAAAGCACTTCACAGAATATATTGTAAAGTGTATATTTGTGGGCATGCAAGACAACTCTCCACAGGACCCGCTCACCAGTGAAACGTACTTAGAGGAATTGAAGTCTAAAGCACATGCTTCTTGGTTTGATATAATCCCAGATGGAGAATTTAAAACATGGTTATAAAAGCTATTGCTTCTGTTATTAACAGTATCTAGCTCTGGCTTTCTCCCTCAACGGAGCAACATAGTAAAGGAGGGAAAAAAGAGTCCCAGAGACTGTTAAAATTTAAAGAAGTTTCCTTGCTACAGGGAACAAGTACTTTTACAATGTTTTCTCTATATCTAGAGAAATTAATTGGGAACAGAACAACAAGGTTAAGCCACCGAGTCCATCAAGGCTGTTCAGCAATTTTGTTACGCCATGGCATATCTATACATTTTCTCTATCTCCTTTAATATTATTTTTACTTCCTATGTATCTGTATCACTTTTAAACATTTCAATCCTTTGGATAATAATAATCCTTGCATTTGATTATAGCGTTTTATCGCCAAAAAAAATCAATAAATAATAAATTGGGCACTTCAATCCACGACTGTTTGTGGGACACTGCTGTGCGCAATTGGTTGCTGCGTTTCGCCCACAAAATATACAGTCAATTCACTTTACTGTATTCTGTGAAGCACTTTTGAGACCTCTCGAAGATGTGATAAAGCGCTATATTAAATGCAGTGATTATTATATTATCACGTTATTGAGATGTCTCAAAGTGCTTCACAGAATATATTATAAAGTGGAGTGACTGTGTATTTTGTGGGCGAAAACTACAAAATATCTACAACCTTCTGAGGCATTTCATTCTCACAATGAAGAACTTCATTCTGTGAAGAAATGTTTTCTGATCTCGCTTCTAGGTGGCATCTCTCTAGTTTTACATTTGTGTCCCCTTGGTTTGACTCGATAATTCCCTTCGCTAAATACTTCAATCAGAATACCCCATTACCTCCTTATCTTTAGAGAACACAAGTTTACACATTTTATCAAAGCTAAACCCCTTCAAACCAGACACTGTATTAATTTGGTTAATCGCCCTCCAAGACTATTTTATCCTTCCTAAGATTAGGTGCCCCAAACTGAATGCAATTCCGTAAATAAGGTTTGACTAGCACTGGATTGCGACTGTAAATCTAAACAGGAAATACTCCTCCCGGACTTAATTTTGCTTTAATCTGCTTTCTCGTGCCACGTTTCCTCTTAAATAAAATGACCCAGTTTACTGAAAAAGCAACATAGTCTATTCTTTCCTGCTTCATAATCAAGATGCCACGTGAATGTAAGTGTCCTGCTCGACCTCACATGCACCCTTAGGCAGAATCTCTCACTGAGCTCACTCTACCCTGCAAATTGGGACTAAGCAAATTAAATGTCTTGACTGTGTAATTACTGTAATAAGACATCAGGCTGAAGGGAGAATGTTGGGAGTCTCAAAGCAAAAAAAAAATATCCAGCAGCTGATACTGAACTTATATAACAATTTTCAGAGCAAGCATATTCATTTCTTTTTAAAAAAGAGCTTAAATAAGAAACAGAAGGGGCAGACTTGACTAGCAAGTATGAACTAACCCACTAACCCAGCTGCCCCTAAGGCTAATGAAAGTTACCTAATCTCAAGCCTCCAGGGGTCAGAGCACTCTTGTCACCAGGACATGTGTTCTTGTTAGCAGTGATGGATACCAGCTCCAGTACTCTCTCGGCCCGGGCACCGTCCATACTCTTCGGTCGCAGGTCCACCAATACCAGGTGGTTATCTGTTCCTCCTAAATAATAAAAGCGTTGCCTTGTTAAGATCGTCATCAATATTGACCGCCACATTTCTGTACAACATCCTGTTCATAACAGGACTCAACAGAGACTTGCCAATTTGGAGCATTTCTTAGGAGTCAGAACTCTTCTCTTGATTCCAACTTGGTAACAGCCAATTCTGAACGTCCCTCCTTTGATATGCAGATACTCACTCACCTTACTCATTCTCTATGTTATCCATTTCTGTCTGTTAAAGGGACGTTTGATTACACAGCTTGTACAATAATCTTGAAATCTCTTCTCTCATTTATTTTTCCTTAGATTTTCCTGGCTTTGTCCCTGCACTGTCTGCTTCTTCCAAAGCTGCTCAGACATTAACAGCTTAAAGGGATCAGAGATCAGAACACTCCCATTTCCTACTCTGGTCCTCCACTGAGGACCTCCCAATTGGTGGCAAGGATAAACGTAATGGTGTACCATTAATCCCCAAATCCCACCACTCTGCAGCGTAGGGGGGGGCCAAGCTGCCAACATTGAACTCCACTCACACACCAGGGCTTCAATATCTAAGCCCCTGCCCTGATTAACAATAACAAGATATATTTGTATAACGCCTTTCAGGTCAGCATGCTGTCCCAAGGCGCTCAGCAATCAGGGATTTGGACACGAGTTGGAAGTTGGGATCAGGAGGGGTGGAGGGCAGGGAGGGTGATTAATCCCCCACACATATACACTGACTCCCAACAGTGGATCGCTTGTAGAACAGATACTGCATAAAGAAACCACCAATTTCCAATCATTGATTTAGATGCTTCAGGCTAAACTCACCAGATACCAGAGTGAAGTCTCTGCTCAGCAGTGCGCCAGCCAAGGCTTTGGCGTTCTTCAGAACCTGCTGCGAGTATTCCTGGAACATCTGAGAGTTTGCCTTGAAGAGAAAATGGAATCACATTAAATGAACAAGATGCTGCACAGTTCAAAGCTCACCTGCTAAACCTATAGAACGGTAGATGTACAGCTGCACAATATTTATTGCATTGGATGGGACAAGTGACCAAAGTAAGCACTAGGTTCACACAGAGTACTTGGTGGCAGTGCAGCGCAGAATAAGCTTGGATGTAGCTTAAACTTGGAAAGGGGCCACTGAGAGCATTGGATAAGAGAGAAGGCAGACTACTGTAAAACTGACAGTAGTGTTGAATTTTAATATTATGTTCCTGCAATTATCTGTACATAACCAAGCACGCACAAATCCTGTATGATAAAGAGTGTGGATAAGACCACAAGGGCAGTTTGTTGCACCCGGCCTGGGGCTCTCAATCCATTAGAGGATTATGCTTCAAACGTTTTGTAAGCAGAGGGGGGGAAAAGGAGGGGATAGGTCACTCTGTGTGATGTGTAGCAAGTTGATTTTCCCCATGCATACCCAGGAGAACAATTTGGAAGCTACTTTTATTTTCAGGAACAAAAGTTGGGAGGCCAATTTTTTTGGTCAGTAGTGGCGGATTGATTCATGGAATCGCCAATGCTAATTGTCAAATAGGTGTGACGTAATCATGTTCCTTTGTAAGGACAGAAGAGCCACTTAACTCTAAATTACAGCACAATTATACCCACGTATACACGACCTCAAGGGTTCCCCTGAAACTTATATTTCTAGTAACAGACCAGTGGCTCAGGCACTTTGTTTTCAACCAGTTGCACTTTTTCCAGTTGTGAAGATGGGCTGCAGGGAAGTTTTACAAATAATTTGGGGTGGACAGGGCATGACTATCACCAGCCACCCCCCCACTCCCACTCCAAAATGCTCCAGCAGTTTTTAAATGGGGCCCAGGTGATCTTGGTCCTCAACGCATTCTTGAATGAAGAATGATTAATGGCCCAGACCAGAGGGTAAACACATTGCCTGGTGTAGCAATAAGACAGAAGGTTGCAGGTTCAAGTTCTGGGCTGTGCTTAAGCAAGTCAATGGGTATTTGTATACAATTGGGTACAACACCCCTAGGCTGGGGGGGGGGGGGTGGGAGAAGCAGACAGTGCTTTCCCTCCCAATCCCTATTTAAGATTGAATCACTCAGGGATGCAATGTGTATGTCAAGCTTGAATTGTGTAACGATGACCTCAGTGGTTGAAAAGATCCACCGTCACTGACGGTGAAGCGGTCTCTGTACAGTGCTTTGAGACGTCTCGAAGACTTGATAAGGCACTGTGTCAAATGCAAGGATTATTATTATTAATATTTATTTCTGATTTGTGAGCCCAAAGAGGAGTTAAATCCATGTGAAATGTTTGGGGAACTGCCCAGGCTGGAGGGATGGTGCCAGAAGGCAGTTAAGCCTTGCAGCAAGTTTAGCCCCCATTTATAATAATGAACACCAGCCAGGTTTAGAAAGATCTGCCGAAGCAGTTTTTTATGATCAGAATTTGCAACAGTTCTTAAAAACTGTAATTACCAAACTTATCAATTCACCTTCCATTCGTCCCTGTAAACACATTTGTTCAACTCCCAACAGGATCAGGGGGAGAAAAAAAAAGCCTCAATTTTGTTGCTCAATGAATTTCTAAAGCAGTGAAAAGTCCATTTTTTTTTAATATTGGATTCTGCATTCCTTAGACTTTCCACAATCCTTGTAATGCCCTAAAGCAGCAGCTCCAGTGTAAGCCGATTGACCCCAGTATGACTGCCAAGCACTTAAAATACACCCGGGGTGAACCAGAAAACATTAATTAAATGGGTTCTTAGTAAAGACGTCGATACCGTGAGATCATCACAACTTTATTTACTAATGGAAACTCTCATATGGGACAAACAACTCCCGACATCATATGTTCCCATTAACGATTTATTGCTACTCTATTGGCAGTATGAAAGGGAGAGCCCAAGCATTGCTATTCTCCTGAGTGACTACCGCAATCTTAAATATACTGCATTGCAGGCTCAACCATGGTATTATTCATCTAGTTTATTGATTAATTCATCTTTCATCTTTTGGACGCTTGTCGGAAGCTCCGAATATTTTGTTTAAGAGCTGTAATTAAGTAGGTTTTCCCCTCTCACAGTTTTCACTGTAAAACATAGTTTATCTCACAAATCTTCACATGGAATGGAACTCATTGTGCAATTGGAATAAAAAAAAACTTTGTCCACGCTGGTGCATGGGCAACAAAGCACCAATTAATGTCTGGTGCGATCGGTTCACAAGAAAGATGCCCCTCATTGTGATTGGGACATGACAGTCTTAAGTTTGCCTGTAGCAAATAGTACCAAGTACGGTATTTCCTAAATGTACAGGACACAGGAGGGATTTGAAGTACTAATGAATCACTGGAAACCATCAGCACAATATGTGGCGTATAGTTATGGTTGTTGAGTTAGAGGGACATTCTAGACCTTGGACAGGATACAATAAAGGTCAAAATACGGCAGATGCTGGAAATCTGAAATAAAAACAAGATGACGCTGGGAACACTCAGCAGGTCAGGTAGCATTGATGGAGAGAGGAAAGTGAGTTAACGTTTCAAGTCGATGACCTTTCGTGAGAACTGGTCATCGAAAGATCATCGACCTGAAACTTTAATTCACTTTTTTCTCGACAATGAATGGCAAATGGATTGATGCTCCATTATACACTAGAGTTATAAGGAGAGGCTACGAAAACTGAGAACGTTCACTTATAAAAGAGGCTCAGACAAAACCTTATTAAAGTATTTAAGATCTTCAAGGGGTATACAATCCGAACCCTAACAATATGCTTAATATGGCCAAAAAGTCTAGAACAAGGGGACATCTACTTGAGCTTAGAAGAGGTCAGGATGAACATGGTTCAGATTTAATCCTTTAACATTAGAGAGTGACAAATATGTTGAACGGACTACCAAGGAAAGAGACTGCAATAGCAAATTCAAAAGGGAATTATATAGCTAGTGAGAACCAGTTACAACATAGGTCCATTTATAATATGGTCGCTGGAAAAGAGAAGGTTGAGAGGTGATATGACTGTGTTTTTTAAGACCGTAAAGGGACTGGGTAATGTAGGTCACGATAAGCTGTTTTATCTTGTCTAGAACAGTAGCAACAGAGGACACGGCCTGCAATTGAAGGGGGGTAATTTCAAAAGAAACCTGCGGAAACACTATTTCAGTCAGCGAGTAGTAAAGGTTTGGAACAGGATCTCTAGAGAGACTGTGGCAGAAAGTGTTGATTCTTTCAAAAGCAAGTTTTGATAAGATTTATTTTAGGAAATAATATCATGGGATGCAGTATATAGGATTGGACAGGATATGTGCATGCAACTGCCAGGATGGTGAAAAGTGAACTGTATGGACCTTGGTTCTTCTAGCAATTCTCATGTTCTTATATCCACAAGCGCAGAATATTTCCAGTTTACAGCTGGGTTCTTGCAAACGGCTCACAAAAGGTGTTCATAGCATCAATATTGCACAAGAAGCTGGCCAGTCAACACTGAAAGATGGAAGTGACATCAACATTGACCTGCCATCCCGGTAGCACCGACCAGCTGCCATTTTTATAACGCACTGTGCAAAACTGTTTTCAAACTAAATGAAGAGCATCTAAAACCAAGTGTAAAGATAGTCGGGATTGGCTCTAGTCTGACTGGATTCATACTGCAATCTGTGCCATTGATTCCATTTTTAAACTACCTTCATGAGGTTTCAGAAATGGGACTAAATCAAAAAAAATCAATGTTTTTTCCCCCAAAAGTAGATTTATGCTGTACATTCAGCATCTATTCAACACAGAATTGGCACTAAAGGTGCAGGACAAATGGAGCATCAATCAGATGCCTGTGGTACTTGCAAACGAACTTCACTAATTCAATTGCTGGTGTAATGCTGCAGAGGCCTCGAAATCTATAACCACTCTTAGGTCTATGCAAGGCTAATTTAGCTTTTCTGCTTTAGGGCTATGGAGGAGATATTCATCCTTAATTCTTTCAAACCCACCAGCAGTTCTCTGACAAACCATTAGTGGTTCACATGGGCAGACAGACTAAAGCGGCAATGGGTTCAAGTGACTCTGAAAGTCTAGAAACTTTACAATAGCATGGATGCAATTTCCTTCAGACATCTCCACTCACATCATGGATCCTCGTGGCTTCTTTTATTTCTATGGATCTGAATATTTCAGACAAAGCAGCAACATAGCAGTGACCCGGCCTGACAGTTCAGGTCAGAGGATGTTCACTTCAACCTGCCCAGCGCTACTGAACTATCAAAAGCCAAATAATAACCGAATTTGTAAAAACTAAAACATCGATGAGGACTGAATGATTACTAACATTGCTGTCTGCAGAACTTTCTGCAAACTGAGATTAGGACCTCATTACCTCAAAGCGACTTCATGTAATGGGTTAAGGTGCAAAGTAAGAAAACAAGGCAACAACGTACCACGAAATAGAATGAGATGAATTAACCATCAATTCTTTTTTGTTGCCAACATAAGTCAGTACACTACAAATAACTCACTGTGTGACCCAACTAGAGATATTCCAACTCGTGTTAAACTTACATAAGTTACTGGATCAATTTGTAGTATTAAATAATAATGCTTGCATTTGATATAGGGCCTTATCAAGTCTGCGAGACATCTCAAAGCGCTTCACAGAACCTATTGTAAAGTGAATTGACACTATATTTTGTAGACACAGCAGTGTACCACAAACAGTCGTGGATTTAGTGACCATTTTTGTTATTATTTTTTTTGAAGGGATTATTGTACCCCCAGAAAAGCAACCCTCCAATCGACTAACAACCAGGTTCCTACTTACTGCTAGATAAACAGAGGCGTGTGGAGTAAGGAAACTTGCCCAATGTTTCACCCCACTGGGAATCGAACACAGGTCCTCTCACTTGCGAGGCGAGTGCTCTAACCACTGAGATACAGGACTCCACAATAGTGTGCAGAAAACCGCCAGCTTGTTTGGTTTACCCTTACCTGCTTCAAGGCCACAGCCACACCTGCAATAGCGTGGTTGTGAGGGCCTCCCTGGAGAGATGGAAACACAGCAAAGTTGATTCTGTCTTCCAGGTCGAACATGATCTCCTTGCCAGTCTTCTTATTCACCGATTTCACTCCTTTGCGATAGAAAATCAGGCCGGCTCTGAAAAGGAAACAAGTGATTATTGTGAGCCACATGGGACCTGCATGCACTCACATTAGTACATACATTAAATTTAACTGTTCATATTATTACAAAGCACAGCAGTTGGCCACTAATTTGCACAGTTCAATTATACAGACCAGTAAAACTATTACATTTGCTCAATATACTGTGAACCTTATTGTCCATGGGGGGGGGGGGGAGAGCAAGGGTTATAAGGGGGAGCTGGGGGAGACAAACAGCAAGAGCAATCCAGATCACTATAAACTGTAAATGTTTCGAGAATTATCAATCTTCCTCTCCCATTCTCAGTGATTTGCACCAGCTGAGGCCAAAAGAATCAGGCAGACAATTACCCACCAAATCAGCTGGAGACTGGCTGACATGTTTGGTGTAATAAGCACTTTAATAATATTATAATTTTTTGGAGGGAATAATAATCCCTCCAAAAAATAATAATTTGGCTCACTCCATTGCTGTTTGTAGGACGCTGCTGTGCGCAATTGGCTGCCGAGTTTCTCCCACAAAATACACAGCCAATTCTACTTTACGATATATTCTGTGAAGCTCTTTGTGATGTCTTAATGACATGATAAGGCGCTATATCAAATGCAAGGATTATTATTATCATTAATCAAACTGAAATATTATTTAAAATGTTCTGTCTCCTTCTGCTCTTCCCTGGAAAGCGATTTCTTGTGTGGTAAACTGTATTAATATTATTATTAAAACTGAAATATTATTTAAAATGTGCTGTCTCCTCTGCTCTTCCCTGGAAAGCGATTTCTTGTGTGTTAAGCTATACCAGCAGATACTCACCTTACCCCTCGAAGAGTCTTATGGGTTGTACTTGTGACTATATCTGAAAACTCAAACGGAGATGGAATAACCTTTGCTGCCACCAGCCCGCTGATGTGTGCCATATCAGCCAGCAAATAGGCCTTCATGTCATCACAAATCTGAAAGAGGTCAAGCACAATCAATCACTTTAAAATCCTCAAACCAAAAGGTCCTCACCAAACTGTCAGTAAACCCTTTTGTTGGTGGAACAGACCCTGCGTGCTTGATCCTCTAACTTTTAATCCAAGCCTTTGGTTAAATGACAATCTGCATTTAAGGGACAGTTTGAGAACAGGAAGGACTTCTATACTGTAGCAACTCCTAATCTGTTTGCTTTCAAGTTACTGTGCAGCGGAGCACCCTCTCCCTATCCAAACTCTAATGAATTAGTTATTCAATCCATGACTGTTTGTGGGACACCACTATGCACAATTGGCTGCTGCGTTTCGCCAACAAGGTATACAGTCAATTCACTTTACAGCACATTCGGTGAAGCTCTTTGAGACGTCTTAATGACATGATAAGGCACTATTATTGTAATGACCAAATAACCTCATCAATCACCAACAGATGGAATTCAAGTGAGGCCTGGTTGCATCTTCAGGACTCTGAGAGAAGTGACCCCACCTCAGATAATTACACAGCAACCAGAGACTAAAGAGCATGTTCCCACATTCAAGAAAGAATTTAATATTAGTTAATATTAATATTAATTAGTAAATTGTCGGGTTTTTATTTTGGAGACAATGGCAGCAATCTTTCAGCAGCCTTCAATAATAATAATATTCCTTGCCTGTGATAATAATGCCTTATCACGTCTTGGTGACGCCTCAAAGTGTTTAACGGAATATACTGTGAAGTGAATCAACTGTATATTTTGGGGGTGAAACTTTCTCTCAATGGCAGCTTTCTCGCCTGGATTGAACAGGAGAGAATTCTGATAATATCACTCTGAGGATCTGTTCTGCTCTCCTGTTGAAAAGCACTTGGCCTTTACATGAAAACAGGAGGAGGCCGTTGAGCCCGTTGCTCGTGGCATGGAGGCTAGCACGCCAGTGTGTTCGTTTTTACTTGGGCAGACGTCTTGCTATGAATGAACATTGCTCTCCGCGCTCCATGGACTATGTATGCTTATTTGCTTCTGCTGTCTCCTGGACAGAGCAGTTATATAGCTAGTCATAAAACTAGATGAAGCATATCAACTAAATTGGATGTTCATCAGCTCGCCCACACAAACAATACAATCATGGGGATTTTACTTCCAGCCTGGTTAGCAAAACAAAGATGCGTTTCTGCAGCATTAGCAGCTGTGTCATTGTCAGCTTACCCCCACCCCCGGAGCAGCCCACAAGAGATGATGCGAATTAAAATCAGAGGACGTGTCTTCACCTTGTCTGCTCTGTGCTGTCTACATTAATAAAAACTCACCTTCATCGTATGCGGGAAAGAGAGAAATGTGCTGCGTTGTCTGCAGGAACGATTTAAGAAATAAAATGAAGAACGTTATAGCACACACCTTCCTCATCCTGGCGTAGTCGATCAGCCTGGAGTAAGCACTAGTCCCCGCAATGATAATAAGCGGTCGAAACAGGCGGGCTGTCTGTTCCAGACTTTCATAGTCTATCAGACCTGTAGCAGGCTAGAGAAAACAAAAAGCAACAATGACAGTTTTGTCTGCAGCTTTCCAACAATAACCTAAAGGATAAAGATAGCGCATCACTAAGCCATACAGAGCAGAAGGTCATTGGTTTGGATCTTGATATGTGCAGAGTTAGCTGATTTCAAACTGAGGTAGCTGTAATGACTTCACAATTATCCGTAAGATGCTAGGCTAGAGAGAGAAACATACACACAGAGAGGTGGTGAAAAAGGAAAAATAATCTGGCTCCATTGCTAATAACTCTGCTCAAATGTGTGTGTTTCTACGTACATGTGCGTGTGCACTGTCAGGTGAGGATATGATCAAGGCTCGGCTGTGATACACACGGCAATCAAATAGGTTACTGACTGCTCGCTATCAAGGTTCACATATGAAGAATGACTACCCGGAGACTATCAGAGAGTACCTGCACATCCCAAAGTAATGAGCCTTCAGAAGAAGGGAGAAAGTTAGCACAAAAGAGTTATTTTTGCCAAAGGGTTAAAAAAAAACTAAGCAGATTTTTCTAGTGCTATTTTAAGAACACAACTTAAATATTTGAAAAAAAACAGGAGTTTTGAGATTGTGCTGTCGGCAGAGTATGTAAATGTTTTGGAGCGGAGAAAAGGATGATTTGATAACACATCTCCAGGACCTTGCACTGTGTGCCAGCAACTTGAACTTACGTTTAATTTATAGGGCATCGATTCAAAATATATAGACGTGGCAGAAATCTTCTTAACGTCAGACATGTATCCATGTGTCAGGCTGTAACAGAAGAGCGAGAGTCAGGTGCTTAGAATTTCAAACAAGACCTGAGAGAATGAAATTGTCTTGCTCAAGTGACATGTTGATCTTTCTTCCCGGTCAGCCCACCACCTTATTGAATTTGCTTCAACCTCAAATTGCATTTCTCAGACGACCCCTCTGACCCTTTGGTGTTCCGCTTTTCTTTATTGAATTTTCTAAATGCCATTTAATGTTGAAATTATGACTCCCGGGCAACAGTGACATTGTGCCTTAACCAAGGCGGATTTCCTGCATTTATTAAAGAATGAACCACAGGAGGAGAATATTTTAGTGTTGAACAGTTATCGATGGTACGGCCTAGTAGCAACAACACAATGTTCTTAATGAAGGTGTGAAGTTTCTTGATTGCACCATAAGCCAGTTTAATAACTAAATGATCATTTTTGATCAGCATATCTTAACTTCCTCTCCTCTATATATTGTTAGACCAAGAATCAAGTGCAGACAAGAGTGCACAGTGATAATGCTGGGTGTGACAGAAATCCATGTTTTCAGCAGTCCGTGGAATCAGGAATTCTTGAGAAAGTCTATCCCAGTGTTTACGGGTTACTGTGTACCAGGTCATATTAATTAACATCGGTACCATTTCAGCATTAGTGTTTCTATCACTGCTAATATACATTATAACCGTGATAATGGTTATACTGTACATTTAAGAGTTAGTCAGACCCTTCTGGAGTACTGGATTCAGTTTTGGGCACCACACCACAGGAAAGATACATTGGCCCTGGTGGGGCTGTAACGCAGGTTCAACAGAATGTTAAACTTGGATTGTATTCCCTTGATTTTAGACGGTTGAGGTGTGATTTGATAGAGGTATTTAAGATGATAAAGGGATTCGATAGGGTAGATACTGAGAAGCTATTTCCTCTTGTCGGGGAATCCAAAACAAGGGGGCTTAACTTAAAATTAGAACCAGCCACTTAAGAGTGAAATCAGGAAGCATTTTTTCACTCAAAGTGTGGTAGAAATCTGGAATTCTCTCCCCCAGAAGGCTGTGGATGCTGGATCCATCCACACCTTCAAGAGTGAGGTTGATAGATTTTTCGTGGGTCAGGGTATTAAGGGCTATGGGGAGAAAGCAGGAAATTGGAATTGAAAGGATTAGTTGAGGTACAAATCAACCATAATCTAATTAAATGGCGGAACAGTCTCAAAGGACTGAATGGCCTCCTCCTGTTCCTGTAGCTTCGATTTGACCTTTGAAGAGTGACTGAAAGATCATCTCTCTTGCAAAAACATTGAGCATCAACAGCTGCAGTGCTTATAATAAAGTCCTAAATAATGACCCATACGGCTCATATTTCGCATAATTGTACTCATTATGTAATAATAATCCTTGCATTTGATATAGCGCTTTTCACGTCTTCTAGACGTCTCAAAGCACTTCACAGAATATACTGTAAAGTGAATTGAATGTACATTTGTGGGCGAAACGCAGCAGTCAATTGCGCACAACAGTGCCCCACAAACAGTCATGGATTGAAGTGACCAATTTATTACTGCTTTTTTTCTTGAGGGATTATTATCAGGCATGTGGAGTAAGGAAACTTGCCCAGGGTTTTGCCTTGCCTGGAATTGAACTTGCAAGACCAGTGCTCTAACCACTGAGCTACAGGACTCCACTGAGCTACATGTACACTTAATCCTGTAAAGTACCAAGCTTCTTTTATGACCGCATGGTGACATTCACTTCCTCTTCAGCACGCACAGGATTCAAGGCTTGTTTTTCATTTATAGCAGAGGAAAGATGTTTCATTTGCTTATTGATGTGACTGATTGCAAGATTGGAAAACGAAACAGAGGATATTCCATTGCTCACAGCCAAGGTTAACGTCAATCAGCCCTAAAGTCAGTTAGCCCAAGCTCCGAGTGAACCTGGTCTCCTACCTTTACCCAGGCCAGTCTGATAAATAACTTCCTTCCCCAAACAGGTCACCCTCAACGTAAGAAATCTTTTCTAATTCCTGATCAGGGAGAAAAAATCCCCCACAAATTAATGCAATCATTTGCTGCAATTTTGTTTATTTCAACACTAACTGTTGTAAGAACTTTTAAGTCTCACATGCCATTTTGTTCACTGCACAAAATCTACATTTTAACTTCCAATGATTTTACACAGAAAAATGGCAATACATTGTCTACCTCTGCACTGCATACAACTTAATATCAGCAAATTTCCCTGATGTATCCCTTTTACTCCCCACTTACCTTAGTTCCCAGCCACATCTAAGGTGTCAAGCCAGTACTGTTAAGTGCCTTGAGACATCCTCCTGACTTGAGAGGCACTATATAAATGTAACTTTGTATTGTGTTGGGTGGTTAGTTACAAGGTGATGGCACAAATATTAGGCTCATCCACCTCACAGCATAGTTTAGAATTGGCAATGCAGTTGGATAAGGAAGAGTTACCCAAATTCCCACTGGGGTGAAGCTATTCCCCTTCTCTATACACCTTTGATTTGACTGAAATAATGAGGTGGTTGACTCACTGTCCGCCATCAGGCAAGTCCAGCCCCATGATCCTGTCGTGAGGCTTCAGCACTGCTGTGTACGCAGCAAAGTTGGCAGGAGATCCCGAGTAGGGCTGAACATTCACACCCCAACGCTCTGGATCCAGATCGAAGGCTTCCAGAGCACGTTTTTGACACAGCAGCTCAATGGCATCCACAACCTCTGAACCGCCATAATACCTGAAAAAGAAACAGACCTCAAAAGGTTTCCCACCAAACTCAGCGCAGAATTTGACGAAGAAGAATTGTGCTTAATGCAATTGACAGGAAATTGTCTTTTCAACATAGGGGTATTTTGGACTGCTGCATTCATTCAGGATTTGTGTGGGGGATTGGCTCTTCAGTTACAGTTCTATTCCAAACTTAGCTTCAGGCAAAACTCAAACCTGCTGATTTCAAAGTTTGTTGGTTGTATTGAGGCAGCATTTACTTTTCTGTTACAGGTAGCCAATAGTGGGGTCATTCTACACTTGCTGTGCCTCAGGAACTGAGGTAGCATGTGAGAAACTTACTTACAACCGGCTCTTTTATTCCACACACAGCTTTCGATATGGACCAACCCAAGTAGGTTTCAGTTCTTACCTTCTTCCTGGGTAGCCTTCTGAATACTTATTATTCAGGCATGATCCAAGTGCCTCCAGAGCAGCTCGACTGCAGAAATTCTGAAAATAAGATGCAATACCTCAGTTGAAACATTCCATTATTCGCACAAAAAGCCATTGAAATCCTACGAGTATAAGCCATCGGACATTAAACAAAATGTAATTAAATTGCTGTACCATGTGAATGTTTATTTGCTTGAAATACATGATAGAGGCTTCTTGATTTGTCGAATCTGAAACGTTCTCTACTTACCATTAGATTGAATCCAGCAACTGGTCAGTTACAGGGGGAGAGGGGAGGTGAATGAACAGTTTTTTTTTTAAATCAAATTTGCAACTCCCCTGCTAATATTCTGTCAATGGGTTCTCTGGATAACAATAATAATAATAATAATCCTTGCATTTGATATAGCGCTTTTCACGTCGGGAGGACGTCCCAAAGCGCTTCACAGAACACACTGTAAAGTGAATTGACTGTATATTTGTGGGCGAACGCGGCAGCCAATTGCGCACAGCAATGTCCCACAAACAGTCGTAGATTGAAAATGACCAATTTATTATTGTTTTTGGTTTTGGAGGGATTATTATAAGGCTCTGTGTGGAGTAAGGAAACTTGCCCAAGGTTTCGCCCTGACCTGCCTGGAATTGAACTCAGGTCTCTCACTTGCAAAACGAGTGCTCTAACCACTGAGCTGCAGGACTCCACAGTGAGATAGTCTGATATTAACAGTGAGACACATCTATATAGTCTGATATTAACAATGAGAACCTCAATAGTCTGATATTTACAGTGAGAACCTCTATGTAGTCTGATATTAACAGTGAGCACCTCTATATAGTCTGATATTAACAGTGAGCACCTCTATATAGCCTGATATTAACAGTGAGCACCTCTACATAGTCTGATATTAACAGTGACACCTCTATATAGTCTGATATTAACAGTGAACACCTCTATATAGCCTGATATTAACAGTGAGCACCTCTACATAGTCTGATATTAACAGTGACACCTCTATATAGTCTGATATTAACAGTGATAACCTCTATATAGTCTGATATTAATAGTGAGCACCTCTATATAGTCTGATATTAACAGTGAGAACCATTATATAGTCTGATATTAACAGTGAGAACCTCTATATAGTCTGATAATGCGGGTGAAGTTGCTTTGAGAATTAGACACTTTAACCCAAGATGCCAAACGATTGGTGTTTCCAAAAACTCAGCATCCTGTAGGAATCGGCAAACCAGGAATTGATTAATTTTCACAGAAAGTAATACACAACTGGAAAGGATTATTTTGGTTGATGCCAGGACACTGAGAATCATTTAAACAGCAGCTTGATGATGAATAAGAACATGGTAGGAACACAGTGTGCCTCTATCTGCAAGATGTGCTGTTACACCAAGCAGAGGAAAGGAGTTAACAAGGTTGATGTCAAAATGTCTTAAGGGGTCATTATTGCTTGCTTTTTCTCCCTCTCACATCTGACCAGAGATTTGGGTTCACATCACTGTAACAAAGAGGTAGAGGAAGAAACTCTTCAAGAATACAAAATAAACACAAACATTTCCATCACACCACAGAGAGTATACGAGTTGGGTCTGATTTCGCTATAGGTGCTGAAAAGTTCATTCATTTGCAGTTAACACTGATGCAACTTATTACCAATGATTGAAATGGTTTCATCTTGTAGGTTTCTATTGGCAGCATAACTAGTTTCTAATCAACAAACAAAGATTTGTTTTAAAAAATCCTCCTGGTAGAAGCAGGAGACAGGAGTAAGAGATAAATAAGAGATAAATAAGAAATTGCAGATGGGTGGAAATAGAAAACGTTTGAAAAGGAAATGTATAAAAGTGTATGAGGAAAAAGCAAGGGAAGGGAACTAAACAAATAGCTTTTATGGTGCGTTGTCCCAGGCACAATGGGCCAAACGGTTTTCTTCTGTGCTAGAAAAGTGAGCTATGCAACAAAACCCACAGAAAACTCTTGATTCCAATGCCATGCACACCAAATGCAAAATGTAACCAAATGCACACAATCTCTGAAAAATAAAAGAAATATGCACTGAATTGAACATCGGTACGTACCTCTGAGGCAATAAGCTCGAGTCCACGGCATTGTCTGTCCTTCTCCCTCTGTACTAACTCCCACATTTCTGGGTCACTCTCAGCCAGACTTTCCTGTCCCATCCAATGTGAGAAGACTTGAGGTTGAGGGGCCAACTTGCTGTGCTGGGCTCGGACTCCAGTCACCTGGCAGCTCTGACGCAGAGGCTGAGAAGACAAATCCAGCATTAGATCCAGTGGTGAGATTCAAATCAGGCTCAAATTTACAGAGCAGAAAAGGGGGACATCCTGACCAGATCAGAATCAAGAATAGGCGTGTTACCAAACTGAGGTTTTAAAAGCAAACAGACCATGGGATCGCATGAAAGTCACATTAGGTCCTCATCTAACATCAATACACTTGCAGGACAGAGTTTGAATTTAATACCCCTATCCTCCTGTGGTTGAGTAGGCTGCCAACATTCACTACTGAAGCTCACATATGAATACTAAATAAGAGATCGAAAGAGTGAGAAGATTGGAGAAGTGGCAGTGGGAAAGTTATCCCTCCCCCATTCTCCTTCCTTGAGAATTGGAAGGGATCCAACATAATTACCCCTCTTCTGTCTGTCAATTCTCCTAGTGTTACCAAGCAATGTCAGCCATGTCCAACAGGCGAGTTTTGAAATTACCATTGCTGCGTTCATATATGATCAGGCATGCTGCCAACTTTCGCCTTGTTTTGCATACTTCAGACATTCTCACACAAAGCAGAAGCAATCAAACAGTTTGGTTAAACAAATGTAAGTTTTAAAATGTTATGGAATTCTGCCCCTTTTTCCCCACATCTTTCCTGGTGCATTGGAACATTTTTGCATTTTCTGTCAATGGTTTGACCATAGAATACTGTCAAGGTGGAGAGTTTGCTATGCTCTTTGGACCTGCAGTAAGTTTTCTCTCATCCTTTGATATCGCTCATCTTCATTCATATATTTACATGTTAATACTTGACCCAAGGTGATATGTTTGGCAAAGCCCAAAAATCTCAGAATCGAGCCAGCCCTCTGTGGCGGCATTAGTAGTCTGGTTCCTGAGCCAGAAGGGTCCACAGTTCTCCAGGGCACTGCTAATCGCGACACAGACAGCTGGCTCATCGGCAGGATTTGGAAGGGCAGACCCTTCCTTGGGGGCAGGGAATCATCCCACTCAGCTCCTGTTAACCCTGCAAGCCAAACAGGTAGGGTGGTCCTAGCTGCAGAAGCAGGGGACAAGTTTGTCAGACAGCTCTATCAATGGCCGGCTATGCGTTTTTTGCTGGGTAGACACCAGCAGTTACCCCAACACACACTCTGAGGTCCCCAAGCCTTGGCTCTTGCCAATCTGCGCCGAATAGTTTCCAGAATTAGGTAAGCAGGATTGCATTAAGACTGAAATCTGGGAATCTGCATATTTTCCTGCATTCAAACCCTCTGGCAATCCCCACAGATTTATCTAATTAAATACCCCCTTTCTTCCCCTTCTCCTACCCCACTTATATTGCAATTGTAACGCATTTCACTGTTATTTAGCTATGATTCTGTCGGAGGAAAAGGAGAGCGAAAAAAAAGCATCACTGTCACCCTTTTCAATCAACCTGCCCGACAAACCAGTCAGTCTGCTCAGCTTTCAGACCACGATCTGAATTACTGAGCCTGCCACGCATCGCAAACTCTGTCAAGGGAGCCAGCTGCTTAAATGCTGACATTCTTGGATTCAGATTTTCCTACCTTACACAAGGTCAATTTTTTTTAATGTAACCTCAACAGAAATTGAGTGAGGTCCAATATAGTAGTGAAAGGTATTTGCAATATCAGACTGGACTGTGGCTTAGTCCCTTGCTGTGAGATCCGAGAGAAAGTTCTTAGCCTAAATAGATCTGCCACGATAGGCAGCCAAGCCCACAATGAAGAAATGGCTGCATTCATACAAGCTTCAGTCACTAATGTTTCCAGCATCTTGCTGGGAAAACGCCTAGGCAATGTAAATTGCAGACTATCATTGTGAGTCACCTTTCTGGCTCAAATTGGTCGGTGCCAATTCAGTTTAGAGCCAACTGAAATTATGCCTGGAACTATGCAAATCTATGGATGTCAGTCATGGTGGTGCGAGAAAAAGAGCGTAGGGGTATATATGAATATTTTGGCTTGTGCAGTTACGACTGTAGATCAACTATACTTGGTCTCCCTTTCTTGCCCCAAATCAAACTTTTTTAAAAAATGTTATTAATGGGACATCTCCTCATATTTGGAAAGCATGAAAAACTTCTTATAAACGGTTTACATTAGGAACACAGATGAATGGAGGTGACCATTGCCCATTTGGATAGTGCCAAAGTTTAAAAAAATTATACATTGCTCCACTGAATTGATTTCTTCAGCAAGTAGTTATCAAATTCCCTCCTGAATAAGCTGTCAGAACCTGCCTGTGCCTACTTCCCTGGGTGGTGAACGCCACATATTCAATATACTCTGTATAAATTAATTAAATCAAACCTGTCTGCTCATCTTCCCTCTTCTGAGCACAAAGTCCATGTCTCCTTTTGCCAAAATGTTATCATTTGTTCCAATCAAATTTCTGCCAGTCACACGGTAAAAGCTGGCAAACAATACAAGATCCTTTTCCCTTCAAAACGTATCATGAACACAGGAATGAAGCTGCACGTTCCCCCCCACCCCCACCGCATGCAGGCAGAATACAGTCTTGTTCACTGGAACAGGATTGAAGTACTGAAAGGATAATAGTCATGTCAACCCTGTTTGGTGTTACTGCAAACGCAAGTCTTGGAGAGAAAAGGACAACTACCCAATTCCTCAGCACTTCCTTGTAAATCATGCGGCAGACAACTGCACTGATGCATGTTTCTGCATTGTCAGCTATTCTCGCAGTTATGGGTTTATACCAGTAATAAAACCAGGTCTCCAACACCAAGGTAATAAAAATCAACAGGCATTTAATGAGAACTGTTCCCACCACACGTATAGTTGGTTCCTTACACGAAATGAAAAAAAGAGCCTCAACATTTCCATCAGGTTGACCGCAGATTTTCACCTCCCTCAAAGGTAAGTGTGGGAAGTGAGAATCTGCGGTCCAGTTCCAAGTTCTTCAAGTCCCACCCTAGGTGTACAGGACAGCTTGTTTTATTCCCCAAGATGCCTCCAAGTGAGAAACACCTCATCAGGGCCACCTCCACCCTCTTTTAGCACAGCATCACTTCAGTGGTCCATTTAGGACTTAGATCCTTGCTCCCTTGTCCCTGATGATCCCAGTCAGCAGCAACTGGCACTTGGGATCAACCAGAAAAGCCTGGATCCGAACAGGTATCTGCTAATCTTTAGTCAGTTTTTCTTTCCCTCACTTTGATCAACTGGAAGGCATAAAACAGTTGAAAGCAACTCTCTCTGAGTGAAGCATTCAGCTACCCGAGCTGCAACCTTTTCATGTTTCAACTTCTTCTACACCAGACCTTGCAACCTGCGGAAGATCATTAGAGCATTTTTCCATCAACAAAGTACAAATAGAAAACAAGTACTGTAGATCCCAATCTGCAGCATCTTTCTCTACTTCCCTTCATTTCTCTATCGATCACTCCTTAATACCCCACCGTGCGTGTAGTCCCCTGGCAGCCAATTTATCATCTAGCTGTGAGTGCCAGAGCGTGTGGTCTCCTTTGTTGTTCAGCCACCCCACTGTGACACCCTCAGCTAAAACTACTGATCAATATAAAAATGTCAGGAATCACCAGTGGCTCATACGGAGCAGGAAGATAATTTCTGAAACATACCAGGAATTGAACTGACAAATAAGAGACCCCGCATGGAAACTGCAAACTCCTATTGTGAAAATTAACCCAACAGTCTAAAACAAATTATTTCTTAAGGAAAAGGCCCATCATATACGCATTCAAACACTGATTTGCTTAATCTGGAGATAGCAGATAAACACAACACACGCACCCAATTGCAAATCAAAACATTTGTTGATCGATCGATGTAAGGAATTATATCAAATATTATATCAATATCAAATAGGGCCTGATACATCTCTGTTCCCACTCTTCTTGTTACACATGAACAGTTTTGCAGTCTGAAAACTATAATATTGGTACAAAGATCCTGATTACTGTTAGCTTCCAGAGCCACACTAAACAGTGCTGAGAAATGATTAATTGGACCCTCAAAAAGTGATTCCAAGGTAAACTGCACTATAATAGTAATCCTTGTTATGTGATGTAGCGCCTTATGACGTCTCAAAGCACTTCACAGAACGTATTATAAAGTGGATTGAATGTGTATTTTGTGGGCAAAACACGGCATCCAATTGCGCACAGCAGTGTCCCACAAACAGTTGTGGATTGAGTGACCAATTTTTTTTTGAGGGATTATTATCCCAGGAAAGCAATCCCCCAATCTAACAACCTATGTAAACAGAGGCATGCGGAGTAAGGAAACTTGCCTAAGCTTTCCCCCCACTGGGAAATCTATCTATTATCTCATCACTTTGAGGAAGGCACACAAGACCAAATTACTTTACAAGTGACATGTCTTTTGGTTGGTATGGAGTCAATATATGACATTTGTAAATGCATTCCATTCCTTAATTAGGAAGAGATTAAAATATGCCTTGTCCCCATAATTTATGAATGGTAGCGTTCAAAACTGATTGAAAATGAGAGAGCCATCTTCAATTCCCACTGAGCAAGGCTGCCATAATGCTTCAAAAAATACTTCCAGAATCTCACCAACTTTGTGACAACCTCTTTGAAAAAATATTTACATATGTGGCTGCTTTGTTTTAGCCCCAGCTGTCTGCATGGAATAACCAAGCAAAGGATAGAGGAAATTGAAGGTCTTCTTAATAATAATAATCCTTGCATTTGATACAGTGCTTTTCACGTCTTCGAGACGTCTCAAAGCACTTCACAGAATATACTGCAAAGTGAATTGATTGTATATTTGTGGGCGAAACGCAGCAGTCAATTGCGCACAGCAGCATCCCACAAACAGTCATGGATTGAAGTGACCAATTTATTATTGTTTTTTTTCTTGAGGGATTATTATCAGGTGTGTGGAGCAAGGAAACTTACCCAAGGTTTTGCCCTATCGAACCCAAATCCCTCGCTTGCAAGACGAGTGCTCTAAGCATTGAGCTAACAATCAATTAAGAGGATTTATTAATCATGCAATTAACAACCAAATCTTTTTCATTCAATCGTTCAATCACTTCAATCTTTTTTTAGAGGCCTGCGATTCCCTCTGTACAAATATCTTTGCACATGGCACATAATACAGCTGTGTTTAGACATGACATATAATAGACCTCACAATCTCTCTTTTTTAGGTTTAGTACGGATTACATAAATTGAATTGTTTTCTGCGATCTCTGGTTGCGACAAACAATCCCTTGTTTTGGTTCAGTCATTTGCCCATTCCTCACAACAATTCTTGCTATTACTGTAATACACAACAACCTTTGAGATTTAAGAAGCAAAAATTAGTAAATAATCCGAGCACTTGATAATCCATGCCTATCACATTGAATTTCACTCATCACAACTGTGTTTTCTGTTAAAGTTAGTGATTAATTGGAGACAAAAGCAAGAGGTAATTTGCCACACAGAACTGATCCACAAACAGCCACGTGAATCACCATTTTATCAGGGGAATGGTTATCCAGGATTTTTCCAAGTGTTATGGCATCATTAACATCCACTCAAAGGCAGATGGAACCTCAGTTTAACGTCTCATTCGAAGCACAGCACCTTCAACAATGCAGCAATACTGCAGCACTGCATTAGAGCGTCAGCCTAGACTACAAGCTCAAAATCTTAACATGAAGCTTGAACCCACAACCTTCCAACTCAAAGAGTATTCAAGCAAATAAGCAGCCGACACCTTGCAGCAAGGTACCTTGATGCCAAGGGAACCTCTTTCATCCTATTGCCCAAATTTAAAAAAAATCAGTTAAGAAATATTCGGAGTTAATAATATAATATTAACAATAATCCTTGCACTTGATACAGCATCTTATCATGTCTTCGAAACATCTCAAAGTGCTTCACAGAATATACTGTAAAGCGTATTAACTGTATATTTTATGGGCGAAATTTTTAATTTGTTTTTTTTATACCCTTTAGATAATAGTAGTAGAAGAGGAAGAAAAAAAGAAGAAAGATGAACAAGCTCAAATTCTCAACATGAGGCTTGAACCTTCTGACTCAAAGAGTATACAAACAAAATGAGCCAGGCCGACACCTTGCAGCAAGGTCCTTGATGCCAAGTGTAGCTCTTTCATCCTATTGCCCAATAAACAAGAATTCAATTAAGAAATGTTTGGAATACTGCAAACCGCTGATACAATTAAAAGGAAGCTCCTTACATTCTCCATGAATGTTTAAATCCTGATCAGTTGTTTAACTAAAAAGGGTACAGAAAACAAATAGTAGTTTTCCACGAGACGCAATCTCTACAATAAAAGCAACCTTTATTTAGCCTGTGCTCATGTCAACATTAACATTAACTGATATTCTATGCTCACATGTTCAATGTTTTCAAACTTTAATCAAATAACTACAGCTTTTAACAGGAAACCGTACTACAGGTGCTCAGTCATCAATTTCGGTAAGATTCCAATTAGAAGAATTTGCATTTTTAGAGCTCCTCATATTAAAAGAAATCAAAGTGCTTTAACGTCTAGTATGGTGACTGTTTTTTTGTGGAGACCAAGCAGCCTTTTTGTGTTCAGCAAGACCCCATCAACAGCCATGAGATGAACGACCTAATTATTTCGAAGGATTAATGATCAGAAAACTCCCTTTTTGAATAGCGTAACAGGATGGTTAATGTTCATCCGAAAGCAAACAAGCATTGAGACCGAGGCAAGTTTCCTTACTCTACGCCCCTCTAGTTACCTAGTAGTAAGTAGGAACCTGGTTGTTAGTTGATTTGCAGATTGCTTTCCGGGGGTAATAATCTCTTCTAAATAAATAAAAATTAAAAAGTAATGATTTGGGCACCCAATCCACGACTGTTTGTGGGACATTGCTGGGCGCAATTGGCTACCGCAATTCATCACAAAATATACAGTCAATTCACTTTACAGTGTATTCTGTGAAGCGCTTTGAGAAGTGTCAATAATAATAATAATAATCCTTGCATTTGATATAGCGCTTTTCAAGTCGGGAGGACGTCCCAAAGCAGTTCACAGAACACACTGTAAAGTGAATTGACTGTATATTTGGGCGAACGCGGCAGCCAATTGGGCACAGCAATGTCCCACAAACAGTCGTAGATTGAAAATGACCAATTTATTATTGTTTTTGTTTTGGAGGGATTATTATTAGGCTCTGTGTGGAGTAAGGAAACTTGCCCGAGGTTTGGCCCTCTGCCTGGAATTGAACTCAGGTCTCTCACTTGCAAAGCGAGTGCTCTAACCACTGAGCTACAGGACTCCACAAAGTGATCAGGTGCTACACCAAATGCAGGGATAATTATTTATTTATTAAAGATATGGTTTCATTAATCCAGGAAAGTATTAAAAACTGGGGTTGCTTCAAAGAGGAATCCAGTAGCACTGAAGCTTACTTCAAGGCTGACATCAATTAAATATCCCCTGCTGCTAAGCTGGATGTCATAAAATCTGCCTTTTTGAAGTCATTAGTCTTCGAGAACAGATGGCAATGGAATCCTAGCATAAACACAACTTTAATAAGTGTTACCTGACATGACCAATCAATTCTGCAGAATTCAGGCTGATTGTTTTCATTACCCTAACTTTTCACGGGACGTGATTCAGCAATAGATAACACCAATGTCGGAGCTTGTCTGAATTACTGACAAAGGGAGAGCAGTTGCTCATACTATCAGGGCACAGTGATGTGAAGACTAGAAAAGCAATAATAAAATAATAGCATTTGATATAGTGCCTTATTACGTCTTTGAGACAACTCAAAGTGCTTCACAGAATATACTGTAAAGTGAATTGACTGTATATTTTGTGGGTAAAGTGTGGCAGTCAATTGCACACAACAATGTCCCACATTGTAGATTCAGTGACCAAATTACTATTATTATTTTTTTAAGGCATTATTACTCCCAGAAAAGCCAATCGACTAACAACCGGGTTCCTACTTAATGCTAGGTAAACAGAGGTGTGTGGAGTAAGAAAATTTGCCCAACATTTTGCCCTGCCCGGAATACAACCCAGGTTCTCTCGCTTATGAGGCGGGCGCTCGAACTACGATGCTACAGGACTCTAAAATAGCCACTTTAGGCAATCATTCCATGTTCTAATGACCCCCTGTGTGAAAAAATGTCTTCTAATCTCCACTACAATTTCCAGTGACAATCCTGATCTTATTGCCCCTCGGTTACTGATTCGCCAACCAGCGGGAATAATCTTCCACTATTTATCCTCTCAAAACCGGGACACATGTCAATGCTACTGCAAAGAAGCCAAAAATCATGAGAACAATTGGCATTCAGAGGAAGCAACTTTAATTTATATGGCATCTCCACAGGTTTGACAACTCTATAATGGCACATATGTGCATCAATCTCAATGCAATGTAAATCCTGTGCTATGTAAATGTGATGTGAGATTCAGGTGGCCCTTTGAGCTCAAGAGGTGAATAAAGCAAAGTCCTAATTAATATTGTGGTTTAATGTTTCTCCTGAGGGAGGGGTGAGAAAGAGGAGGTAAATCCTGAAATATATTACCCTTTTTCTTCCCTTTCAAATCTAAAGACTGAAGTCATGCTACACTGAGATACTTTGCTCCAAGCACTCCCATTAATGAACAAAGTGATGAGGCAAAGTGCAGATACACATGTGAAACTTGCTCTGGGTAACAAAATCACTGCTAGTGTTTTACCAGTCTCATAATTAAGTCAGAATATTGTTGGTTTGAACTTCTTTAAGTTCAGAGTCCTGTAGCGCAGTGGTTAGAGCACTCGGGACCTGGGTTCAATTCCCGGCAGGGCGAAACCTTGGGCAAGTTACCTTACTCCACACGCCTAATAATAATCCCTCAAGAAAAAAACAATTGGTCACTTCAATTCATGGCTGTTTGTGGGACGCTGCTGTGCGCAATTGGCTGCCATGTTTCGCCCACAAATATACAGTCAATTCACTTTACAGTATACTCTGTGGAGCTTTGAGACGTCTCGAAGACGTGAAAAGCGCTATATCAAATGCAAGGATTATTATTGTTTTATTATTACTCTGGTGCAATACTGGAGGAAGCACTGCATTATTGGAAATACCGTCCTTTAAATGCTAAAGATCCCATGACACGTTTGAAAAAGCGAAGGGAGTTTCTCCCAGTTGGTCCTGGTCCATAATCATCCAGATAAATCAATAATTTTCAATGCTGTTCATAGGACATGCCATGCATAAATTGACTGCCATATTTCCTACAAATATATAGTCACTACCTTGACAGCAATTCCCTGCTAAGTGCTTTGCGATGTTTCGAATTTAGAGGTGCTGTGTCAAATATGAGGATTTTTTAAATATCATCTCAGGAGAAACTGGGTGAGCTACAATGCAACTTAAATTGTAAATTGGTCAACAATCTACTAATAATATGCTCAATGGGCAAGGGTACTTTAGAGTTGAGTCTGGCCGGGAGAGTGAAATCCAATTCTGTTTAGACATCTGCTGCATAATAAGTGCAATGATCAGCTGTAATCAGACCGTATGGCACGGTCATTTTCTTCAGTATTAGCAGCCATGTGACAAAGTTCAGCCTTCAGCTTAAGCTAATCAGAAACCTCCAAAGTCCAGCCGCCCATCATTTTGTTATCTGCTATGCCATCTGCTATTGACTGTGGCACTACTCCAACCACACTAATGGTAGTAAATATTTATCAAGTAACTCTTGGTTCTATTACAAATGCCACTACAAGTGGCAGCATTGCAGGACAACAAAACAACGGATGCATTTTAAAGATACATCTTAATAACCGTGCAAGAAAGGACCAAATACTGTAAATCTTGGGAATGTGACTTTTTAATGTTCAGATGCTAGAGAAGGAACTTTTAAAGTATATGCAAAACATCACCTCAAAAATCAGATTGCTTTCACAAGCACAGTATGGAAGCAGAGACGTAAGGTACACCTGTTAAGTGTATGCAGAGAAAAACAGGTCTTGTTTCAATATTCTAAGAAGCAATTAAGTAGGATTTTGCTCTCCCCAACACCTCAAAACATATTTAACTTCGACCGGAATTCATGACTTGATGTACTTCCTTTTCCAGCCTATTTACCACATACACGCAGATCCACAAATAGTACAGGAGTAAAATTTCTATACTAACAGACTGTAAAGACATTGACAACAATTCGTTAAACCTGTAATTAATGCACTTTGAGAATCATTTCATATGTTACAATGCCCATAAATTGACACTTCAAAGTCTGTTAAGAGAGGGTCTGTGATATGTAAATTACTCAGCCGCTACTCATCGTCAAAGTTCAACTGTGACGAAGCATTTCCACTTGGACCAGGTACAAAGAAGGCACCAGGGAACCTACCCCAGTGGAAGGAAAAAAGGAGTGAAAACACGAAGAAGAGGAAATGAGAGGAGAATATTAGTGGGGCTAAAAACAATTATATACACCAAATTAGTTCCTCAACCCCATTCTGTCGAGATTGGCAAAGTGCATACCTTATTTCACTGTGCCACAGAACATACTCTCCTAACGATGCGCTTCGAGACATCTTGATGACGTGATAAGGTGCTATATCAAATGCAAGGATTATTATTATCCTACATGATTCCGATGGCACTAAAATGCACATAAAAACCCTTCATTGTGAGAGCAATTAAAAGAAGTTGTCTTTCACTGATAAAGCGCTACTACCAAGAGATTCTCCAATTCTTGCCTCAGGCTTTCACCCCCGACTGCTGGTAGAGATTGATGAGTCACTTTGTGGAGAATTAGAGAAATAAGAGAATCAGAACCTTGCGATTGAAGATTTCACTTCTAATGACGATGTCAGGATTCAAATAATGTCTACATCAAACACGTTAAGAAAGCAAACAACTCAGGATGAACAAATTAACTCTCATCTATAAGGTTTTCTTCCATTTATCCCAGATACACTAGTCTTCGCATTTAGTTACCCTTCTACCTCCAGACTAATCATAAGAGTTCACATCTGTAAAGTGATTTATCCAACGCTTATGCAGTTATACGCGCTTAAGGAATAAGGAGAGTAATCTTGAAACAAATTAATTGAAGAACAATTTGTAGATGATTGTAAATTACATTAAAAAGTGAATTTCTCTCTTGTCAAAACAGTTTTCAAATTATCACGTAAAATAGTTCCAGTTTAGTGATCTAATAGAAATCCAAAACAATTTTCTATCTGTACCGCCATTCTTATAACTGAACAATATTGCTTGATGCACAATTGTGTTACACTTGACAACACCGCTATGGGGAGTAATGTTTGACTTCACATCAAAATGGACTAGATTTTAATTAAACCAATATTGTACCACTGGCAAATTGGAAAAACAGAAAATAATTTGAATCAAAAACATTTTCTCCCTTACATATGATGGACACTATGACAAATAACACAATTAAGAGGCAAAACAAGTCCTTTCCCCCCAGACACAAACTAGTTGAGCTGTCAATCGCGCTGATCTAAACTTGGCTGGCAGCAGGTTTCACACGTTACATTTATGCCTCATTATGTGAGGGGAGGAGAGAAAAAAAGAGTAATCAAGAGGGATCTATTTATCTACCTTGTGACAAGTTGACCAAATGCCTGATCTGAGAAGTAATAATGGAAAGCTAGAGACATCTTTCCATATTGGAGCGCACCTCCTCAAATGGACGGCCTTTCAAATCCACATTGCTTATTGGGGAGGTTCTCCACGCATTGATGTTGAGCAGCAAGGGGAGAGCCTCAGAGCAGGATCAGTCCCTTCCCACTGGAGGGCATCTTCCGTCAATCACAAGAGAGCAGGTGAGAATCGGTCTTGATTAGATGGTTTGCTTTAAACATTTGAAATTGAGGCTTCAAGACTTCAAAATTCTATGACTCTCTTTCTATCCTCTTTAATAAGATTGCCCAAGATCAGTAATAGGAACCCTTTGCGCACAACATTTGAAAAGGATTAGGATATAGAGACTTTTCATTGGCTCAATCTAATCTTAGTTACTATTTCCCATACACTATGGTTTATAGTCAGAATTGTTACAGAAAAGCTCTTAAGAATAGCTTAGCAATTAATACAATATGGGAAACATCATACTTAGTTTTAACAAAAAGTATATTTTAAGGAAATTTGACTCATAAGCAAAGTTGTCCATTATCCAACTGTTCTTAGCAACTAAGGTAGAATAATTGGATCAATGATGAAGAAAAAAATAACCATATCTAAATCTTTCCTGAAGGTTGTTTACTAGGAGGCAATAATAAAAGGCAAAGTACACTATAGAAATGCCCTGATTGCCATACTCAGTGACAGACAAACAGGGCATCAACAAATTAGATTTAGGTAGTGCCTTTCACGTCGGGAGGACGTCCCAAGGTACTTGGATCCGAGCAGGAGTTTGGGATCAGGAGGGGTGAACGGTAGGGACGTTGGCGGTAGGAGGGTGACCGAAGGCTTGGTCAAAAAGGAGGGTTTTGAGATGTGCCTTGAAGGAGGCAAGGAAGGGAGCGATGCAAAGGGAATGTGGGATGGAGTTCCAAAGGGTTGGCGCAGAGAGGTTGAAGACCCAACCGCTGGTAGTGGGGTGGGCCTGGTGGGGGACATGGGAGCAGCCTGCTGAACAGAGATCGCAGACAGATTGGTATGGTGTATTCCTCATTAATAATAATAATAATCCTTGCATTTGATATAGCGCTTTTCACGTTTCCACACAAACGCCACTTACTTATGAAAATCACATTGTATTTTATCCAAATCAGAAGCAAAGCAATAAGGAATCTGAGACTGCCAGTATATTATCCACAAATATAAGGAAAAGCAGACTCAAGGAGATAGTCCTTATGATATAGATTAAAGGGCTCTAGATCACAGTTCAGGTTTCAGTTGCCGTAGTTTTGAGGATGAAAGAGGGGCTTTATCTCTAGCGTAAAATACAAATCTATGCACAGGTTACTGTCAGCTTTTGCACAAATGACAAATCCAAAACAATTTGAGAAGGAATTCAGTAGAGGCGCTGGTTTCTTTTCAGAAATGTTTTATGCTTATCAAGGTGGCAGTGAAGAATTACAAACCTTTGTACACTGAGCACTTGATACAATATCAGCAAATAGCAATCATCAGGTGCAACTCCTAACAATAATATTCCTCGCATTTGATACAGCGTCTTATCGTGTCTTCGAGGTGTCTCAAAGCGCTTCACTGAATATACTGTAAAGTGCATTGACTGTATACTTTTGTGAGCAAAACGCAGCAGCCAATTGTGCACCGCAATGTTCTTATAAACAGTCGTGGATTAAGCACCCAAATTATTTTTATTTATTTCGAAGGAATTACTACCCCCGGAAAAGCAATCCACTAATTGACTAACAACCAGGTTCCTACTTACTGCTTGGTAGAGGCGCGTGGAGTCAGGAAACTTGACAAACATTTCGCCCTGCCGGGAAACGAGCACAGATCCTCTTGGTTGTGAGGCGAGTGCTCTAACCTCTACCCTACAGGACTCTGGTTAACTCGGGTTAGAAGCAAATTTTCTAGTCCAGTCCATCAACATAATTGATCCTACCTACACACTACTAGACCTCGCAGGGTGTGAATAACTATTTAAAAATGTTTCAACTACAGGCTCGTTCGTACAGGATAGCACCAAGGAGGAGATCCACGTTCAAACAGCCTATAAACACTCACTCTCTGGTTCACACTTGGAGAATGGCCACTTGGAAGAGCTACCAGAGAATCCCAAACATCTTCTAGTATGATTATGCACCTTCATTGATAGAAGAAATTGAAAGAAAGAAAGAAAGAAAGAAAGAAAGAAAGAAAGAAAGAAAGAAAGAAAGAAAGAAAGAAAGAAAGAAAGAAAGAAAGAAAGAAAGAAAGAAAGAAAGAAAGAAAGAAAGAAAGAAAGAAAGAAAGAAAGAAAGAAAGAAAGAAAGAAAGAAAGAAAGAAAGAAAGAAAGAAAGAAAGAAAGAAAGAAAGAAAGAAAGAAAGAAAGAAAGAAAGAAAATAAATTTGAACTTCGGATGAATTTCTAAAATGAATATCACATTAAAATGATCGGAAGATGGGCTCTGAATTTTTAATGATGCTTCCGAAAGAAATTCTGAAAAAAACAAAATAACAAAGTATGCCAATGGAAGCTTCCTTTTTAGAAGACATGCTACAAGGTTTTAACACGTGCTTCTCGTTTCTCAATTTGACCCAAATCATATGGTTACAAATGTTCCACTGAACATCCTGTTTCATACAACCAACAAAATGTTAAAGAATATCAATACCCATTTTAAAATAAAAAAACAATTTCAACATACTCATAGTACAGGAGTAAAAAAAGCAAACACAACTCGTGTTCATACATTCTGTGGTTATAAATTCCAGGAAATTGAAAGTTCTTCTTTCTTTGAAAACTTTCTTGGAAAGTGATTAGTCCATCAGTACGAAAGCTATCACACATTAAAATCATTGGTGACGCCCTATTATAGTGTATAAGCAATGATGAGTCAAAAAATTTAAGGAAAGTCAACAGTTTATGCTCTGCATCATTTTACCATGCTATTACTAAATCTAATCCCTGACTGTTCAGCGCCACGGACGCCCGTGCCTTCAGCTCCCCTCTCGACTCTCTACCCCCTCCTCGCTCCCTCCCTTCCCTCCCCTCACCCTGACTATTTCCCCCCAATGCTCGGGTCCTGACCCAACTGTACAGCGCCTTGGGACGTCCTCCCGACGTGAAAGGCACTCAATAAATGGAATCTTGTTGTTGTTGTTGTCCTCCTGACGTGAAAGGCGTTTTACAAATGTAATTTTGCATTGTAGTTTATATGTTCTCAAGACATCCTCCTCAACTCGTCCATAAAGTGCAAAGGAGTGAAACAGCAAGCCAGCTTGGTGACAAACACAAGAATATTAATCCCTGTTGATGTTGCTTGAAGTAGATGGCAGTGTCCTGCAGTAAAGATATTGGAGAAAGATTTACACTTCTCAATCCCAATTCACTCGCTGATGAGAACCTGGAGGCAAGTTTACATGCGGTATGATTTGTGAAGAATTGCCACATTTTGGCCGTGGCGCACGATTAAATCTGTACTGAAATGAAGCAACGTAAATCTTTTTGGAGTCCCTCTTTGGCCATCACTTGGAGAAGGTGGCCTTAGGAGAAATAGCAACTTGTACCCTTCAAATAGGATAATGTGTTACAGACAATGGCAGTCATCGAGCCAGTAAGGTTGTCGATCAAAGGTAGGGTCAAAGAGAACTTTGTTAAGCGGGTTTATTCAATTGGTTGCAGTATAAATGTAGTGGGTTAATTATACGAGTCTTACTCTTCCCCTCTCGCGGCAACTCATGAATCCGCCAAAAACCTTGCAACCTTTATTTCAATGGTATTAAAGAGTGAAAGCTAATTTGTATATTGTATTTCTGCGAAGAGAGGCTGAGCCTGTGAGGTTCCCACCCCCTGTATTTTAAGTAATATTCAGGGCACTCCATCTCCAGTACGACTTACTTAACCTAGTTTATTCTGCTTTTATTCACGCCTGCCCTCTAATAACACGGTGTAAACTGGGTACAGAGGCACCGTAACCCGGGCACTGCTCACAGCACACTGGCAATTTCCACACACCGTCTTTGATCATGAAAATGCATGAACAGGCACTTCTTGCCTTTGCACCGCAGCCATGTGTTGCAACTCCTTTCAAGGAACCGAGGCAGTAAATGTAACCTTTGGATATTCAAGCGAATTACAAGCATCCAGAGCCTTATAATTGCTCCTGAAAGCATTCGCTGCCCGGCGTTACTCCAGACCCCTGGCACTTTGCACAAAAGTGCTGTGCAAAACAAGTGGTATAGCCCCAGCTGAAGGCTGCTGCCCCCCCCCCCACCCCCACACACCCCCCCACAAAGCTTCCAGTTAACTTCTGCGAACCCTGCACCAGAGTCTGCAGTTTAAAGTCTGCCGAGGAGACTTCGCAATGTGTGGGTTTGTCAAAACAGCTGATTTCAGCACCGACAAAGCCAATTGCGGCAACATTATGAAATCTTTTTTAATATTGCATCATCTCTTCGCCCCCCCCCCCCCCCCCCCGTGTCAGGATACCAAAGCCTTGTGAACGAACTCCAGCTAAATCGTATTGCTTTCGATGCCATAACCCCCCACACGTCCTTCACAAGCCCCAAATCCGAAACGCTCAGCACACAGACAACACACACACACACACAGTGTAAGGGGAATTGTTTAGTGACAGCAGCGCTTCGGAAATACAGAGAGAGAGAGAGAGGAAGAGAGAGACAGAGCAGCACATCAAGAGCAACGTGTGAATTGCCTTTTGCTGACAGTTTGCAGCTCAGTTATACCCCATAGCTACACTTACTCTCTCTCTCTCTCTCTCCACCCCCCCCCCCCCCCCCCACACATTGGCAGGTCGACGTGCCAATGCACCACTGCATACACAGCGATCATCATTAATAATAATAGTTATTATAAGGCATTACTTTACTTTTCGCTCTGGCAAAGCCAGTCTTTCCTATCCCCCTTTGCAAAACTCTGTCTCTCTCTCTCTGTCTCTCTCTCTCTCTCTCTCTCTCTTTCTCTAAGCGGCCCAACTTATTGTTATTTACGATTTATATTGTTTTGCCGATGGGGAGGGAGGAGGGAGAGGGGGGGGGTGTGGGATTATTATTAAACCCTCGGGAAAGCGATCTTAAATTACATTTTTGGATATAATAATGCTTCTGCGGGCGGGTGGGGGGGGGTCACACGTGTCAGCCTGGGGTGGTGGGGGGGGTGGTAGGGGGAGCAGTGGTGGGGGTGGGGGGGTTCTTTGCCTCCTTGCTGCCCTTTTTCTTTTGCTTTGCACGTTGCTTTGCAATTGCCTATCGTAAGGGGAATGGGGGTGGAGGGGGGGGGGAGGTGTGTGGGGGGAGAGGTGTGTGGGGGGGAGGAGGTGTGTGGGGGGGTGGGGGGGGAGGTGTGTGTGGGGGGAGAGGAGGTGTGTGGGGGGGTGGGGAGAGGAGGTGTGTGTGGGGGAGGAGGTGTGTGGGGGGAGAGGTGTGTGGGGGGGAGGAGGTGTGTGGGGGGTGGGGAGAGGAGGTGTGTGTGGGGGAGGAGGTGTGTGGGGGGGTGGGGAGAGGAGGTGTGTGGGGGGGAGGAGGTGTGTGGGGGTGGGGGGGGAGGTGTGGGGGGAGAGGAGGTGTGTGGGGGGGTGGGGAGGAGGTGTGTGGGGGAGGGAGAGTGGTCTTGATGCGGCGGTGGCATAGCGGTGCAGGGCCGCTCTCGCGCTCTCTCTCTCTCTCTCTCTCTCTGTCGACTCCCGACCAACCGACTGCCGCACAAACCCCGGCGGCGCGAGACCAACCGCCAAACTCCCTGCCGGGCCCGGGCGGCCCGGGCCGCCGACACGCGCTTGACCAGCGCTGCATCTCTCTCTCTCTCTGTCTGTCTCTATCTTCCTCCTCTCGCCACTCTCTTCTCCTCTCCTCTTTCCTCCCCTTCTTCACCCCGGGCAACTCACCGCGGAGAGGCGTCGCAGGGCGAGGGCGAGCATGTTGAAGCCGTCTTCCCCCCGGTCCTGTCAGTTGTCAAGTGTTCCTCCCGGTCCCGGCCTCGCCCGGCGTCCACACCCCCATCCCCCACCTCACAACCCCCCCCCTACTGCGCATGTCGCTTCCCGGGGGAGGCATGCTGGGACTTGTAGTCTTATGCGTCTCCATAGACTCTCCCCCCCCCACACACACACACCACCCCCCCGCTGCGCGGCATGCTGGGAGTTGTAGTTCGCGCACTCGCTGCCGCGCACGCGTCGTGACATCCCTCGCGCGGGCGCGCGGTGATGGAGGGAGAGGGTGGGGGGGAAAAGGCGGGAAAGGGTCGTCGCGCGCAGCCGCCATTGCCGCCCTTTGCTCTGCGGGGGTTGAGGGGCTCGGGTTGAAGCGCGGGAGGGAGGGCGGGCGGGCGGGTGGGGGGAGAGAGTAAACTCAGAACAAATCTGAGGGGGTTTCACTACTTCAGCCACCGAGTAGTAAACGTACGGAACGGCCCTCCCACACACACCCCCCCCAGGCGGTCGGTGGAAGCGGAAAGTGTCATTTGTTTCGAGAACAAATCGGTTTAACTTTTCGGCCGGAAAATAATATCTCCGGGTGGGGTGGGGTGAGGGGTCGGTGGGGGGGGATAACCGCTTCTGGGTCCGGGACACGACGTGTCAAGCGACCGGCGGAAGGACGGACGGACTGGACGGACCTGGGTCCTCCTCACGCCCGGCTTAAGCCCCTTCGTCCCCTCCGGCGGTCGCGGAGGTCCGAGCGCCGCCTTTCGGCCCCGGCGACCGTCCCGCCCGGTCGGACGGTGCCGGCCTTCAGGTGAGACGGGCCGCCCGCGAGGCTGCGGCCGAGCCAAGAGTAATTGCGACCGCTCGCGTTCGATGCGGCGCCTTTATCGCGTGGTCGAGACGTCGCGAGGCGTCGCGGAGCAGACTGTAAAGTGAAGTGACTGTGCATTTTGTGG
The DNA here is from genome assembly GCF_018977255.1 of Callorhinchus milii. NCBI lineage: Eukaryota > Metazoa > Chordata > Chondrichthyes > Chimaeriformes > Callorhinchidae > Callorhinchus > Callorhinchus milii. The sequence goes on from NW_024704768.1 coordinate 2,102,849, forward strand.
GCGAAACCCGGCAGCCGATCGCGCGCAGCAGCGTCCCCGCAAACCGTCGGGTATTGATTGAGTGACCAAAATTATTATCGTTTTTTTTTTAAGCGATTATTACACACTCCAATCGACTCGCAAACGGGGTTTCTGCTTAATGTAACGCAAACACATTTCACGTATTGGCCTAATCCCCACATCCCACAGTCGAACAATCTTCCAATAGGGTGCAGTGAAATTCGGTCAATTAAATACCGAATAATTGAATAGTTTAGTTTTAAATGAATGGAACTTTAGAGCTCTGGGAGATGAGTTCTCCTCGTCCGTTTAGTTTGGTTTATGTGAATAGTTTATTGGATAGTGTTCGCTGTAAAAAAGTGAGCATTCAATTAACAGAATTTCACTCGATTCACTCTCAAGGCCTACAGGTGAAGAATGATCAGTTGGAAGAGGGAGGACAGCAACTTCACAACTAACACAGCATGAGGCATTGCCTTGAGGAGAGAAAATAAATGAATAATGACCCTTAACATAGCCTATATAACATCGAAGCATCTCTCAGTGCTTCTCAGGTAATTGCTTTCAAGTGTAGTGACTTGTTTATTGAAGGGAAAGAAAAAGGAATCACATTTTCAACATCTATTGTAGCTTTTCACTGTACTTTTAGGAGTCAATCATGATTCAAGTCTTTTTGAAGCAAGCTATGATTGAGTAAGATTAATTATAAATTGCTTTGATGTGACACGCACAGTATTCCTCGAAGGCAAACTTGTTCCTTTTAAAGAACCGCACGTACTCGTTGTCAAATTCAATTTTTTTATTATTTACATTATTTGAAAATTAAAGTATGCAGTGGAACCTTTGATCTTGAAACATTTATCTTGATTCCCAGAAAATGCACATGAATGGTTGTAAGGTGCATTAGGTGAAACGGTAAAATGTTACCATATTTGAAACTGAATGAATATTCAGTGGCTGAGAAATAACTCCTTGGGCCTGTTCCAAGACCATTTTGATCATTTCCTCTCTCCCTACTGCCAAAACCCTCCTAAAACATATTGTTTCAATCCTCCTTTTACAACATCCTTAATTCTTCCTTCCTTCTCCCTGCTTGGTGTTCTTTAGCATATTTGTTAAGCATCTTCACAAAGGGTGCTAAGTAAATGCAAGTTGTTATACAGAAGTACAGATGGTAATGCATGAAGAAAATATTTTGAGTGATTTGACTTTATAATCCACAGTTGAAAAAAATGCGGTATAAACTCAGCATAACAATAGGTCTTTAAAAGAGAATAATAATCCCTGCATTTGACATAGCTCCTTATCACATCTTCAACACGTCCCAAAGCGCATCACAGAGTATACTGTAAAGTGAATTGATCTAAATCTTCACATACAACTATGAAAAACAAACTGTACGTGCCATTTTCCTGTGTTCAAAGTTGAGTTATTAAATTTAGCACAAACTTTTGCAACTTTATTTTTCTGATTTTATTTTATTTTCATTTAGAGTCAACTGTCTTTAAGAACCCAACTAATCTGGTTAATGTACGGTCACCTGTCGTAAACATTTGATATAGCGCTTTTCACATTTTCTAGACATCTCAAAGCGCTTCACAAAATATGCTGTAAAGTGAATTGACCGTATATTTGTGGGCGAAACGCGGCAGCCAATTGCGCACAGCAGTGTCCCACAAACAGTCATGGATTGAAAATGACCAATTTATTATTGTTTTGTTTTGGAGGGATTATTATTAGGCGTGGAAACGTGCCCAAGGTTTCGCCCTCTGCCTGGAATTGAACCCAGGTGTCTCGCTTGCAAAGCGAGTGCTCTAACCACTGAGCTACAGGACTCCACAAAGAAGATCAAATCAACTATAAATAAAAGATTCAATCACAAATCAAATCTTAAAAAACCCTTATGAAGTTTAATTTGCACATTTTCCCCAAATGTATGGTAAAATAAACTTGCACCTTCCAGCCTTTGTAATTAAAACATCACATTATCTTTTGCATCATTTTAAAATCACAATTGATTCATACTTGCAAATCATCTCATTAAATTCACCATAGATTGCCGCATATTACATAGTATAGATGCATTGCTAATGCATCTGAATCCTCTACCAACTTTAGGTTGACATTTGTTATAGCCCACAGCAAGTTAAGTTTTGTGCATGTTCAGGAAATGTCAAACGCACTCCAAAGTTAGTTAATGATATGCCAATTAAATTCTTTAAAATAAAATGGAGGGGGTTGGATGCTGCAGTGGATTAACCTGGGTTTGTGTCTGTGATCTGGGTTTCAATCCAGACCACATCAATTCTCCTCTTTCTCCTTTTGCTTGGAAGGGTTTTATGTGAAATTAGTTTGGGTTAGTGTCACAGAACTTCACTCAAACCTTTCAAATTTAAAGAATTATTTAATAAAGAAAGACATTGCTACTAAAAAAAACTTGTTTCTAATTTAAAATAAGACAAATTCAAAAAGACAATTAACTTTTGCTTGAAACGTAATGAGTTCAGAATGCAGGATTTTTTTTCAGTGAACAAGAATTATTATTTACAAATATGTTAGCACAGTTTATTTAATATATTTATATTGTACTTTCCAACTTGTGCATCAGTGATTTGTACCTGCACTTCAGTTCTCATCTTCTGCCACCACCATCGCCTTCTGAAATGGGCATTCTGGATATCAATTTGGACAAGGCTGCTCCATCTGTGTTATGGCTGTACCTAGATTTTAAATGTAGGATGCTCTCAAAATTTACCTCTAATTTTCTTAGGCTCGGTCACTGCAGCTGCATACAATCAATAAAGTCCATGTTACAGAAGACATTGTATTAGTCTGAAAATGTTGTTCAGAACTTGGAATGAATTCTAAAATCGTAATTTGGGAGATGGCTAATTTTATCCAAATAGTATTTGTTAACCAGAGCATTTATAAAAAACGACTTTTCAGTTTTTAGCATTTTTTCTGGGAAACTCAGGTTATTTGGAATGAGGCAAAATCCCAGAGTCTCAATAGGATGTTGACTGCCGAATTTTTCAAACACACAGCGGAAAATGTACTTAATTATGACAGTGACTAGAAAGTCCCATAGCCAGTAATTCTTTGTTACATTCCTATGGGTGAAATAGGCATTGCAGAGCTCATAAAAATCAGAGTTGCTGTGCGAAGCAACTATTTCTTTCACTGTAAAAAAAATGGATTTATTGTTCTGAATATAAAGTATTAGTTGTACCGGAATTTTGCTGAAGTTGAGATTTAGCAGTGGATTATTGCATTTATACAGTTAAACAATTGTACGAAAGCAACCTTAAAGTGACATTTCACATCACGAACACCACTGGTGCGCACAGCAGCTGCATCTGAGAAACTAGCTGAAGTACCTTTTATTATTACACTTTATTCTCGCTCCTCGATCTTATTGATGGATTGCGAAGGAAACGTGATAAAGAAACATTCATTTCTTAATTGACTTAAGACTGGTAGTGTCTGTGCAGCAACTATGGACTTTGAATGCCGACTTGAGTTCCAATGTTACCCATTTTTTTAATTTAACAGAATAGGTTTGCATGGAAATCGGTATGAAAGAATTAGGAATCTAAGTCTCAGGCTTAGAAAGGCTTGTATACAGTTTTAAATTGGACTTCAGTGCACACGTTTGGCATTTTTATCTGCAGGTGTAATGTGTTACATGATAGATTAGATTAGTTTTCTCCCTGACCAGGTCTCCCTTTCTGCCTCCAAAGCAAGACTGTAAATATAATTAAAATTATGCAAATATATATTCCAGACCATGGGTGGTAAGGTTAGATCCTAATAAAAAATCACATTACACAAGAGGGGTGCAGTTCAAATTCATATAGGACATGATCTGCACATGTTTTTACATCTAGGCTTGACTCCGCCAACTCCCTGCTTATCAGCCTTCCCAACTCTTCCCTCCACAAGCTGCAGCTCATCCAGAACTCTGCAGCTCATGCCCTCCCCTGCACCAGGCTCCATGATCCCATCATATCCACCCTCACCCAGCTCCACTGGCTCCCCATCCCTCAGAGGATCTAGTTCAAAATCCGCGTCCTCACCTTCAAGGTCCTCCAACAACAACAACAAGATTCCATTTCTATAGCGCCTTTCACGACGGGAGGACGTCCCAAGGCACTGGACAGAGTACAGCAATTCAGACCCGAGCTGGAGTTGGGGCGGTAAGGGAGGGGAGAGTAAGGGGGGTGCCTGACGGCATGATCGAAGTGGAGGGTCTTGAGGCGGGACTTGAAGGAGGCTAAGGAAGGGGCGAGGCGGAGTGACTGGGAGATGGAATTCCAGAGGTCGGAGGCAGAGTGGCTGAAGGGTCTCCCACCAATGGTGGGACGGGTGGGGCGGGGTCGTGGAGCAAGCCAGAGCCGGCTGAGTGGAGGGAATGGGTGGGTTGGTAGGGGGTTAGGAGGTCATAGAGGGGCGAGGCCATGAAGGGCTTTGTATGTGAGGACCAGGATCTTGAACTGGATCCTCTGAAGGATAGGGAGCCAGTGGAGTCGGGCGAGAGTGGGGGGAAATGGGGTCACGGAGTTTTGTGCGGGAGAGGACACAGGTTGCAGAGTTCTGGATTATCTGTAGCCTATGGAGGGAGGAGTTGGGAAAGCCGACAAAGCTGGACGTTTGCGTAGTCGAGCCTGGAGGTGATGAAGGCACGAACAAGAGTTTCAGCGGCCTGAGGAAGTGAGGTAGTGGCAGAGTCGGGCGATGTTACGGAGGTGAGGGAAGGCAGAGCGGGTCATGGCTTGAATGTGGGGGTGAAAAGATAGTTGAAGGTCGAACAAGACACCTCGGTTCCTGACTGACTGGTGAGCTGTAATGTGCAACCATGGAGGTTGATGTTGCCAGAACCTGAGGTGCAGAGGCGCTGGCGCGAGGCAATCAGGAGGGCCTCAGTCTTGTTCACATACAACTGTAGGAAATTTGCCCTCATCCAGGACTTGATGTCCGACAGGCAGTCTGTCAGGACAGCACCTGGAGTTGAGGGTGGAGGCAGAAAAATAGAGTTGGGTACATGTGGAAGTTGACCCCATGTCTGCGGATGATGTCACCAAGGGGGAGCATGTAGATATTAAAGAGGAGAAGGCCAAGGACAGAGCCTTGGGGGACGCCAGATGTGACAGCCTTGCCCTCTCCTACTTCTCTGACCTGCTAACTCCTTATTAACCTGCATGCCCCCTCCGCTCAGCAGGGTCCGGCTTGCTCCATATCCCCCGCCCGGCGCGCCCCACCATCGGTGGTTCAGATTTCAGTCTCTCTGCCTCCATCCCACATTCCTTTCGCTTCGATCCCTCCCTTGCCTCCTTCAAGGCACACCTCAAGACCGTCCTCTTTGACCGTGCCTTCAGCCACCCTCTTACTCTCTCTGTCCTCCATCGTTCCTGATCCCAAACCCACCCCCCTCACCCACGCTCGGGTCCTAATCCCTAACTCCTGATCCTTAACTTTATACCTTGGGACGTCATCTCGACTTGAAAGGAGCTTTACAAGTGTAATTTTGTATTTCATATAGGACATGTTCTGCACATGTGAATTATGGGCGTAAAGTTCATGAAAGCTTTACAAATTGTAACAATTAGTGGAAGGGAAATTAGGTTAAATTATACTAAATCCACATCTGAAATTGCTGTACATTTTTCATTAATATGTAACTTCTTATTTGGGAATCTGAGGAATGTTTCCATGCCTTGGGGATTATAGAGATTGACCCAGGTCCCTACTAAATTCAGTTGAACACAATAAAACATAGCCAATGTAATCTCGTCATTTCCATGATCTGTGAAGACCTCTAACTGCCTTGGAAAGACGATTTCGTTGTCATCACAGTTATAAAGGTACACTGTGGTAGTCAACCTGATGAGAAATAGTTTGGCAGGGAAGCAGATTTATAAACTAGTTTATTTGGAGGGAAATATGAGTTTATGAGGACATGGGTTTTCATTATAAATAGCTGTCAGGATTCATCTTTTTTTCCAAAGACTGAAATTTTATTACAAAATCAGCAACCAATATACAGAAAATCAGACAAACTGCAGTACATGTACGTCCATATATATATATACATAAGGGGTTGAGAGTGTCTCCTTAGAGCCTTTACATGGATACTAAGCATGTAACGGGTTGCTAACTGTATACAATAATAATATTGGGTGACTCGTAACCTTTTCAACAGCCAATGACACAACACTGAGTCCTAGCTTGTCCAATTTGATTTTTGAATTTTGCTTTGTCTGTACAGCGCGTTTTTTTTCTCTAATGACTTGTTTTGACTTGAGTTATTCAGGTGCAAGATTGGGCAGATAAATAAAAAAAATACTGGTTAATCATTTCCAAGAAACATTTGGTTCAACGTGAGACTGGAAGGAGTAGTTACCAGGACTGAGTCAGCAATTTGTGAGAATGCAGTGAACCAAGAATCATTGAACTATACCTGGGGGGAATGGGAAAGTACTGTCGCATTTAGAAGCTGGGCCATCAAAGGAGGTTACAGAACTTATTTATTATTCCTTAAAGAGAGACCTCACTGCTTGTTGAGCTCCCACCTCCATTAGTTCAGCAGAAGATAAGTTGGTAATTAATGGCTAAAATTTTTTTTTAAAAAAAAGGAATTTAAGAGCTGTTGACATTTCTATGCCACAATTTGGTAGGTATGTTTCACCATTTCATCCCACGCGAGAGTAAGAAAAAGGTTTCCCATCACCACCCTATGGGCCTGCCATTCCAGTGCAGCTAAGGGAAGATCAACCAAGTTACTTTTTCAATAGGGAAAAACCTCTCCGACCTGATGTGCAACAGCTGTATGATCGGTATAAATGAGAAGATCATTTTCCTAATCACCAATGAATAATGGTGCAGTGACATAACCCATTATTGATTACCTCTTCAATCACCGTTGCCCCCTATCGTGTTACTGTGATGCTGGGCTTCTCATGTCGAGCAGAGGCCTGAACTGTGTTTAGCTGTAAGATTATATCACGCATTCTCATTCACTGTGTGAACAATAAGGGGATTGTCTCATGATGTGAAACTGTTCCACCTCCTGGCTCAGGAGTTAGGGAAGCACTTTTTTTGCTCGTTGAAGCTACAGGTACTTTCAAAATGCCTACCTTCGGGAACGCTTCCTGTTGTTGGAGAGGTGCTACATTTCTTGTAATTTTCAACCAGTTTTATAATAATAATAATCCTTGCATTTGATGTAGCGCTTTTCACGTCGGGAGGACGTCCCAAAGCGCTTCACAGAACACACTGTAAAGTGAATTGACTGTATATTTGTGGGCGAACGCGGCAGCCAATTGCGCACAGCAATGTCCCACAAACAGTCGTAGATTGAAAATGACCAATTTATTATTGTTTTTGGTTTTGGAGGGATTATTATTAGGCTCTGTGTGGAGTAAGGAAACTTGCCCAAGGTTTCGCCCTCTGCCTGGAATTGATCTCAGGTCTCTCGCTTGCAAAGCGAGTGCTCTAACCACTGAGCTACAGGACTCCACGAGTTTTGTAACAAATTGTAAGGAATGTACTGTTATGATATTATGATGCTAACAAGCCTAGTTAATGTCCCGTCTTACGATGCAGTCACACAAGTATTCACTAAATTGAATTTCAAATACAGCTTTCGCCCATTATCGTAACTGAATGCTTAAAGAATCCTAATTTAACTAACTGAATAAAATATAATTTCTCATGATGCAATGTAAACTGGGAGAATCAGAAAAAATAAATATGCACAGATTTCAGCTAAAATCATCTGTTGAATCCTATCAATAAATCATCAGCTTAATAATAATAATCCTGGCATTTGATACAGCGCCTCATCACGTCTTCAAGACGTCTCAAGCGCTTCACAGAATACTGTAAAGTAAATTGACTGTATATTTTGTGGGAGAAAAACGCAGCAGCCAATTGGGCACAGTAGTGTCCCACAAACAGTCATGGACTGAGGCTTCGAGATAAAGAAAGCATGAATCCACAATGTATTTGAGCAAGTTAAAAAACAAAACATTTAAAAAAACACTATTGTAAAGCAGTAAGGATGAGATACTCCACTTACTGGAGTAAGTGGTACTGGAGAATGTAGAAAAACAAAAGCCAGCATATATTGAAATAGTTGATCGAAACTTTAGTAACTAAGAATTTATAGTTTATTCAAACCCAAATAAAATGAGTGAAGCTCTGACGTGCTGGATGCTCATAATAGCCTTTAGTTTCAGCTGGTTTATGTTCTCCTCCATCTTATTTCAGATTTTAATAATAATTATCCTTGCCTTTGATAACGCCTTATCATGTCATTGAGACGTCACAAAGCACTTCACAGGATATATTGTAAAGTGTGTATAATATTTATATGCAAAAGTACAGGCATAATTTTTTGATCAGGGTTTATAATCAAACGTCAATGTTTTGAGCCCATTTAACACAGTAAGCTTGACTTATTTTCCTGTTAAAATTTGGGAGATACTGTGCTAATGTAAAATACCACAAAGGAATGGGCTGTGGTCAGTGCCTACTATCCCTTATATTGTTGAATTTATATTGATAATATTCCCTTATATTATCCAGGTCAACAGGAGGAAGCAATGAGCTTCCCTAGAGTAGCAGATCAATCACAATACAATACAATAGAAAATTACATTTGTATAGCGCCTTTCACGTCAAGAGGACATCCCAAAGCTCTGGACAATCAGGGATTTGAACTCGAGCAGGGGGTTGGAAGCAGATAGGGTGCAGGGCAGGGAGGGTAGCAGGGTGACCGAAGGCGCGGTCGAAGAGGAAGGGCTTGAGATGTGCCTTGAAGGAGGCAAGGGAGGGATTGAGGCGAAAGGAATGTGGGATCGAGTTCCAAAGGATGGGGGCAGAGAGACTGAACGCCCAAAAGCCGATGGCGAGGCGGGCTGGGCAGGGGACGTGGAGCAGGCCGCAGCCTGCTGAGCGGAGACAGATAGCAGAATACTCTCATGCACTTCCCATTTACTGGCTCAAAACATTGGCAGAGGTGGGGAGGAAAAGGAATGAGGGAAACATAAGGATTCATACTCTTGAAAATAATTTCTGGTCAAGTTTCTTACAGCTTTGTAACGCACTACACATTTATTTGCACGGTGTGAATCCCACAACTGGAAAGAAAACGGATGTGCCCTTAGCAAATACCATCAACCAAAATAAGGATGATCATTTTGAAAATTATAATCAGGACACACCTTTTGTACAAGTTTATAGTCTGTGCTGTAGAAAGCAATGAATATACATATCACTTTAAATGGCTTTGCACACAGCCAGGCAGCATGACTCTGAGTGTGTTCCGTGTAACAGAGTTTTGATGGGTCGTACAGGCAAGGCTTGTTCTTCTTCGCATGGTTAGTTTTCTCATACTCGATCCGACAGTTAAACATCTTGGAGCTCTTGGGTTCAATAGTTGATTGGTGCACCAAGTCAAACTCAACGACTTTGGATGGTGGAACAATACTCACAGAGACGTTCCCTAAACTTGATGAATTGTGTCTGAAATAGACGCTGAAAGTCCCATTGACGTGGTCCACTATTTTCCCAGTCACCAGCAGATTGAACTTGACTGTTTTGACGCTGAAGTAGAAATCGCCCCACCCAAAGATTTTTTTGCTTTTCCCAGATTTCATCGACAGTTTCCGCTTTGATCGACTGTTGACATGTTGAACGTTGGTTTGATTTTTTGACCAATTCCAGCGACCCGGCGACATTTGGGTGGGTGAATTATGAAGGTCAGTCATTGATTGGGGGGATTCTTGAACAAACATCCTGACTGGATTCAAGGGCTGTGTCTGTACCCCAGCATATCCAAAATTTTTAACACTTCCTGTTGTTACAAAGTCGAGAAAATCCAGTGTTCTTGTGACACGAACTTCAGCGCCCACAATCTATCAGTTGAGAAAAAAAATCAAAGTGTTAAACCATCACCTGGACTAGAAGCAGCTTGCAGGGTTAGGCAAACATGTATGTAAGATATGATTCACATGTGGTGAATTGTATTACAAAATAAGTGTGATTTGTTAAGTTCATCTCAACCCTCAGATCGATGCTGTCTTGAAATATGCTGTTTGTGAGACCAAATGTAGAATTCATAGGATATGGATCACAGTGTTCACGAATGGCTTGGAGGAGAGAACTTCTGATACTGTATTGTCAAATTTATAAGCTACATGATCAGGTGTATAGGGAGGATAAATAGCATTCAGTCAGATCCCGACCAATTGTTATGATACAGACAAGGCAGATGGATTCTAATGCAAATAACTGTAACGTGATACACTGTGGAATAAATTGAGTACACAATGATGGATGGTCGATTTAGCAGAGGTGGAGAAAAGGATTTAGGCATGATTATTGATCATTTACTGAAGGTTTTCAAATAACACAAAGCTGTTGTCAACAAAGCTGATAAAATACTAGGTTACATCTAGAGGGCATTTGACTGTAAGTTAGGTCACTGGTTAGACCACATTTGGAATATTGTGTGCAGTTCTGAATACTTTTAACTTTAGAAGGACATAATCATTGGAAAGGTTCAGCGATAAGCAGCTTGGATAATTCCAGACTCTTAAATTATAAGGAAAGGGTCACAAGCGTTGAATTTGTTTCTTCAATCCTGACCTTTCACTCTGCATTTACACCACGTGTTATGCAGTGATTTGCCATAATTTTAGCGCTGATTCACTGCAAGATACGCGCGGTATAAATCAAGGTTGAGCCATCAGAATCAGCAACCGGCTGGCTTTAAAAAAAGAAACAGCTGTCAGCGAGGAACCAGCCTGATGGGACCCAATGATATAAAACTGTCAGCTTGGCTCAGTTGGTTGCACTTTTGCCTCTGTGATAGAAGGCTGTGGGTTCAACTTTAGGATTGACACGCCACTGCAATACTGCAGAGAGCTGCATTATACGATGGTCTAATGAGGTGTTACACCAAGATCCCTGTCTGATATTGAAGATCCCGTAGCACAATTCAAGAAGGAAGTTGTCTCAGTTTCTTGGTCAATACTTCCCTAGATTAATCATGTTATCATGGTTGTGGATCTTAGTGCCACACAAAATGGCTGTCACATTTGCCTACAAAAATGTCACTGCACTTGACACAAGCTGCTTGTGAAGTCTTTTGAGATGAATTATAGGCACTGTAACAAGTGAAAGGACTATTTATTATCCAAAAAGATCTGAATTTAAAATACATCCACATGTAAATTAATGTCTAGTGAGGTTAGAAACAGCTTCATAAATGATAATAACAATAATACAACCAAATTAATCATAGTTGTTCATTTTTGGGGAGTGACCTAGTTAACTAGTTAATGGACATTTCATGATAGCTGTTTATTTGGCTCTCGGTAGGTCAGTTGTGGTTAATAAATAGGTTGGAGCATCTTTGTGCAGGTGGGACTGGTCTGATCAGTGAGGCATCAGACTGGCCCATCAATCACAGTCTCTTAGATGAGACAGACTTCTGGTCTGCTGACTATACTCATCTAGGCATAAAAGATCCGTTTTCATCAGCATATGGATACGCCCCAAGGAGGCACGTTTCGTTACACAATGTGCAATAGTGCTGAAACAGAATCCAGAGATAAAGAACTGAGTATATGCTTATAAAATAGAGAATAAATTGCTTCGCTGTCCACAGCACTTAGTAATATTAAAAAATTTCCACCGTGCAGAATCATTTTATTTTCCTGCTGCATTTCACATCCTGTTAAATAGCCTTAGTCACATTGGCTGAGGGAGTAGGGGAGGGTGGAGGGAGAATTACATACGACGAAAAAAAACTTAGAACATTCCATACTTAAGAAAGCACACTGGAGTGTTAGTACAGTATTTAACTCCAGTCAGACCTAAGAGTTACTGCAGGTAACAGAGGTGACAACTTGTGAGTTAACTGAAAGGATAAATGGACCCTTTAGACTAAATTAATTTGCATAGAGTCCAATGAACACATGGGATGAATACAGGCTGCCTAGAGACAGTGCAAGTGGGTCATGTTGACAAATTTAAGAGCGAGATGGATAGATTATTGGCAAAAAAAAGAAGCCATTGCAGAGATTAGACATTTTGGGTGATATTACTTAAACTTTGAGACCAGCCTGTGCATGACTCAGAGCTTGGCTCTAATTATGGGCATAATGTGCTATGGAATGTACCCATGCAGAATTGGAGACTCAATTTCTAATGTGAAATAAAACAATTTCTGCCCTCAGTCTAGCCCAGGTTTGAATCCAGCTCTGAGAATTAAAAAGAATAATATTCTGACACTCTATGCTACCTTTCCTTTTATCAATTTTTCTGCTGTCACTGGAATAATCCAATTTGTTTTATTAACACCATGCACATCCATATGGATATAGCCCACTCTCCCAGTCGATGAAGCCTTAATCTCTGAAATAAAGTGTAAATTGTCAAAAAGCTGGCAGGTACAAAGTTATTAGAAAATGGAGAGGAAGAATAAAAGGGTTTTTTTCGATTCAGTCTCAGGGGGTCTATTAGAATAATTACTCCCTTTAGGCAAGATTGAGGTTTATTGTGTGAATATATTCACAGCTGGTAGCCCCCTGATTGTTTTATTGAGGTCTATTACTCTGCCCTAGCTCTAACTCCAGGATCATTTAAATGAATTAGCTTCAAACTTCCTGTCATACTCCACCATATTTTAATATCCTATATGAATATTTACTTGCATGCACACTTGATTTACTGATGCATGTCGGGGAAAAAATATCGAGAGAGGCCATCAACTCCAATTCTAGTCAAGGGAGAATGACAGAGATACATTACCTGGATCGCTGTGGGGGTGGACAACAGTCAGAACTGAGCAGATTAAAATTTCAATCACATTTTAAAACTGTGCAAAATGCCTTGTTAATGCAGTGACATGGAATTAAAATGTGACCTTTAAGTCGGTTATGTTTGTTTCAGTGTTTTATTGGAAGAAGAGGGTGTTAACTCCTGAAGCGTTGATGTCCTATTAGGATTTCACACTTGCTTAAAAAGGGATTGTCAACAAGCCTGCAGATTTAGAACACCAACGTACAGTGGTGCGGAGAGGTGAGGTTGCAGGCTGAGCTCCCAAGCTCAGCTGTGTCTTAGTTAAGATCTGATGGTCTTTATAAGATGGGAAAGAAAATAAGTCTTCCCTAGTCCATTCTCAAATCACCAATGCAGAGCAGCATTGGCAGAAGCGTGGGAGAAATCCTTCCCATCAAGTCAAGTCACAGATGGAGCACAATAGTAAACAGAAGTAGAACTGGGCTACAAAAAAAGTTAAATTAATGTAGGTTTCCAAACTTTTCAAGTGCCTATTTTAATCCTAGAACATTACCATTACAGTAACGCAAGTATTGTCAGCATCTACGTAAGGTGAAACTCTATAACTGGCCCCTGGGATAAGTAGTAAACCCTACATAACTAGTCACTCATTCATTATTCGGCTATTCGAGTACTTTGTACTTTCAAGATACTGTAGTTCGGATAATTAGTCAACTCTGATGAATAATCATTTGAGCTATTTCCCTTGGGGTAATGAGTTATCAGAGATTCACTGTAATAAATGACTGTAATGCTAGGTTGCATTTCCAGCGTAATAGTGTGCAAGCTAAAATCTTTCTAACCTGGCCAGCTCAGAGAGTGCAGAATACTGAAGATACCAGTAAAATACTTGCCAAAGCCTTAAAGTAATACAAAATTGTGCGATAGATGCAGGATCTTTGAAATACATCATTGACACTTGCTGGATAGGTGTTAGTGATTTATAAGGAATAAAGTGCTAAACAAAGAAAAATGGACAACTGGAAGATTATAAAGCAAAAGTGTGACTGAAAGTTTCAGATAATATCAAAGCATGATAGCAAAGTGAGCAATATATGTCTCACGTGAATTGAGATATAGCCTTGAGGATATTTTCCATTAGCTATCCATTTTATAATCAATACTGTGAACTTAATGCAGTGCGTTTCATTCTGTTTGAGGACTTTTGGGGGAGCTGCTGTCAGTCCCCTTGTTGCCATCCCAAGCTGTTGCTAATGGAAGATCACGTTTGCATAGAAAGATAAAGTACTTCAGAATCTCTGAAGAAAACATGGGCTTTGATGAATGGAAAATAACAACATCCATGTTATTACAAGCAACCAGGGAATAATCTTGGTAATTAATGTGCAGTTCTATTGTGTGTTGCGTTTGTGGACTATGAAACTGTACTCTTCTAATCAACTCAATTTAAAGTGTGACATCGAATTTGCATGAGAAGTGAATTTGGAAACGCTCAGTCATGATCAACACGATAGGACAACTCTACGTAAAAAGGAGTGATCCCAAGCCACAGAGCAGAGATTCACTTTCTGCAGTTGGTTATGTCCGGTGCTGAGATAAAAGAGACTTCATTCAGGATTGTCTAAAAGGCTGATTCCAATCACCTTGTATTTTAACCAGCAACAGTGGATGCAGTGGGTGGTCGCTTCAATTCATTAGATCAGAATACAAGGTCTGACTGTTGGATAACCCATTTGCTAAACTAGAATGAATGCTGTCAAACACTCGTCTTAAACACAATAGATACAATTATCAATTAAAATTGCTCAACTGAACAATCAAATTGGGGGAATTATTTTACAGTCTTAGACAGTGGATTTGTCAAAAGCCAATTCTCTGCATTGCTCTCCTTACAGTACTTTTATTGCAGGATAAATCACAGAATACATTGAATTATTCGTTCTATATCACATAACATCTTTAATATATTATTACCCATCGTATATATGTAAATTCCAGATCTAAGCACCCTAATAATTAAAAAGTAATGCATTTTCCTGGGTAGATTGAATATATGTAAAAAAAATTACATTATTTCCTGAAATCCAGTCGTCATGGGCAAGGTGGGTGGGCTGAATGTTTTTGGTTGGTATATTTCAACAAAATCCTGACCTCTTTTAAGCATTTTTGTAGACGGCTGACACAGCTAAATATGTAGGTCCAAGAAGAGAACAATTATAATCTCTCCATTTTGCTACTAATCACATTTCCATTGATGTGTTTGCAGGTTTTTTGCTGACTGCTACACTTCCTGTTAATCTTAGTGCCAATGGATTTTGGTTTATTAAACAGAATTATTATGTAGAAAATAATGGATGTGAGAGCAGAGATTTAAGGCAGTATTATAATCATGAAGAGGTCAATTAATGTCAATCTTTCAGAATGAAGTTTGGGGTGCTTTATTATAAATCCTAAGATGTTTCTGCATTTAACTATTTTCTATCAATTTGGGCTACAACTACACTGGAGTAAAACATGCCGATCCTATATGATTAGCAAACACATCTCTTCCTTAATTCGCAGGAAAAAAAGGATAATGTGCAAAATGGCAGATATCATTTGCAATTTCAAAAATATATCCCTCTTCCTCTGTGAACTTGGATTGCCTTTCTTCATATCTGTGGACAGTGGAAGATTAAAAAAAGTGCTAGTGGCTGAAGTATGGCATTTCATAAACTACTATGTGAAATGGAAATTAGGTTTAACATGAAAACTTGGTGAATGGCGACAATGCTATAAATTTTAAAATATATAATTCAAAAGCTATGTTAGGCAGGACTATAAGGATAGAGCTAATACCAGCTATGGTAAGGACAGTTGTCCTGCACATCATTTCTGGATGCTTGGAGGATCAGGAGAGGTACAAAGGAGAAAAGTCCTTTGGCCCACTTAATCTCAACATAGTATAATCATTCTTGCATTTGATATAGCGCCTTATCACATTGTTGAAACATCTCAAAGCACCTCACAGGATTTACCGTCAAGTGAATTGACTGTGAGCGAAAGATATTGGATCCTTCTCCAATATCCACCCAACCTTCTTAACTAACCTTGTTTACAACATTAAGCAGTTTCTTAAATGAGTCCAGTATCATGATACAGAAAGGCTTCTACTGTATTACCAAGAAAGAAATCCCAGATTTTCCATCGCTTTCAGCAAGTGATAGTATCACGATATTTGCACGGAGTGGCAAGTGATGACATTGCCAGAGCTCCATGGACAAGTGATGTGTGACAGCTTGGATTGGTACAGATCAGATTTTGTCACTCGTTCCACTCTTTGAACAGTCAATATGTGATCATTTCCCCAATTAGAAGTTAATCAAAAAAAATTTCTCTGGCAAGAAATACTCTATCCAGCATCAATGGCCCCAGAGCAGTTGAACTCCCTTGTTGATGACATTAAGTTTAAATGTCAACTGAAACCAAAATGAACATTTGGGGCACATGATTCGATTTCCTCATTCTACAACTGTAGTAAGGATGTAATAATAATAATACTTGCATTTGACATAGTGCCTTATCAGGTCTTCTAGACACCACATCACAGAATATACTGTAAAGCAAATTGACTCTGTGTTTTTGTTTCACTCCTCTGCCCACTGCTGGCTGAAACAAGCTAAATATCAGCAAGACAGAAGCCATACTCTTTGGCTTCCATTCAGCTTCTTCTCTCCTGCGGGTCTGAACTCCTCAACCTCCCCGGGCTCTCCCTCAGTCTCACCGAACCCACAACTTAGGCATCAGGTTCGATCCCCAGCTTTCCTTTCTACCCCACATCCATTCGTTGACCAGGAACGCTTTTTTCTACCTCCATCACATTGCAGCCTCCATCCGTACTTCACAACCAACGCAGCCAAAACCCTCGTCCACACCTTTCGTCACTTCCTGGCTGGACTATTCCAATGCCGTCCTCCCTGGTCTCCCCAGCTCCACCATACGCACAGTTCAATTAATTCAAAATTCCCCCATCCGGATACTCACCCACATGAAACTCCACACCCCCATCACACCAGTCCATGCCAGGCTTTGATGGCTCCCAATTATGGAACAGATTGATTTCAAGATCCTCTCACTCATTTTCTAATCTCTTCTGCCCCGGCACCTCCCTACCTATCCGATCTGCTTACCTACTCCGGCTGATTCCAGCCTCCTGCCTTCAGCCACTACACTCTGAAATTCTGGAACTCTCTCCTTCAGTCCCTCCATCTTGCCCCCTCCCTCCCTACTTCCAAATTCCACCTGAAGACTTTCCTTTTTGATCGTGCTGACGGTCACCTCCCTGTCCCCCTCCCTAGGTGTCAGACTCCCCCACTATCAAGCGCTCAGGGACACTACCCCAGAGAAGAAGGCTATATAAATGAAAATTGTTGTTGTAGATATGGTCTTAGATCCTTTTGTTTTTTCTAATTTAATTTCTCTACCATTCTTGTATTTTCTCCTCCTTTCTTCATAATTTGCATTGCCAGAACTTCAAAGCACTCTTCAACCCAAGTATGCAATGGTGCAATTTAGTAAATTATGGAAATTAGAGAAAGCTTCAAGCTGGTGATAACTCTGACTGTAATAACCTCTAATTATGAAACGCTCAACTGCTGTTAATAACACCCCAGGCACACAGTGTTCGGTGAATAGCGACTCTTCCTCATTTCCAGCATCAGGCTTGTACTGCTCAAGTTCTAAACTGATTAAGGCAACAACCTCTAAAATACGCTGGAGTGAGGAATTATAAAGAAGGGTTTATCTTAATCGTTCAATTCACTGGAGCAATATCACAAGCACAGCCAATTGAAAGTCCATGGGGTTATGGTGAAGACAGCTGTTGCATATACAAGTGCCTATTTACTTAAACAATGACTACTCTCAGTGAAGTTCTTCAGCAGTGCTTTGAGACCAAACAATTCCAACAAATTGTTCTGCGGCAGAGCAATGATGTTTGTGCAACGATATTCTTTTCTACAGAGCACTTGCCCCACGTTCACAGTCACAAGGTGAGTTCCCAATTTGAGCTGGGCTATCGTAGGAAGCTGAAGGTGGAAGCTCTCATTGATTAATGGAGAGCAGATTGGAACATGAGCTTCTAACGCATCTCCTAGACATTGGTTAAAGAGTGTCATCTGCCCACAATCTAAGCAGTAGAATGTTTCATGTTATAATAATAATAACAATCCTTGCATTTGATATAGCGCTTTTTCACGTCTTCTAGACATCTCAAAGCGCTTCACAGAATATACTGTAAGTGAATTGACTGTATATTTGCGAGCGAAATGCGGCAGCTAAATTGTGTACAGCAATGTCCCACAAATAGTCGAGGATTGAAGTGACCAATTTATTATTTTTTTTTCGTGAGGGATTATTATTAGGCGTGTGGAGTAAGGAAACTTGCCCAAGGTTTCGCCCTGCCGGAAATCGAACCCAGGTCTCTCGCTTGAGAGGCGAGTGCTCTAACCACTGAGCTACAGGACTCCACAGCTATAGGGGTTCTAGATGGAAGACAAACAATATTTGACAAAAATAGGCAGTCTTCCTTCTACAGATCACACAAAACTGATTCTATCACAGGCTCCCTATTCCCCCATCCTATCTCCAGGTAGACATTCTGCAAAAATACATCCTTAATCCCAAGGTAATCAAACAAAAACTCCACAATATTCATATCTGCAGGATTCCCTACTTACAAACTTTTTTGTGAATCTCACCAATTAGACCGAGCATGTTTATTAAGTGTTAAATGTGCGCATTTACACCTGACAGTTAAACCCAGCACAAACCTGCGAGCACTATGGATTGTCACTGTCACTCAAATGGGACATGAAGGTGACTGTGTGGAAAATACTGCACTGCTGCAGGTGGCGGTGCTGTTCTGCACCTCCTTTCGTGCCACGGAACATCATGGATTCCATGTTTTGTTTGTACGGCAGCAGTGTCTTTGGCAGAAGCCATGTGCTTGCCCATAGAAAAGGAGGGGAAATCAGAGGAAATCCTCCCACTGGACCTGCTGGTGTGATTTGCACACAGTAGGAACTGGATGGAGACTTCCCAAAACTCATTTCTAAGCATATGTACACTGGCAGCCTATCAGGTGGACTAAATTCCAATCCAGGTGTTTTTGTAATCAACATCTGGCACCAATAACACACTACTTGGGGGTAGTTCATTATAAACCATTCATGACTCAAACCTGAAATTGACTTGAGAATTTAGCAGCGTCCATTAATAAGCTATTGCCTCCTAACATGAGGTGTTGTGACCTAGGTTTTGTTGGTGTATTGGTGACAGTGCTCTTCATCGCCGCAAATCGCAGTGATAGATGTGTGACCACCAGTGCCTCACCCCTCATGATATGCTGCTCACAATTCTCTCTCCAGATACAAGATTAGAAATCTATATTTTATACCGGTAAAGATAGGTGTATTTCACATTTGAGTTGAGTAGAGTAGAAAATGTTAAATGCAGAACCCTTCCCTTTTCTACTGGTAAGACTGACATCTATTATAATCCTTTAGCAGCAAAGGATATGACAGATATCCAGCATCTTACATCAATGTATCTGGTTTCTGCAGTATACTTGTACACTGTACTCTCCTTATCTCTGGTGAATAATGTAAAACATCTGTCTCACTGCTATCGGCTATGTCACAGAGGTTTTGTGATAGAAAACGTGATGCTCGCTTTCAATTGCAAAACCAGCAACTACTGATATACTATATATAACTAAATAGTACAATAGCATTAAGGGAATTATAGATTTTAATATAAATCATATATTACAAGTCAAGGGGATAGGTTGCAACGAGAATCTCGCTTCTGGTTTATAATTCTGTTTGAACCTCTTGCAGGTTCCTGTGCCACTCTAAGCCAGGTATTATCTATTCATATAGCAGTCAGTGGAGAATAAAGAATGTTCTGTCATGAGATATATAGAGGAGCCCACACAGAGAGAACACAGGAAGGTATTACTTTTATCTGACACTGTGTGATGCTGACATCATAACTCATGAGCAACGAAGGCATGAGTGTGCAATCAGGGTCTCTCTTTACATAACAATGTGAGAGCTTTTATATCTTGAAGCTTTTTTAAAAATATGAATTAATTTGAGATTTTGAAATAGCTTGGAGCAAGAATTGTTCCTGTGCCAATGAGGCAAAGATGCTCTCTTAAGAAATGTCCTACTGGTAAAGCATAACCATTCATGATCTTAGTCAGAATTGCTGAGGACATTTTATACTCAGTCTCACACTGAGTTAAAGACCAAAACACATTGTAAATATTACAGATTACCAAAGTAAAATACTGAAACTTTCGCAATATGTTTGTCGTACGGTTGTATGACACCTATTCTAGTTCAGTCTAGAGCAGTCCCTTCACTATTTTGTCACTTGTGAGTTATGGCCTGGAGTAATTCTCAGCAGCAAAATAGGAGCAATGCTAACTGGCACCACATACCATGTACAATATCCTTCCGAAATGACTGGGTTGCCTTCTGTCATCTCTAGCTACTAAAATGGAAAGAGAAAATATCTCTTTTCATCTGACTGGCTAAAAATTCTGAAAAAGAAGGAAGCCACCTGAGAAACAGGGGAGGAGGAAGCAGTGGACCAAGGACCTGGAGCTATTAGCACGTCAGCATACACTGTTGAGAAGCATTTAAGGATTAAGTAATATGTCATCATTCTGTTCACTTAAAGAAAGGAATTCTAAAGGACGACGGAATTTTTACAGTGGAAATCTCCTGTCACATTTAATCAGCAGCCATCGGGAGATTTTAAACATTTAGAAGATTGTATTGCAATAGATATATTCAATGCAGATTGGTATAGATACCAGACACATAACTATTGGAGATAAGAATTTAAATATCCAGATAGATATTACACAGATATCTGAATGGTAAACATTTCCATTTTAACAGCTTGCTAACGTTATATCTGGAAAGATACTTAATTCGTAGAAACACAGATATCAGATATAGATTTCTTCACCCTTCACTGATTCCACATAATACAGCCTGATATTAGGCTGCAATCTACAGTGAAATGCTGATTCAGATCTGCGTTGAAGAAGACTTCTTCGTGATTGACAACATGAATTGAAGGATTTTCAGTTCATTTCATCCATAAAATACTCAGTCAATTCACTTTACAGTATATTCTGTGAAGCGCTTTGAGACGTCTCAACGACATGACAGGGCTCTATGTCAATTGCAAGGATTATTATTATTATCTTTACAGTCTCTTTAATCCCTTGCATTTTGTAACACATTCATTAAATGTTTTTCTAATTCTTTTTGTGAGACCCTAGCCCTTTATTCCCCCGCCGCTTTACTATATAATCTGAATTTGGAGCTCGCTGTCTGTCAGGCCATTCACATTCCACACTTTATACTGCAATAACTGCACTGATTATTTTCTTCCCATCATTTCCACACTTGTTTATTTGAATTTCAAAATCTAGTTTTTTTTTTTCCATTTTGTCCCCCTAATCTACTCATCCACAGTGTTTTATATGTCACCCACTCCCAGGTGGCTCTCAGTGGCATCCTGAAAGAGATGGCGGAGTAAGTCTGGGGATGCTAGCTTTATTCCACTTCCTAAGGGGAGGCATCTCAGCCCCTCAACACCTCATTCCAGAAATATGGTTGAGATTGGAACTTCAATGAGTGAAAGTCTGCACATCCTGCTCCATTTCAACCTAATACTTCAAAGAAATTTCAAAGAAAAATGTTCTCCCAGTTACCTTGCTTCATATTCTCGCTTCATCCAAAATTCACCTGCAAAACTCCAATGAATCGGCTTCTCATCTCGTTGTTTATAGGGCATTGCTGGAACAATGTCGTGTTTGCCTTCATAACACTGCTCCCTATATTTCTGATTAATCTCATTCAGTAAAGCGCTTTGAGATGTTTATTTTATGGGCAAGGCAATTTATAAATGCAAATTGTTGTTGTACTTACTTTTTTCCAAATTTACCCTTCACTGGGTCCGTAATTTATTCTATTTGTACGGCGGGTTTAATTTTAAACCCATTCTAACAGTAAATTATAATAAAATATGATCCCGGTCTCTCAAGCAGTGGTTCAGAAATGAGAATCAGTGAAGGGTGAACAAATACACAATGCCACAAAGCCTGCATGCTCTCGCATTTCTAACAGTTCCTAAAGCAATATGAGGGTCTCTCTGCATAATACATGGAAAAAGTATTGTCATGGATTATTTATAAATTGGCACCAAGGATATGATTTCATATTTCATTGCTTATGGCATAAAATAGATATATGGATGTAGCTGTTAGATACATAGATTAATACCAGCTACAGTGGACAGGTTTCTGCTTCACTGAGTCAATCAATCTTCTATTTTTATTTTCTTAACCCCCCAAATAATTTATTTATCAAACATCAGCTCTGCGATGTTATTACGTCGTTGTTGTGGCATTGTTGATTATTAAATTAATTAGTCAGAAACGTAACAAATCACTTTTGTTTCCAGGAGGCGTTTGAGTTGTTTTCGTGTCAGATATCTAACCTGATTGCAACTCAATCATTGCTTCGCATTAGTTTACTTAATTAGATTTTATCAACTGCCAATAAACAATGCAGCTAATTCACAGCGACCACGATCCCCAACAACAGAATATTTGCTGATTAATATTATTAAACATTATTGTCAGCCCCAATGAGAATTCCATTTCAAACCCCAGGCAAACAGGATATTGCTTTTTCATTCATTTGATTACTATTCTCACTTTAATGCATCAAATGGATTCACACTCAGATCCTTTAATTGCTTTTTTTTTCTCTCTCTCCTCAGACAAACACTTATTTAGTAAACTGACCAGAGCAAAGTGTCTCACCAAGTTTAAAGCCACATACTTGGCACTGGACGGATGATCTCGTTTCTCCAGGTAGCAAATCACAACACAACACCCTCTATATAATAAAATAATAATAATAATAATCCTTGCATTTGATTAAATATCATTAAACTGTGCCCCATTCCCCGGAAGGTTTCTCATCCACAACGCAGTTTAAAATCCTTCATCTGCTTTTCTCCCTCTTCGACTGTAAACACAGTGTGTGAGTTCTCTCTCTCCTTTTCTTTCCTCTCTCTACATTTTCGGTACATCTTCTCTCTCAGTTGTCCTCACAACTTTGGACCCCTTTTTTCCCCCCACCCCGATTTCTCTTGAAAGCAGTTCGTCTTCTTCCTTTGCTCTCACTATTTACAATCCTTATTAACCTCTTACCTGCAACACCACATCCAATATGGTCCCCCCCCCCCCCCACCTTCGCTTCCTCCCCCAACTCAAGCACTCCTTTCCACAGTTGTCCTTTATTTTATTTTTCCTCTCTTTTCTTTTTGTTCGTCTGCAAACTTCACTCACCGTTTGCACGACCCAGTGGAGGAGAATCAGAGCCAAACAGGGAAACTCCATCCTCTCCTTCTCCAGTTCAGCTCAACCTTCTCAGCTCAGCTCTCAGCTCAGCTCTCAGCTCAGCTCAACCTTCTCAGCTCTCAGCTCAGCTCTCAGCTCAGCTCAACCTTCTCAGTTCTCAGCTCTCAGTTCTCAGCTCTGTTCTCAGTTCTCAGCTCAGCTCTCAGTTCAGTTCAACCTTCTCAGCTCTCAGCTCTCAGCTCTCAGTAACTGAATCTGCTTCTCACCTGTGTCATAAAACAACACAGAGCCTCCACGTTCAAAACCGAGAAGGGAAAGCCACGGGACAGGTACAGCAGCGCACTCACTGCGAAAAACACAGAGAAGGGAAGTCAATAAAGTCTTCGCAAAACGTCCAGAGCAGAAAGAGAGAGAGAGAGACAGAGACAGACAGAGACAGACAGAGACAGACAGAGACAGACAGACAGACAGCCGCAGTACTTCAGATTCTCTGCGAAAGGTCTGAGCTTCAGCCACTCTCCAATTATTTATGGACCGCTTCACTGTCTAATGCGCAAACTCCGAGCAATCTTTAAGTCTCCCACAAACACACACACACACAAACACAAACATACAACACATACACAAACATACAACACATACACAAACACACACACAACACAAACACACACACAACACATACACAAACACACACAACACATACACAAATACACACACAACACATACACACACACAAACACACAACATACACAAACACACACACACACATACACAAACAAACAACATACACAAACACACACACCCCCACACACACAAGAAGAAGAAGAAAATTAATACGTTTGGGTTTTTTTCAGTGTTGCAAATCTGCGTTTGGCACTTCATACCGTTGAGTCTTATTGACGATGTGAGAGTTGGCGGATCAGTGCCCTTTCCATATTAAGGCGAATTATGGAGATATCAGTTCACATCCACATCTCACACTGTCATCGTTACACTAGTTTTTAAATCGTATTGTTTCCCCCCCTCCTCCCTCTCCCCCCCTCCCCCCACCCCCCTCCCCCTCCCCCACCCCACCCCCGCCCCTCCCCCCTCCCCCCACCCCACCCCCTCCCCCCTCCCTCCCCCCCAAAAAAAGTTCATTTCAGCGAACACTGTGAACATATTCTTTATTATTCGCACTTTCCTATACTTTTGCGCTCCTCTCTTGAGATCTCCGCAAAGCTTTCGGGAGACGGTGAAGTTGATGGCGTTTTAAAGGTGTGACTGTTGTTGGAAGATGGTCAGTCGGTAAACGAAGGGGTTAACTTCCAGGTTAAACTGCCTTTAACTTTATAATGTTATCGCTGTCCCCCCTTTTATATACACCCCCCACCCCCCCCCCCCACACCCCACCCCCCCACCCCCCCCACACCCCCACACCCCCTCTCTCTCTCTCTCTCTCACACCCACCAACAATCCTCACCTGAGAGAGAATGATTCCATTCAGCTGGTGCTGGGATCTGGACGGGACCCCTTTCCTCTCCCCCCTCCCCTCCCCTCTCACCCCCCTCTCCCCTCTCCCCCCTCCTCCCCTCCCCTCTCCCCCCCTCTCCCTCTCACCCCTCTCTCCTCCCCTCTCCCCCTCCCCTCCCTCTCTCCCCCCCCTCTCCCCTCCCTTCTCACCCCCCCCTCCCCTCTCCCTCTCCCCCCCCTCCCCTCTCCGCCTCTCCCCTCCCTCTCCCCCCCCCCCCCCTCTCCCCCCCTCCTCTCCCCCTTCCCCTCTCACCCCTCTCCCTCTCACCCCTCTCTCCCTCCCCCTCTCACCCTCTCCCCCCCCCCCCTCTCTCCCCCTCCCCCCTCTCCCCCCCTCCCCCCCTCCCCCTCTCCCCCTCCCCCTCTCCCCCCCCCTCTCTCCCCTCCCCTCTCCCCCCTTCCCTCTCCCCCCTCCCCCCTCCCCCCCCCTCCCCTCCCCCTGTGGGAAGGTGGGATCTGGATCTGTTCAGCGCATTCCCTTCATTATGAGCCGAGGTTACAAACCGGGGCCGGAGAGGGGGGAGAGTGCACCGGGAGCACTGCGAGGCTGTCAGTTCAATCAGAGCTTCGCAGCACTGATGATGAAAAGGAGCCATAATTTCACGGTTAAAAGAAAGAAAAGCAGCGTCTGCTTCATCAGCACAGACTGGGGACACAGCGGGAGATCAGTGACAGCCCTGAGGGTGAGGGGCATTGCCAGTCAAGGATGAAAGGCATAGGTCAGAAACAGTCATAGGTTGAGATTGCCCACAGGCAGATTTAATATAATTACAGGAGAGTACTTGCAAGATACCACAGTGGAAATAGTGCATATAAATAGATATGTTTTTCTTAGAAGGTGGATTTCTGGTCATGTTATAGTACGAAGTCTACTGTGGGAGTACAGTGGATAAAATGTTTGCTGATGATTTTAATTACTGCTTTGCAACTCACTGCGAAGCCTCTGAATCCCACATAATACGATGATCATATTAACTTGTGCTAAATAGGCTCCATAATTGCTCAGAGAGCTGATTCAGTGAATAGCTCGAGCATCTCAGGTGGATTTAATCCACACTCTGTGCTGAGTTCGCCGATCTCAGTTGGGCAACAGCAAAAATAAGGCTGAGGTCCTGCTGTGGAGCTATCAGTGGTCGTGCCCCTTTGGCACATGATAACCAGGGGGTGTCCCTCAAGGGAGAAGCCGCACATTTCATTCCAGACAAAAGGAAATTTCCATTTGTAAGTGTCTACATATCTGGAACTCTCTGGTTTGCATATTCTTAAGCAGGCGATGTGTTTCCGCATGTGCGCAGCTGACCCCAAATGAATCGTGAGGGGTTAGATGTGTGATGGGAAAAGCTAAGTTTCACCCACAAAAACATAGTCAATTTCACTTTACAGTATATTCCGTGAAGCGCTTTGAGACGTGTCAACAATGTAATAAAGTGCTGTATCAAATGCAAGGATTATTATATTATAGGAACAAGGGATGGTTATAAACTGCCTAAAAAATTTAATAAAGCAAACAAAGGAATAGATAATATGCTGCGTTTCAAAACAAAACAAACCTAATTGTGCACTGCAAAGCTTCATATCATCTTCAGATTCACTAATATCTATCAGGGTTCATGGAGTTCTGAACTAAACCACAACACGCACTGGTCTTCATATAATAGAATTTCAGAAATCTCTATCCATCATCAAATATATTTTATGTATATTAAGAGCCAAATAAAACTCCCAGAGACCTGGGAATTAATGCATCTATTACATTAAGAGTAAGAAATAATGCATGACATTTATCTAGAAAATTTTTCATAAGCGTCTTACAACCAATTTTTCAAACTGCATTGAACAGCCAAATTAATAATCTCGGGGTGAGACATTGCCTTTCTAATTCTTGTCTACATACTACAGAGTGTTTTTCTTTTAAAAGCTGCAATTAAACTAAGTCAAATGGGGAAAGTCAGAAAGAATAAGAGTGAGGACAGATCCTGGCTTACTTCAAGAATATTACTTTAGTATCGATGTTTAGGAACAACAGAAGGTATGGACTTAACTATTGTGATACCGTATATTGTGTCCATGTAACTTGGCAACGGGTAGACAGATGTTCTGGGTGTCTATCAGAAGCAATAAACAATGCACTTTTGCAGGGGAATGAGAAGGCTGTACAGATCCATCACCTTAACCTTCAGTGGAATACACCAATAATAAATTTAAGGAAATATTTGCACACTTTAGCTGCCACAGCGAGTTACTGCGTTACATCACGTGTGCAGCACAAGAGAAAGTAATTTTTTTTGGGTCAGCCGAGTGTCTGACACGTGCGGGAACCTGTCACCGTTGCTTAAGAGTCTCCAAACCAAACTGGGAATTCCGGGCATTCCACCTACACATGGAAATCCCAGAGATGGATTGTTGGGATTGGAATGCTCTCTCTCTCCCTGGACCCACACTAATCGAATGTATATTTTATTGGGTGATTAGCTTTGAATTATTTTCACGTTTTGAGTCTTTATGAAAACAATCCCAAAAAAAATCAGATATTGAAGAAGTAAAAGTTCGTACTCAGTTCTCAGGACAGATGCATTCGAGATCAATGAAGAGGTTGGGCTAAAGAAGGCCCTTTGGCCATTTTAATCTCATTTCCAAAAAGCTTTTACAGAGGCAACACAAAAGCAATGGGCGGAATTGCTTTCTGTGCTGAAAAATACAAATATTTACAATTCTTCCAGAATTCTCAACCCATCGTGAAGTCACACTGCGGCTTAAACGCATATAGTAACCTCAACCCCCCCCCCCCCCCCACCCACCCTTTCTGGTCACCTGTTCCAGCTGCGTAAAGAAATACTCCCCACTATCTACCCTAATATTACGCTTGCGCTGCCTGAAGCAATGCCTTGAGACTTTTCTATTTAAGCCCATGTCCTCCAGTTCTGCTATGCTTACACAAATCATCTTCTCAGAGTAGCTAATTACGTGGAGTCCTGTAGCTCAGTGGTTAGAGCACTCGCTTTGTAAGCGAGAGACCTGAGTTCAATCCCAGGCAGAGGGCGAAACCTTGGGCAAGTTTCCTTACTCCACACAGAGCCTAATAATAATCCCTCCAAAACCAAACACAATAATAAATTGGTCACTTCAACCCACGACTGTTTGTATGACGCTGCTGCGCGCAATTGGCTGCTGTGTTTCGCCCACAAATATACAGTCAATTCACTTGACAGTATATTCTGTAAAGCACTTTGAGACATCGAGAAGACATGAAAAGCACTATATCAAATGCAAGGATTATTATTATTAAGACTTGGATCATTTCCCACCCCATCTTTCTGAGGACAAGTACACCTTGTGAGCATTTAATTGGCTGCCGCGTTTTGCCCAGAAAATACAATTCACTTTACAGCATATTCTGTTAAGCGCTTTGAGACATCTCGACGACGTGATAAGGCGCTGTATCAAATGCAAGGATTATTATTTATTATTATTATAACCTCTTCTGATAACTTAAGACTCTTTAAGTCCTGGGATCATCCTTGGGAGTTTTTCTCATAACTCTTCAATGTTCTTTTGAAGGGAGCCAAGCAGTGAACATAATATTCTTAATGTTCCTTCAGTAGCGATCAATACAAACTTCTTTCGATTTATAGTCAATTACCCTCGGGTAACAGTCTGGAATTTAATTAGCTTCATTAAACTAGTTAAGGGTCTAAGAGCAGTGACTAAAGAATTGAGCAAGATGGAACTGTAGAGATTCACCATTTTTTTAATGCCAGAGTCACTGAATAACTGAATTCTTTCCAGTCCTTGTTTGTACATTATCAAGTCATTTGTTTCTCGCTGCTCCATTAACAGCTGACTCCTGGTTGAAGTCTCTGCAGTTACTGAATTGTCTTTAGTCCATTAAGTTGCTTACCTGTGAGGGACCAGATGGAGGATCTCTCATTGAGTAAGTGACAGATTTCGAGAGTACAGCGGCCCAGAGGAATTAGTGCAATTGGTCTGATTTTTCTACAACAATTAGAAATAGGTGTCAATTTAGAGCACTGCAATAAATGTATGGCACAGAGTTCCTGATATATATATATATACACACACACATACACAGACTCGCGCAGGAATGACAGAGTAAACAAATTATGGCTTTACACATTGAATTGAAAAACCCCACTTTCATTTAATCATATGTGTTGCTTGTGAATCAAAGCTGCTGCAGTAATATAACCCAAACATAGGTATCCGCATCTTCTCTTGGCTTTGCATTGTTTCTTTTTTGGGCCAATTCTTTGCTCTCCTGAACGCATCGAGTCGCTTTTCGGTGCTTTTCCGGGGTGCCAGTCACCCTCCCACGTCCTCACCCAAGTTCCTGCTCTTCACGTGTGATTCTAGACAGCGAGTGTCAGGAAGTTATATAAATCGTAGGCGAATAGAACTGAACCTCGGTCCACACAAGTGCATTTCGCACAAAGGTCGCTGGGTAAGGACTAAAAGCAGTAACCGGACTGGGGGAAGACTATGCTGCACCAAGTAGGATGATTTAACTGAGTATTGCTATATTGGGCAGTACGTTTACTCACCAGGTTATTGGAGGAAACCCGGCTTTACACTATCTGCAATGATTTTGAATGGTGCTTTTGTTCATGTCCCTTGAAGGTAAAAATGTTAACCACTGAAACAATGGTTCCGAGATCCACCTCTGATCGATCCAAAAATAAATTCAGACATTGTATCTTATACAGTTTGGCTCCACTTCAGGTTCAGACTTTGCTGACACCTGCTGGAATCTGGCAAGTCCTATCCAACCTGAACATCAACTCTCTAAGATGGATTTTGTGTTTAATACAGTTAATTAATATCAAGATAAATGAGTGTGAAGTTTAACACCATAGCATTTTAGGAACACGGGAAAAAGAGCTTTATAGATCTTTCAATCTAATTTCTCCACTTTTATAAGTTCGCTTCCCAATTATCCATTCATCTTCCATTTAAATACTCAAATTGATTCTACCTAAACGGCCTTTTTGGTCAATGCGTTCAATGTTCTCGCCTTTGTGTGAAGCAATTATTTCAGATCTCATTTCTAAGAATCACAGGTCTAATTGTATGATTACCTTCCTCGCTTTGCATCCCTTTACCAAACGAAAGTGGTCAGCCATCCAGCATGTTATTATTTTAAATGCTTCAATCAGATTATTCCTGAATCTTAGCTCTGAGGAATATAGGAATATAACCCACACTCTCATAACTAAACTCATTCATCCCAGGCATTAGGTCAGATTGGTGCAGCAGGTGGCACTGGACACAGTTGGTTAAACCATTACCTTCATAACTGAATACTCGTAATTGAAAATAAGATTTACTTTGCGATCCAAGATGAATGTTTTTAAAATTTGTACTAAATGGAAGTTTGAATTGGAGCGATGCTGTGTCTGCTGCCACCTTGGGTACTGAGGTGAACAGTACAGGGAAGCAAGTGAAGGTCGTGGACGAGCCGTGGAGTTTGAATGAAAGAGGAAACAAAAAATGTTTGTTTTTACCAAATTCAAATGAAATGGCATTTACTTTAGAGTCGAGGAAACCAAAATAGTTGCCACAAAATTACTCCAAATGACAAGTTAGGTACATTTTTTATTTATAACAATATCTGTGTTATTTAGTGGTAGAATATTCCAGCAAAAATTATTAAACATTTTTTTCCAAAAAGGACTGAGCACATGCATTTTTCTACTCAAAAACAAAAAAAGCTAATTTAAAACTTTTTTCAAAAAATGCATGTTTACAGGTTTGACAGATTTAACTCAAGTAGGAATGATTGTACGTTCTTCTGATACAAAGACAGTTCTATGAATGCTGTAGTTAACAGAGGGTACGAAGTGTTTTTCGAAGTTGTACTAGTTACATGCATTACATATGGCTGATTACGTCAAACACAGTAGTAGCAGCAGCTCAGCTGTAGTAATTAATAACAAGCCGAGTTCGATAATGTTCCAACAAAGCTGGCTTAGCAGCAAAGGCCCTAAGAATTAAAGAAAAACAAAAAAGAGGGAAGAATCCGCTCTGGAATGGTTCACAAGCACTAAAAATTTAAACAAAAAAAAAAACCAAATTAGAAGTACAAGTTCCAGCTTTAACATCACCAACGGGGAAAAAAAGAATAAAAACTGAAAATACATTGAAAGACTAAAAAGCAAATGAAGACATATTAGCAAACAGCCCTTGCTTTGAATTCAAGAATTTAAAATAATTTTTATATTTGTATAAGTCTATGATGCTTAACATGAAAACATGATTATGCCCTTAAAAATGTTTATTTTAGAAAATGCATTATGAAAAGCCTTGATTTTAACCTGCATTGGGCAAGCTTTAACACATGTACTCTGCAGTCTCTTTTTTCGCTTTTTGATTTACATATCAAAATTCAGGACATACGTTATAGTCCCTACAAATACTGACATTAATTCTCTACAGGAATCTTTGCATGGAATGGCCTGATGTTTCTCTTCTGATACTGGGACAATCGAGCTCTGTCCTCAAAGTAAAAACAATCTCCATTACTTTCTCGTTTTTTAAAAAAAGCAATACACGAACACACAATCCAAGACACTTCTTAAAAACAGAAGATGATTTCTTCATTTCATAAAATTTGTTCAGAACAAGGAAAAGAAATTCCTCAAACATTTATGCTTTAAAATTCTGACCGCCTCTTTAAAGTGTTAAAATTCTGTATAGTACAGGTGTCTGCAAACTCAGGTTTAGGGTTCAGTTCATTCTGGGGTCTCAAACCTCCTCTCTGTACACATTTAACAAAAGTAAAATCATAACAGTCTTGTTTTTTTTCAACACCCAGTCCTTATCCACAAACCCTTGTCTCCCGTCTGCATGTGTGATCATAATTTGAGCTTCTTTTTCGCTACAAAACACCAGAGTGCGTCTGTACAAATTCTGACAAGACCACTGATACGTTACACAGAGGTAGCGGTAATGAAAGAAAAACAAAAAAAATATAATACTGTAGTCACATACAAAAGTAGTCCTTCATTTTGTACATTTATACAGTGTTCCTAAAAAAAATTATTGGGATGTCTTCTGAGTCTATGCCAGTGGGTCACCAAGGTCTTCGTCCCTGTTTCTGGAAAGGAGCTCCTTCTTTTCATCTGTGCTGGCAAGAGAGTTCCGACTATTGTGTGCTCCCATGTACAGTGTGGCATAAACTGGGTTGGTGAAATTTGTAGGCTGGAGAGGGAAAACAGAGGAAACATATCTTACAAAGTTCAGTGTCAGTCTGGTTTGGTCCTCATGCGGCCACAAGGAGGAACTTAAGAGACAGGAGAGAGGCCATTTAGCCACTGCTCCGTCATTTACACCACTGGCTGATCTGTAACTCAATATCATTTGTCTTTTTCCTATACCTGATAACCTCACTAATAACAAAGTACTTATCTACTTTCCTCTTAAATATCTGCACTTATTGTATATTTGAGGAAGTGAATTCCACAGTCCCACAACTGAGTAAAGAAATGTCTTCTGATTTCACTATTACCAGATTTGACTCCAATTGTTTAGGTTCTGTTCTCCTGCTCTGAATTTTGCTACCACAGGAGTCTCCTTTTCCACTCTCAATTTCCTTCACTACGGTAATCAACTCGATCAGATCACCCGTAACCAGCACTGTTAAAGGGACTACAGATCCAGTTTGTACATTCTGTCCTCGTAACTAAATTCCTTCAATCCAGGTACCAAACTGGTGATCTTTGCTACATGGCCTCCAAGACCAGTTGATTGATGTGCAGTAGGAGAACACAAGTCTCAATCTCCCTATAATGAGCTCTGAGTGGCACAATATTGCTTATGTTGGGTTAATGCTCAATCACAACCACAGTGTTACACTGGAATATTTAAACACATTCAGTAAAACTCAATTATGAACAACCTTTAGTACTTTTATATAACTTTATGATCACACAACCAAACTTGAGTGAAAGAACATGGAACAGTACCAAACCATACGGCAGTTAACGTAGCTAACACAAAGAGAGAGAATTACCTTGTCCGGATCTAAAGCAAAGTCCGCATCCAGCAGTTCTCCGGCACCATCGTCAGGTTCAGCTTCATACATATTATAAGTGGGATTTCCAATTTCTACATTCATTGTTCCATTTGTCATACGTTGATGCTGGAAGCCCTTTGCTCTACAACAGGAATGAACAACCACATATTTGCACAAACAGATTCCTCTCTTTTGTCAGAGTCAGGCCATCAGCCCAGGACAGACTGACTCAGTTCATATCAAAAGAACTTAGCAATTGTAACAGATGTGTAAAGAAATCTTAAAAGGTTAAGAAAAAGGAAAAATGTTTTCAAAATCGGTCAAGAGCTGCATAATTGATCTGACTGCTGTGGGCTGCAGGACACACTGGCTGCTGAAAGCAGTTTGTGACTTATATAAGATCAACCACATTCAGCCCAAAGGTAATACAGCACCAATGAGAATACAAGGTGGTGAAAAACTCCATGGTATCAATCGCAGATGCAATGCGAAATCTGAAACACATTTATATAATATACTTCCAAATATTCATTGCAAGAACAACAAATATAGGACATCTGATATAGAAAACAATGAATGTGACCTTTACACCCGGTTTATATTTGCTTTCCTCGCTGTTGTGCACCCTAGGCAATGTATAAATAATAAATCTGAAGCTTCAAAGACGACAAATAGCTCACAATTCAAAACTGAAATAATTCCCAAACTTTTTCTTCTCATGAAGTCTGTACTCAACAAAGTGTGGGTTACAATGCTGTTAAGAAATGTAAAACTTTCCCATTTCGGGGATTCAGTATCAGCATTAAGCACCGATAGGCTCGATATAACCTGCAACACAACGCTCTCTCTACTCTGTCTCAAATATGGAAAGTGACACTCGTGTGGCATTACCCCATTACTCGTGTGGCAGATGTCCTGCAGCTTCTCTGAGATCCCAATTTACAGACAGTGCTTAGAGACTTTGACGTGAAGGGCACCGTATAAAATGTAGCTTTTTTGAAAAGTAATTTCCCATTTAATGCTCACTTCCAGCAGACGGGCAATTTGCAGCCCCAACAAGTCTTTGAATCTATGTCTCAGAGGTGAAAGGAGTTTGCTGCCCCATTGCACCCCACTTTTTAACACGCTACTATTTACTGCACTACTACGGTCAAACTCTAATGATAACAGCTTCCATTTATAATAGGGTACTTTCCGCAGGGCAGTGCTCAACAGTTAACAGACTGGTCGGTTTTGGCTTTTTAATTTGAGATACATTTTTCTCCTCTGTCCAAAATATGTAGCACAGAACCTGTGGAACCCCACTACATTATCATTGGTGAGTTATAGTTGCAGAGTAAGTCACCATCTTGACTTGCTACCAACAAATATGCTTGGATTCAAGACGCTCCAGAGAAGAGAAATATTCTCCAACACTTACCCTTTCATTCTTCTTTTGTACCATAATACAGCAGCAACAGCCAGAAGGATTAGTAGGATCAAAACAATAATTGGTACAATTATTGATGCAGTTTCTAGAATGAGAAATTAAGAACGTTTTAATATGAGAATGGACACAGTGAGCAAACATTTATGCCCCAAAAGGCTGTGGATTGGGGCTGAGTCCATTCAAATTTTCAAAACTAAGATGGATAGATATTTGTTCGGTCAGGGTGTCAAGGGATATGGAGCAAAGACAGATATCTGGAGTTGAGGTACAGATCAGCCATGATCTTATAGAATGGTAGCAGAGGGTCGAGGGAATGATTGGCCTACTCCTGTTCCAATATGTGGCCTAATAAAGATTCAGTAATGCACAAGTCAATAAAGAAAGTCAATATCATGCATGGGATGATGTTTGTATGCTGTAAGTATAGTTTCCATACAAAATAAATCAATGTGCAGGATGGCGGTCATGACAATTATTGTAGTTTAAGTTGCCCCCCAACCTCTATTTACACTCCCAAGCATTTTGTAAAAGGTGAGTACATACTTCCGCCCAGCAGACTGGATCGGGTATGAGGACTGGACACTTCACACTGGGTTCCTGTCCATGCAGACGTACACCTGAAAAGAATCACTATTAACTGAGGCTCACAATACAATAATTAGACAAGAAGCATGTTTGAAACCTCCCCCGAATCTCCACATACAACCAACGCCCACTAAGAAATAGATTTTCAGCACAAGTGGCCAAAGCAACAACTTGAAAGCTGCAATGTAAAAAAAACTAACGCATCCTCTATGCAGCGAACAAAGAGGAAGGAGAAAGTGCATAATACTTTGCCACAAATTCAAGTACAATTTGATGCCTATCCACGTAATGAATTTCACTGCCACAAGAAATTAAATTCAAACTCGAGTTTGCATCAACAGCTGATTTCATCCTTAAGACACATGGACTGGTGCTGGGAGATGGGACTGTCTCAAACAACTCCACTACAAGGCCAACAGTTACAATAAAGGGGTGGGGGGGAGGCGGGGGGTAGGGGAGAGAGGAGAGAGAGAAGCAAGAGGGTGGGGGGGGGGGGGGGAAGGAAAAAACATCAGATGCTAAAATGAGGTGTACCTGCATTCTGGTATTTCTGTGCCCGGATTCATCTCACAAATTCCATTATTTTGGCAATAATTGTCACAGGTCAAACAGCTGCGGCCAACTTTGCCATCAGTGCAGCTGTAACCAAAAAAATAACAACGCTTGCATTTGGTATAGTGCCCTTCACATCGGGAGGACGTCTCAAAGCATTTCACAACATACTATAAAGTGCAGTGACTATGTATTTTGCAGACAAACGGACTTGGGAGGCGCCTTCACAGGAATGTCATAGACGTTGGGATGTGCAACCTACTGACGTGAAAGGTGCTATCTAAATGTGTATTGTATGACTATTGTATTCTTGACGAGCGCAATGCTTATGGTTTTGAATGCATCGCCTCGAGTTCCAAGGCACAGGGTTGCAATCACTGTGCAAGAGTTGGTTTGTGCAACTTCAAAGCATTCATGTCAAGACACTAACTTACTTGCAAATGACATCACCACCGCTGTTCACAATGCAGGGACCACCTTTACAGCGATTGCACTTATCTACTTCACATTTGTCACCTTCATACTGCACAGGGCACACGCACTCTTTAATACTGTCTTCGGTCAAACGGCACTTTCCAGAGTTTTCACAATAACCAACACATCTGCCTACAACCAGGAGGAGAGGAGAGATTATTATCATTATATGCATAAGATCAGTTAATCATGTCAGAATATTCATTGACAAATTAACATTGGTGTCTATTATAGGTTTTGGGATGAATTTGTGCTGTGTTTGTGTGGATTAAGTACATCTTTTGCAAGATTATTTTTTTAAAAAAAATAAATTGAGAGATGACTTTCAGTACCGAATATAATAATAATAATCCTTACATTTGATATAGCGCTTTTCACGTCTTCTCGACGTCTCAAAGCACTTCACAGAATACACTGTAAAGTGAATTGACTGTATATTTGTGGGTGAAACGCGGCAGCCAATTGCGCACAGCAATGTCCGACAAACAGTCGTGAATTGAAGTGACTAATTTTATTATTATTGTTTTTTTTAGGGATTATTATTAAGCGTGGAGTAAGGAAACTTGCCCAAGATTTCGAATGGGAAATATATACTGAACACCAGACTCAATACTTGAGATGCTGAGCACTTGAAACGACTAAACAAGATAAACTGTAGTATTCAGAGATTTAAACACTGTGAATAGTTATTCAAATCAACAATAATGGACCGACCGTCTGACTGTTCAGACCAAATTCCATATACCCATCTTTCATTTACAGAACCAATCCAACAGAAAGTACCTGGTTTAAATATTGGTTCTGAATCCCACAAATATTGTACATAAAAGCAACTAATGTCTTCAGGCTACTTTAGCAATCCCAGTAATTAAGTGGGCAAAAATGTCTAGACTCCCAAAATGGAAATGATGGGTGTTCTAGTAATTAAATCTAGATGGTCTTTAATCTTAAACACTAAAGAGATCAACAGAGGCGAGCACAGATAAAACATAAATATGTAATATATATATATATATAACACATTTGTATTACAGTTCAGATGTGGCTGGAAAGTTGAATTCTCTGCCTCAAAACTATAGTTGAAACAGTCCTAAGATTATTTTCAAAGCCAATGAGACAAATGATTGACAGGATAAAATATTAAAGGGTATGTGGAGTGGTATTAAATTGGCTCACGTGGAAAAAAAAATGCAGCACAGAGTTGATGGGCTAAAATGGTCTGATTGTACGCTGTAACATTCAGATTCTGCTTTTCTGAATCGGATTCAGCAAATACTCGACTCACTCAAATCTTTTAAGAATGATTTTTTTAAGAAAAGACTACATCCTGCCAACTGCTGAGGACAACACGTTAAGACAGCATTCCATTTTGATCAAGGTGATCCCTCCAATGGCATTACAGACATGAGGCCCATCCAGATTCTGTCTGTTATACATATATGTGCTCTTGCTGATCCTTGACCACTGACTGAACTCACTGGAATTCACATCAAGCATTTATGATCTGCTGCCTTATATCCCGGCCAACACAGAGGTAAGTAAGCCTTTGCCTCTGAACTCCTGAAGTAATTAATCACACCGTTCCAGGCATCAATTCACAATCCATTGTAAATTAGGAGCAGTGGTACATAGTACGTACTGTATTGACACTTCTCGCCCTCAATGTTGGGAGGACAGCGGCAGTTTGGTTGATTTCCTGAGTTCACTGTGCAGGTAGCGCCATTCTTACAGTAGCCATCACACACTTTTTGTCTGCAATTGGATCCTGTAAATCCATTTGGGCAGCGACAGGTTGGCATTCCTAATATCCAGAGAGAAACATATATATCTGTAAATACTGTCTGCAAATGATTAAGAGCTTCACTATTTCAAAATGGAGGGTCGGATTACGTTGACAACTGCAGGATTTCTACTTTGTGAACTCTTACACCAACACCACTTCCTTTCTCTGGATGTCACCTTCCTCATCATTACCTTATCCCCAAACCTTTATCCATGTCCAGTGCATAAAGGTTCCAATTTAAGATCCTTGCCCTTGGACCTCCCAATAATATCCCCTCCCTGTATAATCCCCTCCCTATATAATCTGTTGTCCTTCTGCTCTTGTAACTGTAGCTGAGCCCATGCCCAGTCCCTCTGGAATTCTCTTCCAAAACCACTCCTTCAAACGTTTTGTAAAAAAGCCTTTGGATAATATCTTTAAATCCCTTTAGTTCCTGTTTGGTCACCACAGTTTAGTGTCATGTGCTCTGAAACATTAAGTGAAAGGCACTACATAACATTTTACAATTCTGTACTGAAACATTATGTAATTCTGTAGAGCTAAGAAATGATCTGATCATGTGAGGCATTACACCACTGAACTCACATACTACAACTGAACTCACAGGCTACTTACTACTTAATGGTGTAACGAGATATTTCAAAACTATTGTTATAAACGGCTCAACACACATCCAACTAGTGGGAAGGTAAAGGGAGGAATAAGTTAACGAGTGTAAATCTAAACAGCAACCCAACCTGATGGGGATGCTGTGCAAGTCCCTCCATTCTGGCAGTAGTCCCGGCATTGATCAGTTTCACATTTCTCTCCGGTATAGCGGGGCTGACACTTGCACTTGGGTTGGCTTCTCTCATTCAGGAAGCAGCTACCCCCATTTAGACACTGCAAACTACAGGTACCGATGGTAGGTGCTAGATTGAAATTAAAATACATCAATTATATTGAAATTATTTCATCTTGGGGCAAGGAAAGCAGACACGTGGCTTTTTTTTAAATTATTACATACTGTAACAGCACTTAGAGATGATTAGAGAAGGACTTCAGGAAGGACATTAAGGCACTGGAAAGGGTGTAGAGGAGATTCACGAGAATGATACCAGGAATGGGGAACCTTAGCTATGAGGACAGTGGAGAAGTGAGGACTTTTCCCATTAGAGCAGAGAAGGTTACGCGGGGACCTGATAGAGGTCTTCAAGATCATGAAAGGTTTCGACAGGCGAGATAGGGAAATGCTGTTTCCGCTGGTAGGTGTGTCTGTGACCCGCAGTCACAGTCTTAAGATATCTACCAAAAGAAGCAGAGGGGAAGTTAGAAGAAATATTTTCACTCAGCGAGTTGTTGGGATTTGGAATGATCCGCCCGAAAGGGCAGTGAAGTCCGATTCGATAACAGCTTTCAAGAGAGAACTGGATAGGTATCTGGGGAGGACGGGTTTGTGGGGTTATGGGGAGAAAGCTGGTGATTGGGGTTAGTGAAAGCGACGCTCTGTCAAAGAGCCGCACAGACTCGATGGGCCGAATGGCCTCCTCTGTGCCGTAACATTCTATGAATCTATGAATCAAACTAATTAAGTCACAGGCTAAGAAGCTCACATCATTTGAACCCAAACTGCCCCCTACTTAATTTCAGATTTCTTTGGCTTTCACTTAAGCAATAAGAAGCTCTCTCATACTTTTTAGCAACGAGTCACAAGAGCAACGAGTCACAAGAGCACTGAAAACCACTTAGTTATATATAGATTT
Source organism: Callorhinchus milii (assembly GCF_018977255.1). Lineage (NCBI taxonomy): Eukaryota > Metazoa > Chordata > Chondrichthyes > Chimaeriformes > Callorhinchidae > Callorhinchus > Callorhinchus milii. Next base: position 2,142,200 of record NW_024704768.1, read on the forward strand.
CAATGTCTTTTTGTTCACGACCTTTCAGTTGAGTTTTGCTCGAGTTTGGGGATTTTTCAGTCACATGCACATATATCAAGCAGAATAGAGTTTTTGGTTTAAATCTAATTATTATGCGATTATAAAAATAGAGTTTTCAGCGAGTATTAAGTGTTCTCAAGTAATAGCTGTTCTTTGGAAAAAAGTAGTTTTTAAATACATTGGAAAAAATGAGAGAAAGCAAAGAGATTGATTTTATATTTTTGTCTAATAAAGAGCCACAAGCATTGCTCCAAGAGATAAGATAAGATATAAGAGTGTAGCACTGCAGAGCACAATGTTTAAATGATATTTAGTTAAAAACAGTTTTTGTAATAATTAATCAATCTGCAATACAAGAATGAAAAGAATGAATGCCTCCAAGGGCTAATGCCTACTATCTGGTGATGTTGTTGGCGATGTTGTTTCAACACATGTTCCATTGATCATTATTCTTCCATTTGGACATGTGCAGGTTGCTCCATTTGGGTTAAGCAGACAAAGCCATTCACATTTCTTCCTATCACATGGATTAGTTACTAGAAAAGAAAGGATTCATTTCGGAAACCTTAAAACAAATAGTTTAAGAGAAATAAGATTTGAGAGACAAACAGTAAAGGGCAATAAGGCCTTGAGTTCCATCTGACAGAAAGCCTGGATGGATTGAAAATATGGATTGTAATAAATTCTTCTTCATGTGTCCTTGGAGCCAAAGAGTTTGAATCTCGATAAGATAAACTTAATCTCTCTTGCTGTTCTCAACAATCAAGGACAATATAGGTTTAAAGAATGTCATAAAATGATCCAAGTGTCAGCATAAAAAATAGCACACAATTATTTGTGTCATACTACACTCAATTCTCCTAAATTGTGCCCCACTAATTTTCTTTACAGAAACAGCAACTACTTTGGCCAGACTTTTAAAGCACTTATTGTGGATGGGTGTACAAGATTAACTTTCACTACATCACGTCAGTCTTAACCAAAGCATTTTAGTTAAATCTCCACAGGAACCAGCCTTGTGCGTTGCTTCATAACAATGAATACAGGATATTCAATTTCCTGTTAATGAAATGCAGTTTAGTTATTAAGGAGTCTGTAGCAGTGAACTCGCCAAGTTGTTTGTGTGTTCATCAGTATTTGTCTGTCTATGTTGAGAAACAAACAAACCTGAACATCATTTGATTTTTTAGTCTTGGATGAAGTTGCTATTATATAACAAGAACCACTTACCATCTTGTTGCTTGAATTGATGGAACAAGACAACATCTGTGGCATGGTTCAGTCCAGATGTCAGATTCTGAACCTGATCATGTCCAAATTTGTGCACCTTAAATATACGATTGTTAACGTAGGTCACCCCGTATATATAATCCTCAAAGATATCAATGCTGAATGGGTGAATCAGGCCTGGGAGGAGAATGAGGGGGAAACAAATTAGTTTTGAAAGTGATTGTCATTCATTTTCTGTACCTTATTTTATTGCTGAAATTTTCTGGAAGACCAGATTCATAATAATACTTGTATTTGATGTTCAATCGCCCACAAATATACAGTCAATTCACTTTACAGTATATTCTGTGAAGCGCTTTGGGACGTCGAAAAAACGTGAAAAGCGCTATATCAAATGCAAGGATTATTATCATTATTATTATTATTAATCCTCCTTGGAGGGGAGGGGAGGGGAGGTAAGCAAGGTCTCCTCTGAGTTGAACCGTCTCCAATGTCAACATTCTTGGCAACAGAATGTCAGGATTGAGCCAGGACCTAGAAGGGCAGACCAAGAAATAGGGGCAGGGAATTCTCCCACTCAGCTCCAGTTAACCCTGCAAGCCAAAGCTCTAATGGGTCGGATGGTCCTTGCTGCAGGAAAGCTTGCCAGACAGTGGTATCAATGGCAAGCTATGCGTTTTTCGCTGGTTAGATTCCATCAGTTAATGTCGACAAGACAATGCAAATAGCAATTGCAAACGTTTCTTTCTTGCAAGCCTGCACGGCAGCCTGGCCTGCTCACTGAGCCTCTGCACGGCAGCCTGGCCTGCTCACTGAGCCTCTGCACGGCAGCCTGGCCTGCTCACTGAGCCTCTGCATGGCAGCCTGGCCTGCTCACTGAGCCTCTGCAGCAGCCTGGCCTGCTCACTGAGCCTCTGCACGGCAGCCTGGCCTGCTCTCTGAGCCTCTGCACGGGCAGCCTGGCCTGCTCACTGAGCCTCTGCACGGCAGCCTGGCCTGCTCACTGAGCCTCTGCAGCAGCCTGGCCTGCTCACTGAGCCTCTGCACGGCAGCCTGGCCTGCTCACTGAGCCTCTGCACGGCAGCCTGGCCTGCTCACTGAGCCTCTGCACGGCAGCCTGGCCTGCTCACTGAGCCTCTGCACGGCAGCCTGACCTGCTCACCAGACCTGACAGGCTGTTTGCGGGTGCTGGGGATACTGGGAGGTATGACAGCACCCCTGTACTTCAAGTCGGGAAGCGCTGTCGCACATATAGTACCCCTAGTTCTCACACTTGGGATAAAAGCTTTTCAGTGAGTCTTGTTTGCTTGATTTCCGAGTGCTAGTGTCTGTTTCATGGTGACTTACTGCTCTCTGCTGGTGAATCTTGTCCTATTACAAGATTCCCTCCAAAACAAATCCAGGATTTCAACTTTAAAACAGATATCAAGCTCCAAATATGAAACAAATATAAAAGGCAAATCCTCTAAGAAAGAAAGACAAGTCTGTTCTACACCAGATTTTGAAGATCACAATACCTTGTTTGCTGTCTATTGACACCACAGGATCATTGCCATCAAGACGAACACTACCTATGACGGAGAGCTTAGCATCTGCCCAGTACAACCGCTGGTTAAAGTAGTCCACCGCTAGGCCTGAAATTAAACACAGTAACTTCTGTTAGCGTCTGTCAAGTGTCTGCTTACTGTGTAGAAGTGAAACATTATGTTGCTGTCAACGTCAATGATAATAAACAACTCTGTTAGAATTATTATTATCTTGTCAATTTTTACAAATTTAAAAACTCATAAAGGTGAAGTAGATGGAAACATTTTCAATTCAAGCATTTTATGACTGTATCAAACACTTCCACCTCACGTGAGGTGCCTGTGGTTATTCACTTCATGGGTATTTGTGGACAACACTGTGTGCAAATTGGCTGCGTATTCACCCATAAAATAGTCTTTACACCTTATAGTATATCCTGGAAAGCGCTTTGAGACATCCTCCCAACATGAAAGGAGTGAATTACTAGAAAAGGTCATTCAAGTGAATAGTATAGATAGGTTCAAGAGACAAAGTTGCCATTCTGCAGGGTAAGCATTGAGGGATGTGCTGAGAAGATGAGATTCACAATCAAAAAGGAACAGACGCATCGAGTCTAATGGCCTTTTCATGTTCCCAACTATTCTGATCTTATTGTGTTGATGCCATGACTTCACAAAAGAAGATACGTTCCTAGCAATCAACGAGAATCATCCAGTGATGTCCCAATAGACTGAATTCTTACTTGTAAGAAAAAAATCGTTTTTGGCATTCACCATTAGAATGTCCCACATGCACAATAAATGTCAGAATAAGAACATAAGAACTAGGAGCAGGAGTCGGCTATTCAGCCCCTCGAGCCTGACCCGCCATTCGATAAGATCATGGCTGATCTTCAGACCTAACTCTAATTACCTACCCATATCCCCCAATCCCTCTATTTTTTAAAAATTATCAGTTCAAGGTGTTCAAGGACTGACATCTACAGGGGGAGTGAATTCATAAAGTCACTGCCCTCTGAGTGAAGAAATGTTTCCTCAACTCTGTTCTAAAAGGCTGACCCTTCATTTTCAGACTGTGACCCGGTTATAGATTCTCCCACCGGGGAAACAGACCCTCAGTGTCTACTTTATCAGCCCTTTAAGAATCTTATATGTTTCAATAAGATCCCCCTAATTCTTCTGTACTCCAGAGAATACAGTCCCAGTTTATTCAGACTATCCTCATAGATCAGTCCCCTCATCCCAGGAACTAACCGAGTGAATCTACGCTGCACCCCCTCCAGGACAAGTATGTCCTTTTTTAAATAAGGAGACCAGAACTGCACACAATACTCTCGGTGCGGTCTCACCAAAGCCCTATACAGTTGCAGCAAGACTTCCTTACTCTTATATTCTAAACCTTTCGAAATGAACGCTAACGTGCCGTTTGCCTTCTTAGTTGCTGCTGCACCTGCAAACTAATTTTTTGAGACTGGTGTACAAGGACACCCTCTGAACACTAACACTATCTAATCTCTCCCCTCTAGAAAATAATCTATTTTTCTATTTTTTGCTACCAAGGTGAATAACTTCACAAGAATGTTAATGCTGTACCTGTTGGCCACTGAAGGTTGTTTTCCACCAAAGTTCTTCTCAAAGTGCCATCCATTGATGCTTTTTCGATCTTTGGGTGGTTACCCCAATCAGACCAGTACATAGTTCTGCAACATAAAAACACACAGATTACTGAACCGATGAAATTGTGGAAGAGGATCAAATCCATTCAGTATTCCTCTTTCCATTCAATGCTACGCAGGTTTCCCACTCACCCCCTGAGCGGATCGACGACCACTGCATGGGGCTCATCAATCATCCCAGATATCAGCGTCTTGCGATTTTCCCCATTCATCTGCGCCACTTCAATCACATCCCGCCCAGAGTCTGTCCAGTAAATGTTTTCAGCAACCCAGTCCACTGCGATACCTCTCGGCATCTTCAGGCCTGGGATCTAGAAATACAACAGCAAAATATTTTGTCTAGCATGAAAATAAAATGTGGCTCGCAACAATTCTTTACATAGGAAGTGGCACAATCTAAAAAACAATTTTATTTTATGGAATTAGTAAGGGTCTCAATAAGGTTATAGCCATATAGAAATAATTAGAATCGTAGTAAAAATCCTACAGAACATAAAGTGCGTACACAACAGAGCCTGTAAGGAGACAGAAAATCTGCAGGTCACTTGTTCGACTGCTCATCAAATAGACAGGTTACGAACTACAGATATGAGAGTTGTTTTTTGGGGGGGAGTGGGGGGAGAGGAGAGGAGGAAAGAAAAGCAAGGACAGAGCTGTGAACTGGTTTGCTTTGTAACGCTTTGTGTCTTGGGCCCTCTAGTGACAGAACCGCAGTGATACGTCAGTACAAATCAGAGCAGAACTGCACAACCAGGATGTCCATAAAATGAATTCAATCCAGAAATGTGCGAATGAACGTTTAACCACAAACCAAAAACATTTTTTAAAAAAAAAATGAATTGCATGTAACGGAGATTGGAGCTCACATTCAAGTCATTGACGCCACTGTTCAGCTGCCGCTTGTTCCTGTTGGAGGATGATGAAGATGGCGAGAGCTCTCGATAGGAGATCTTGCCCGTGTGCCAGTTAGTCCAAAAGATTTTATTGCCTTTGACGTGAGCGTCCATCGCATCGATCCTCACTGTCTCATCGCCTTGGAAGGCCTGTTCGTATGCTGAGTTGGGATTGAACGGATAAAGACTGCGGATTTCATTGTCATCGGCAATGTAGAGAACTTGATTCCCAGAACCTTAAGGGAAGAAGAACTGAACTTGAGAGACCTTCAGACATCAAAATTACCTTGTGGAACCAACAAATTATTAATAGGACTAGGTATGAATTCTGGACGAATCTGGGGTTTGAAAGTTTTGGTGCTCGGCTGAAATCAGTGCGTAAGTTTCACATTTAAATCTGCTTCCAAATAGGACAAAAGGTCAAGTTACCTTCTGCCTTGCAGGTGTGGTTCCTTCCTTTGATGTAATTCTTTGCACACGAGCAAATGTAGGAGCCCTTTGTGTTGTTACAATACTGAGAGCAGACACCAAACTGCAAGCATTCGTTATTATCTGAAAAAAAATCAATCATATTAGCTAACTTTCCAATAAAGGGAAAAACAATATTGCAGATGATACATTTGAAAGGATCTACAATCACAGTAAAAGCAAATGTTTTGAAAAGGAAAATTAAATACCCACTTGGATATTTACTCTATTTTTCCCAATACTGCTTCACAGTCAGCAGAAAGCTGGATTCACATCTAAAACAAAAGCTATACATCGAACGAGGGTCCAATTTAAATTTGGAATTTAGACAATCTGATAAACTGTAGTTGGAGCCTTTGGAATTCTATCAGATTAATCTTAGAAACAGCCCCAGGCAGACTCCATTTGTGTAACAACAGCTACATTACACCTGACATTATTAAAGAGTGCTGCTTGCTCTTTTCCACCCCCGGAGCGTACTTTATCAAATATATGACAGCAGTTACCTTCACACTGTTTTCTATCATTGTTGTACTGGAATCCATGTCTGCAGGCACAGTATGATGTTTTTTTGTTTTCTTTGCACTCGGCTTCATCTCCGCACATAGCCTTATTGCTTCTACATTGTGGATCTGCATAGAGCAAGAAATGCAATTAAAAACAACCTCATTAAAGCTTTTGTGTATTAGAATTAGAGTGTAATGTCACTCAACTGGAGACACAGATACCTCCAGCCACAGGAACTCAGGCAGGCAATCCAACCACCTGAAATCACAGAGATCATTTCAGCCAACTTACGTCTCTACAAATTGGCATTTTCTTTAGAACTTACTCTTTGAGCAGTGTTGTTCATCTGTTGCCCCGTCTCCACAGTCATCCCAATTATTGCACAGATGATCCTGATTGATGCATTTGCCATTCAAGCATGTGAACTGATCCTTCCCACAGGCTTTGGGCTTCTCTGTCGGCTTCTCTGTAAATATATGAAACAATTTGGTCAATCTGTAGAGTTTATATGTTTAACATTTCACAGCTACTTGCTGACAAATTAAGTAACACTGATATCAGTGTCCTGCCCATAAAGGGACTTGCCCACAAAACATTCCTATAGGTCCTGTGTACATCAGAGCACATACTATTTTACTGAACACATTTTTAAAAGTAGATATTAAAATACTCAAAGAATTTTGTTTAACATTTTAAGCACCAAATCTAAATTGATAATTTGTATTTCACACCCATCACCAGTGCTGCTCTTCAGCCAACAGCAGCTTATGTCACTATTCTGAGGAAATAATTATTCCATATTTACCACACTGGGTCTCATCTGACTGGTCCCCACAGTTGTCCACACCATCGCATCGGCGACCAATCCACAAGCAAACCCGGTTGTTTTTGCACCTGAAGGGCCTGTTAGGAGGGCACTGGAATTTCACTGGACAGAAAAAGGGGAAAAATTATTTTAAAACCAAGGGAACTAAATGAAACAGAAATTTCAAAATATTAAAAAAAAAATTAAAAATTTACTTTGCACAAAGAGTCAGATTACACAGAGCTTTTCATGTCCTTTGGGAGGGACATAGAAATGTTCTTGGGTTTCCTCTTCCCTATCAAATCATTGGGAGTATGACGACTAATTTATTTTGGTCAGCCCGATTGTCTGACACATGTGGAAATCCATTACCACACTTAAGAGTATCCAAGCCAAACAGAGTTCAATGCATCACACTTACATATGGAAATCCCAGAGATATTAGTTGGGAATGGAATGCACACTCTCTCTCTCCCTGGAGGGACGCATCCTGATTACCTAATTCTGCAAAGTATTAGGTGCAGGTTGGCAAGAGCTAAGGCTCGGGCGAACCAAGCATTGTGAGCATTGTGGTACTGCTGGAGTCTAACCAGCTAAATTCACTTAGCTTGCCATTGAGAGCACTACCTGGCAAGCTTTTCTGGCTGGTTGTTCAGCTAGTATCACCCTACCCGTTAGGGCTTTGGCTTGCAGGGTTAACAGGAGCTGAGTTAACAGACTTCTAGCCTGGCTGTGCCACCATCAGCAGTGCCCTGGAGTACTGCAGACCAGCCTGGCTCAGCAACACTAAAAGGTTAGAATGGATGTTCACCAAATGAATTCACCATTCATGGCTTTGGGTCATGATGTTTAGCACAACCAAGAAAATGATTAAGAGGGAGAAAATGGAATATGAGGGTAAACTCGCTGGGTACATAAAGACAGATTGTAAGAGTTTTTACAAGTACACAAAGAGGAAGAGACTATTAAAGTTGAATATTGGCCCATTGCAGACAGAGACAAGAGAAATTATAATGGGGAATAAAGAAATGGCAGTCATTAAACAAATATTTTGCTTCTGTCTTCACGTTAGAGGACACTGAAAACTTACTGGCAATAGAGGGGAACCCGGAGGCTAATGTTAATGAGGAACTTAAAGAAATGAACATCAGTAAAGCAAGAGTACTTGAGAAATTGATAGGATTAAAAACCGATAAAACTCCTGGACTAGATGGCCTGCATCCTAGGGTTTTAAAAGAGGTGGCTGCAGAGATAGTGGATGTTTGTTTTTGATCTTCCAAAATTCCCTGGATTCTGGAATGGTTCCCATTGATTGGAAGATTGCAAAAGTAACGCCGATATTTAAGGAGACAAAAAATGAGGAACTATAGACCAGTTAGTCTGCCATCGATGTTAGGAAAAACTCTGGAGTCCTTAATTAGGGACGTCGTCGTGGGCTACTTAGAAAATCATAACATGGTTAGGCAGTCAACATGGCTTTACGAAAGGGAAATCGTGTTTAACAAATATTAAGAATTTTTTGAGGATGTAACTAGCGGGTTAAATGGGGGGGAACCAGTAGATGTGGTGTATTTGGATTTCCAGAAGGCATTCTACAAGGTGCCACATAAAAGGCTGTCGCATAAAATCAGAGCCCATGGAATTAAAGGTAATTTATTAGCATGGATTGGAGAGTGGCCAACAGGAAGAAAACAGAAAGTAGGGATAAACGGGTCCTTCTCAGATTGGCAGGATGTGACTAGTGGAGCACCGCAAGGATCAGTGGATCAGGATCAGTGCTTGGGCCTCAATTATTATATATATCAATAATTTAGATGAGGAAATAGAACTTAACATATGTAAATTCGCAGACAATACGAAGATAGGTGTGAGAGAAAGTTGTGAGGATGACACATGAAAAATGCAAAGGGAAACAGACAGTATAGGTGAGTGGGCAAGAAGGTGGCAGATGGAGTATACTGTGGGGAAGTGTGACGTTATTCACCTAGGCAGTAAAAATAGAAAAGCGAATTATTTTCTAGAGGGGGAGAGACGAGGTTGTGTTAGTGTTCAGAGGGATTTGGGTGTCCTTGTACGTCAGTCACAAAAAGTTATAATGTAGGTACAGCAAGCAACTAGGAAGGCTAATGCCATCAACAACAACAAAATTACATTTATAGATCGTCTTTCATGTTGTGAGGACGTCTCAAAGCGCTAAACAGTCAGGTATCGGGACCCGAGCATGGGGAGGGTTAGTGTAGGGGTGAGGGAAGGCAGAGGGGTGGGAGGGCGATCAAAGGCACGATCGAAGAGAAGGGTCTTGAAGAAGGCAAGGGAGGAAGCGAGGGGAAGGAACCATGGGATTGAGTTCCAGAGTGTCGGGGCAGAGAGGCTGAAAGCCCGGCCACCGATGGTAGGGTGGGTCGGGCGGGAGATATGGAGCAGACCAGAGCCCGCTGAACAGAGGGTGCGGCCATGGTGGCGTTCGTTGCAATAGAGTTAAGAGTACAAGAGTAGGGAAGTCTTGCTGCAGTTGTATAAGGCCTTAGTGAGACCGCACCTAGAATATTGTGTGCAGTTTTTGTCTCCTTATTTAAGAAAGGACATACTCGCCTTAGAGGGGGTGCAGCGTAGATTCACCAGGTTGGTTCCTGGGATGAGGGGGTTGACCTATGAGAATAGGTTGAGTAAACTAGGCCTATATTCTCTAGAATATAGAAGAATTAGAGATGATCTTATAGAAACCTATAAGATTCTTAAGGGTCTTGACAGGGAAGATGCCGTGAGACTGTGTCCCCTGGTTGGAGAATCTAAAACTAGAGGTCATAGTCTCAAGATTAAGGCTCAGCCTTTTCGAACTGAGTTGAGGAAACATTTCTTCACTCAGAGGGTAGTGAATTTGTGGAATTCTCTACCCCAGAGGCTGTGGATGCTCAGTCCTTGAACATTTTCAAGACTGAGGTTGATAGATTTCTAGGATAGAGGGCTTAAGGGATATGGTGGGTAAATGGAATTAGGTTAGAAGATCAGCCATGGATCTTATTATATGGCAGGGCAAGCTCGAGGGGATGAATGGCCTACTCCTGCTCCTACATCTTATGGTCTACACAAGAAAAAATAAATTGCTTAAAATTGGAAACTTGGAATAATTAAAATAAACTAATTGACACTTGCCTCATATGTAACTCAGATGAACCAAAATGAAAGCAGCATTTTCTCAAAGAGATTAGAAATTGAAAATACAGAAACAACCAGACTCTCATGTAAACAACAAGCACATCTTATCATCAGACTCGGTAGGAGGTTGGCTCTGGGACGCTTCCCTGCGCGAGGCAGGCTATATAAATGCAAGTGGTTGTTGTCTGCTGTACAAGCGCCATTCGTAACTTACAGCATTCCTCTGGGTTTTCATCAGAGTTATCTCCACAATCGTCCTCTCCATCACATTTCCAGGCTAATGGCTTGCAAAGCGTATTGTTACACTGGAACTCATCCAAAGGGCATGTTCTCACCACTAAAACATAAACAATTTCAACCATTTGACAAATTCTGAAACTTCTGGTTATTAAACAGGTGGAAAAGGAGTACAGAATAACAGCAATATAAAGTCAAATAGAACCACAGATGGGCCAAATTGCTTTTCAAGCAAATTAACCATCCAATGATCTTCCGTTCCATGTTGTGTCCACTGCCAACTTGTAAATATGGTGGCAATTAACTAAATTCCTATGTTCAAGTTGCAGGCACTGTATATATTGGATCCCAGTAACAGGAAACAGTTGTATTACTGTATCTACAGTGATTATTGAATTGGAGCAAAAAGGTCCAGATGGGAATTGGAAATGGAATGATAAACATCAAAACTACTGAAAGCAGAAAATACCTGCTACTAATTCCAAAATGACTGCTGACTCTCCCCCACCCCTAGGATAGACTATTGCCTCATGCTTTGTCTGCCCACAAGAGGGGTAAATAAAGCAATGTCACAAGGCTTTGTGTTGGGAACATACTTGTCCAGCTTATTAATAGCCTTCAAAGCCCTCTTAATATTCTGTCTCTAAGCTTTACATTAATATTCTGTTAAAAGTCATAATAAATACTGTTCACCCATTATAGTGGGAGCAGGATCCTGATAGTACTATGCTATCAGTTCCCTTTAATAACGGTAACATTTGAAGACTTATAAAAAAAAGACGTGGCAGTGAGTTGTGAGACAGTAATTCAATTGAGCAGTTCTGATAGACCCATAAAGGGCTCATGCTTTGCTGTCAGTTTTGATCAGGCAGAATATTGTTATTCTTCAGTCTACTTTTTGGAAAAGCTATTTTATAGAGAATGTTCAGAGCATGCCGTATGTTGCGTGATGTATCTTAGTGGGCAAAAGAGAATAGTGCTGTAAAGCGAAAGGTGTAAATTACACATGTATAGCATAATTATTCCCATGTCATTTGCATTTTGGTAGTAGATCACTGCTGTCCACTACTCATTATACTGATCAGAAAAGGCTCATCAGAACTCAAAATTATTATCACTTTTCACTTACGTTCCTTATAGAGATGTGATATTTCTCCACTGGAAAAAAAACTTTGCCTTGCTCCCTCCCTCGACTCCTTCAAGGCCTGTCTTTGATAGTACAGGCCTCCTCTTCCGTCGCACCTTCGGTCACCCTCTTACCCCCACCCTCCTTGCCCTCCACCTCTCCTGATCCCACCCCCCAACTCAGGGCCAAATTCCCTAACTGTCCACCGGCTTTGGATGTCCTCCCGACGTGAAAGGCACTGGGTAAATGTAATGTGTTGTTGATGTTGGAAATAACTTTTATTGTCTGAACACTGCATGGTTGGTTATAGATGGTATTCATACTACAATTAATATTGATGTTGACATTTATAATTTTAATGTGAAAATAATTGTTAGACTAGAAGTGTGGTGCAAGCTTCTTTCTGCACTCATTTTCCTCATTGCAATGCATCCCGAAGGGAAATCCAATCGACAGAATATACATATGAAACATTCTACAAAGCAATTTGAGCTGCAACTCTGGCAAATGTGGTACAGTGGTCGGGTGTGCAATTTGGACATTTGTTTTGTTTGTGTTTTTTGGGCCAGCCGGGTGTCTGACACGCGCGGCAACCCTTCACCGTGCGTAAGAGCATCCAAACCAAACTGAGAATTCCATGCATCCCATGGAAATTCCAGAGGTAGATATTTGGAATGGAATGCACACTCTCTCTCCCTGGAGGGTCGTATCCTGCTTACCTAATTATCTAATCCTACAGGTTGGCAAGAGCCAAGGCTTGGGGACCCCCAGAGTGTACTTTAGAACACTGGTGTTACTGAAAATGCTGTACATGTTTCCCTCCGTCACTACCATGAACTATATTATACTTCTTCCAAGAACTGTAGCAACTGGATGGCTGTGTTGTAATAGCAGGTTTCTTACCAGAGCCACAGTTATCTTCATCACTGCCATCCATACAATCTGCATCATGGTCACAGTGCCAGCGATGTGGGATGCAGTGTCCATTGTTACACTGGAACTGGTCAGCCTCACACCTGACCATACAATCTTTCTGCAATAATATCAAGACAAGCAGTTGATTAATTTACGTAAGTATTTAGGTGTATGCGTATCAAATTCCCTCAAGGATCATAGTACAGTATCTATTATGAATTTCTGTATCATTAGCATCACTTTCTGGGCCTGATGTGCAGGAAGTGACACAAGTGTCATCCTGACAACGTGGAAGCTGGACTGGTAATGTTGGGCTCAGAGGACTGGATTATGACAAGGTCCTCTTACGTACACACAATTTTAGTGATTTTAATGCTCATTGTTTTGTTGCCAAAGTACCACTGAGTGCCTGTTCGTGGTGCTCTCGAGCTATTAGCAGAATCTGAGCAGGTTCTCAGCAGTATTGCAACTGTAAGCCTGACTCTGTTTATTTTAGAAATGGAGAGAAAAGAACAGGATAGGGTTTTAAAAAAATGCTATTCACCTCCATCTTCACTAAGTAGGTTGAGAACAGTCTAGTAATGAACTGAATATGTGCGGTTGGAAGAAAGAAGCTCACATTCCACTTGTGTAGATTACAACGATAAATTAGAGCCCTCTCAACAATCAGAACTTCTCACATAGACAGACATACCTCATCCGAGCCATCTGCACAGTCATGGTCTCCATCACATTTCCATCTGCCAGCTATACAACGGCCATTAGCACAGGCAAATTCACTCTCCGAGCAAGCCCGTGGTGCTGTTAGGGGAAAAAGTACAGTCGTTATGAACCAGGTCACCCAATTGACCATTCAGGATGCTATACAATGAAACAGATAACAGTACTGTAACAACTGAATATCACATCAAGGTATAGGATCCAATGAGAAAATATACTTCAGAGATTCACTGTCACACACATTTCCCATGGAAATATTGGCACTAAATGTGTCAGAACAAATGTTTTTTTTAAAAAATTGGAGATGGGAATAAAACATTAAAGTGCCCTTTATCTGCACATGCCAGAAACACACACAAAAAAAACTCTTGGATCGTTTTAAATAATTTATCTGATGAGGTGAATTTCACCAGTTTCGCAAGAGCTGCTAAATGGCCTCCTTAGTGGGGACCAGGTGCCAGTTTCTCCGAAGCATACCTCAGGTTAGATTCTACAGCAGTATCACCAGAGGTCTGGGAGCAGGCTGCCCACCCCTATCCTGGGAACAGGCACCTCTCCGGCCTCTGAGTGAATGTGCTGATTGAAAGAAAACAAAAGACTCGACCATATTTGGTACAGATCAATAACATCCAGGAAGGCGGAGTTTCTAACCGTGACGGGGCTAAATGCAGTTGGCACACACAAATAACACAGGATATTTACATGCTGAATCAGGTTGCTTTCATAAGTGGATAGGAGGTTGTATCCTTGCCACCTGTCCCACCTCACAGAAAAGTTCCACCTCTGGTTTATCTGCACTTAACACCAACACAACAATTTCTAAAGACCCCAAGAAAGTGAATTTTACATGCGAAAGAATGAATGAGAAGCATTACAGTATAATTTTAAAAGCTGAAAGTCCTCCCTCCGCAAAAGGATTAGTTAAGTGTCACAAAACCCAGAGAGAGCAGAAACAAAGAATTTCATCGTTAAAAGTTTAAATGGTGAAAAACTAACTACCTTGAACTTCAGGTGTGGTGAAGCAATTGGAAATACAAGAGAAAGGCACATCAAAAGCATGTGAAATACGAATGGTTCAAAAGACTTTTTAAAAAACGTACCCAGTAGCATTGTTGAGGTGTAGGGACAATGATAGAAAAGAGCAAACCCCAAACAGCAAAGTGACAAGAGCAAACATACACACAATTTCAAAAATATTTAACATAATATTCCAGTGTTAAAAAGCTCCCGATAGCACATGTTTGCATTAATCCACATAAATTGCCAGAGTTATTGTACGATTTGTACATAAATAGATCCCAGATAAAATATCAGGTATTTAGTCACCAAGATTAGTACAAATGCTTACATGGTTTATGTTGCAATAATCTATTAGCTGCAATACAATTTACCACAGCTCTGGTTTTGATAACTGGGGCCTTTCATTGTTTTGCCTCCTTTCCCTGTCTGACGTTCACTGCTGGCTGTGCCTGGTTTGAGAGGCCAGGGTGGGGGGCAGCATCAATCTGTGCTTGGCCAGCTGTTAGCAACTGCGTTAGGAGCAGATGCTGGAGGTTTCTCATCCAACTGTCTCTCCTCCTTTGCCACAGAGCATTCAGCTCCGCACCTCCTGCCAGCTGTGTGCCAGAGACTGCAAGTGGGGCTCAAATGCACTTTCCATCAACTCTTGGCGCTGCTGGCATATTTTAATCATTTTGCTACAACAAATCCTTCCTTTAAAATAAAAACATTAACGTTTTACTCCTGCAGTAAGAATTGTTTTGATAATAAAGAATAAAATGTCATTGTCGATAGCAAAATGAAGCATCAGCCTATCTGTAACTTCCCTTTTATATAGCCTTACTAAGCTGGACCAAGTTTATAGGCAGGCTCCCTGCTCTTGAACATTGATGATACCTTGCTTCTAGGAGGTGCATAAGCGCAGGTCAGTTTGTCCCTCCCTTTATTGATTACCTCTCCTAGGATGAAGCCTGACCCACTCCCCTGATCTACATGCAGTGTTGGTTACTGCGACACCTCCTATGCTGCACTCCTGACACGCTTTTTAATTGCACCATGTCATACTGCATTCTCAAATCTAAAAGGAATTTTCTGTGCCGTGACCTACCTCTTTTACGTACTCTTTAGGACAGTGTTAAATAAAGAAAAAGAACACAAGATGAGGCGAAATGTTTCATGGCACAATAAAGACAATGCAAAATATACATGATTAGAATCAAGTAAATGCTACTACACGGGCTTTAAGTAAAACAAAATAACAATACAATGCTATGTAGATTTAGCCCTTTGCTTAATTTAAAACATTCCCATCGATTAGAATTTTTGGGGGTGAAAGTAAATTTCTTTGTAAAAGCAAAGGGTTAAAGCATGGGTGCAGACAAGTTTGAAACTGTATAGCACAGTGTTATTAAGGAAACATTTTAGGCAATAAATTAAAAGTTTTTTTAAACCACATATAGATTTTGTCTTCCTACGCTGCTCCCCACAGGAAGCTCTCTAAATCAGGCCTGAGGGGCAGACGTGCAAGCAGGGGAGTTCTTGTGTTCACTTTCAATCCTAAGGACCTCTACAGTCAGCTGATAAGAATTGAACTGACTACGGAGCTAATGCATGCAAGCCAGCTTTACATTTTCCTGATGTGAATCCACACTCTCACAGCAGCCCACAGATAACAGAATTTATTATGCTTCTTGCAAACTGAAGTGCTGGGATATGAAGTGCTGGAAGGATACCAGCAGCTCATCAACATGACACCTTGCCAGCTTGCTCAAAACAACTCAAATCGTTCCTCTTAATTAAAAAAAAGTTCACGAATTATAATCAAGCTCAATATCCTTTTGATACATTCTGCCTTCAGTACCTTAATTTGTTTTCCCAAAAAATGAATTGTACCTAAACAGTGAGCACTGATCATATCAGGGGAACTTGATGGCGAGGTCATTGAACCCCTATAATTTCACTCTTATTTATTTGGTCAGCCGGGTTTCTGACACGTGGAATTTCCTCATGTCTGGATTGAAATGCACACTCTCTCCCTGGGATACTGCTGGAGTTTCACCAGCTAAAATCACAGCTTGCCAGAGCACTGTCCGGCAACGCTGGCTCAGGAAACAGACAGCCAACACTGGCTCAGATTCGATTCCGACATTCTGTGCCCATTCACATCACCTAGAAGCCATCTCAGCTCCAAAGACTTAACTCCCCACCAGGAAGGATCGCCACTCTCTGGTCATTTGACATCAAACAAGTGCAGTTTGAGCTTTCACGAGGTGGATAGCAAATATTCACACAGAGAACAAAACAAATCTAAAGTGATTGAAGTTTCTCAGCTCAATGATTTCTCTATTAATAGTTCAGTTTTCTCACAATGTCCTTTATGCACTCCTGAAAACACCTTCCCACCCAGTGACATTCTCCTTGGGGAGAATGATTTAATTGTCCTCTCCCCACTGCACCATTGTGACAAGTTACACTTCCCAATGCCATCAATAGTTATGGGCACTTGAAGGAACATTCCTGAAGGAATGACAAATATTCATTAATGAAACACAATCACATTGAGAAGAAACTAATTTTCACTCTTAAAAATGACCAATTTAACCTGCACCTTCAGTTCCGCTGACTCCAATTCATAATATCATTGCAGAATTTACTGCAGAACAAGTTCATTCACAAAAATAAAAGGTGGGGGGGAACAGGGAAAATAACAGAAGATGCTGAAAGTAAGGTTTCTGTTGAAATGATTGTTTTGTGTTTAAGGAGACAAACGTACTGCAGCCTTCCTCGTCTGAGTTATCCCCACAGTCATTGTCGTAGTCACACTGCCAGCGACCAGGGACACAGCGATTATTTTTGCAGCGGAATTGATAAGGCTCACAAGTTCTCTCATCTGGAAAAATGAAAATAAAATACGACTATTAGGTACTGCACGTTTGTCAATATACTGTTTCAAGAGATCCCGGTGTAGATATGCAATGTATCTCTGATGTAGAAATCCTGCAGCTATGCTGAGAAAAACTAGAATCTGAAAATTCAACATTGGCACAATACTCAAAAGCTCTATACCACCAGGAATGAAACAAGACCTGGTTCACTCAAAGGGAATCGTGTTAAAACAAAAGAACCGTGGAGAAATAAAACCAGAGATCGATGAGGTCGTTTCAGGTCGATGACCTTTCGTCAGGAAGGTCATCGACCTGAAACGTTAACTTACTTTCCCACTCTCCATAGATACTGCCTGACCTGCTGAGTATTCCCAGCGACTGTTTTTATTTGAGATTTCCAGCATTTGCCGTATTTTGCCTTTGTTAAAGAACTGTGATACTTAACATCTTTTTGACATATTTTGTATACCACACATTACACTTTTTTAAAAAGAAAATAATAGTTTTCCTAATTTTCCTAAACAGTGAGCAGTGTTACTGTACTTGATAGGTTTGATACTTAATTTTGCATTCCTAATCAATGCCAGTGGTGTAAGGAATCACTGAGTGGTGGCCAGGTATCTAATAGGGGTGCAAGAGTTTTTGTTTCTCAGACACTAGAAGGCGCACTCCATCCCACAGTCCCTTCGCCTTGCCCCTTCCCTTGCCCACTTCAAGGCCAATCAGAAGACCCCCCTCTTCCACCACACCTTCGGTCACCCACCTTCCCCCACCCTCCCTGCTCTCCATCCCTCCTGAACCAAATCCCTGACTCTCCAGCTCCTTGGGATGTCCTCCCGCAACACGAAAGGCACTGTGTAAATGTAATTTGTTGTTGTATTACGCTCGGTCGCTTAACACAGATTCCACGTACCACATTCTTCTTTTGGTTCATCAGATCCATCACCGCAGTCATCCTCACCATCACACTTCCATCTGGCTGGTATACATCTCCCTGAATCCTTACAACGGAACTCATCCACTCCACATCTCATTTGAGCTGGAATTATAAACCATAACATTATTCTGAACATTTGGCAATAAATCATTTTCATTGTTTTAAGAATATTTAAAAAAAATGATTTAACAAATAGTAGGTACTGAGAAATCTTGTGATCTCTAATGTGGCAATTGACAACTATTTCAATGTCTGAATTGTTTTTGATACCTTCACACATTCAGTCTAAGCACTGCTAAACTTGTTTAAGAAGATCAAAAATCAAGTCAAAACACTCTGCATACATCAATACGGTGATGTGGTTGAAAAGGAACTTTATATTGCTCCCAAAATCCTTTACCTTCATGGGTTTTGTAATGTCATCAGCCAGAAATTAACAAAGAACGACATAAACCCATTTGTAGCTTTCTATCACCGTACACCAGCATTGTACTTGTGGGACAACTAAATTGTAACATCAATCAAACTAATTTATGAATCTTACTGCAGTTGGCAGGTTCGTCCGAGTGGTCCATGCAGTCGTTATCTCGGTCACACACCCACACGCGTGGGATGCACCTTTTGGTTGTTGCGCACTGGAACTGGTTTGGTGCACAGGTAACCTCAGCTTTTTTTTTTGAAAAACAAAAGTTTGCAAGTCATAACGTAAACTTTACACAGGCAGAACAAAGACATCCATGTTTAAACTGCCCGCTTTTCTTGTAATGATCACAACATAGCCATTCAGTACTTAAGCATCTTCTAAAGTCTTGGAGCACAGTGTACTGCTGTCTGATCATACTGGAGTGTGCACTGATTGTACTTGCACTCATCCCACACAAACTCGCATCTCTTCCAGCTACACCTCTATTTAACCTTGATTAAAAGTTAATTCTTACAGTACATTTGCTTACTAACATCTGCACACACGCAAGCTACAGTAGCTCAAAAAATACAACATAATATTACAAAGTTTTAATATGGAGCATATCCAAAGGTCTAACTGGAAGAGGCTGACTCCCTTTGCACAGATACTATGGTTGAAAATCATTATATTTCACATCACATAATTATGTCCATTTGTGAAAAAGGAAGTTCAGTATTTATTTTATTCACACTCACGGCAGTCTCTCTCGTCTTCCCCATCTCCACAGTTGTCTTGCCCATTGCATCTGAATATTCCAGGAATACAGCGATTTGCTGCTGTACACTTAAACTGACTCGGTAGACAAACATGAATTGCTGTGCAAAGTAACAAGACATTTAATTTCAATATACGCTAATAGTACAATAAATAATCGAAATAATAAATCACAGGAAATAAATCAGAACTGACCACAATTGGCTTCGTCAGAACTGTCCTGGCAGTCGTTGTCCCCATCGCAGATGAAAGCAGGGTTGGTGCAAAGGCCAGTGCCACATTGAAATTGCCCAGGTCTGCACTTGAATTCAGCTAATTAAGAAGACAGTAACATTAATCCTGTTAACCCTGCAAGCCAAAGCCCTCATGGGTGGGTTGTCCCAGCTGGACAAGCAGCGGGAAAGCTTGCCAGACAGCAATGTCAATGGCAAGCCATGCGGTTTTAGATTGTTAAACTCCAGCAGTTAGCGCAACACACACTCTGGGGCCCCCCAAGCCTTGGCTCCTGCCAACCTGCTCCTAATACCTTCCGGAATTAGATAAGCAGGTTGTGTCCTTCCAGGGAGAGTGCGCGCATCCCATTGCAACACTCTATTTCTGGAACTTCTATGTGTGGATTGCATGGAATGCTCAGTTTGATTGAGTTATTTTTAACCAACTTGATGGGTTTCTTGAGTTTATTTTTTGGCGGGTCAGCTGGGTGTCTCACGCATGTGAAAACAGGACCCAGCTGACCCCCCAAAAAATAAACTCAAGAGTCTAAATAACATCTCCTTTCTCCCTCCCCACAGTCCTGATCATTATGTATTGCCACCCCCCACCCAAGCGAAGCTTTAATATTATAATACTTACGACAGTCTTCAGGTTCATCAGATCGATCACCGCAATCATCCTCAGTATCACACTTCCACCAGAAGGGAATGCATTTGTCATTCTTACAAACAAACTGCAGAGAAAATACCCATGAATTATACTTTTTTCAAATTAAGATCCATTATCAGCCTTCTGAAGTGTTCATGAGCACTTACTAAGACAGTATTAGCAGCATTTTGTTAAGGGCCACGGCCACATGACAATTCATGTATTTACTTAAAGGGTCAATTGTAGGAATTCTACAACTGTGATTCCCACATTGAACTATTGATCTCAAATGTGCAAGTAGCTGCTAAGTAAAAGCTCAGCAATGCTCCATAGGGACACAAAACACACCCTCTGGAACCTATAGCTCTGGCCAACCACTTGCCTTATGGAACTTGGGAAAGCCCTGCCCCAAGTAGCGCTTTCTTGCTGCAGAGCAAAGCACGAAAAGGAAAGAGAAAAGCACCGACTCTCAGCTCTGCCAACATTCCAGTCAGAGTCTAGGAGTGAAAGTCAGAAATGGAGACCCAATGATGTACTGAACAGTAGAATTACAACTGGAGTGACTGCTCACCACGCAGCTCACAAGCAATTCCTTGTAGCTGTTATTTATCTAGTGGGGGTCAAATCCTTGCCTCTCGGATGACTCGTGACCAACTAGTGATTAAGCACCATCTGGTAAGACTATCCAAGCCGGACAAACATCTGGAAGCTTGCCAAAGTTAGCTAATGGTTTTTAGCTGGTTAATCTCCAGTACATAAGAACATAAGGAATTGCAAATCCAAAGAAGACCAAGGTCCATCTAGTTCGCCTTCTAGCATCCTGGCAGTTGCTTGACATTTCGTGTCCCAAACTATATACGTATCCTGAGATATTAATTTCTAGCAGAAATTTATCTAATTTGTTCTTGAAACAAATAATTTGTTCTGGATTTACCCCCCTTCAATTGCAGGCCGTGTTACCCACTGCACTCTGGGGTCCCCAAACCTTGCCAATCTGCATATAAATTCTCGGGATTGGGTTATAGGCTGACCAAAAAAAACAACCACATGCAATAAGTCTAATATTCCTATCCAAATAGCACACAACTTTTTTTAACCTATCACCCAAATATTCTTCAATTGAGGGGACATATCTAATAAAAACATTTTAATCGAAATTCAGTGAGATTATGGAAAACCTTTTCAGATGGCAACAAAACCTGTGGAAGTGATTAAGATGGGGTCTGACAGGAACCTGTCATGCAAAATTACATCACTGACCAACAATTTGCAGACAAATATTCCAGACAGACTTTACATGAGCATAGCTCAGTAAAACATATTTAAAGCGGTTTATCCCTTATTCTCTTGGGCAGCCATTTAGAAAAAAAAAGAAAATTATTGTAACTTTTTAATTTTTTTTCAGACAAGCTGAAATAAAACTCAATTCTGAACTAATACCAAAATTAACACAGATTTGATCTTCCCTATCCTTTCTCTGTATGTAGTGCAGACAAATCTGTTGGTCCCGAGTCACATACCTGACTTGCAGTGCAGTTGGATAGACATATCTTGCTGTCAGCAGCCAGGTAGAAATTGGTGGGACAAGCACATTTGTACCCACCACCAGGAGACAGAAGGCAAAGATTACTGCAGCCACCATTATCATTCTTGCAAGGATGGTCATAAACTGGAAGACAAATTAAACACGTTAGTTAATGCAAAATAAGATGCATAGATTTATTTACTGAACATTGTTCTGGTCTGGATCAATTGGCAGCATTCTCACTTCTGGGTCTGAAGGTTGTGCGTAAGTCAAGGACTTGAGCTCATAGTGTAGGCAGGTGTTTTCTCATCCAGAAGACCAGAACATTTGATGCTAATAGTACTTGAAAAAATCTGAGTAAAAAGGTTTATGTTCACCACACTTTTGTTTTGAGTATTTAAAAAAAAAGTTACTCATTTTTATAGCCTCTTATCACATTAAAATATCTCAAACTGCTTCACAATTGGTTACTGAGGAGTTATTTTTTTTGAAGTCATTTGCACCAGCAAAGTCTGACAAATAGCCATGAGATGAATGATCAATTTATCTAAAAGGCCCTCCCGAAGCACTTTGTGATGTCCTCCCAATGTATACAATAAATAGTATTGTGTGGTAAAACAAAAGGTGAGATCCAGCGATTCAGTATCTGAGCTGACACATGGGAATGGCGAGTTAATATGATTACTGGAGATTCGGTGGTCCAAGCACATGGGGAGGGGAGAACATTTGGGGAAAAAAACACCCAAAAAATTATTTCTAAGGAATTCTGTCTTTCTAAGCCCCTTTTTGGTGATCCAACTAGATTGTCATCTTGAATCCATCCAATAACTGCTTTCAGAATAGTCCAATGCAAAATCTATTTTATGGTAAAACTGTGTAAATATTGCAGAATTATTAACTTCAGTCTCACTTCAATGCAGCACACTCACTGCCTCTGGAACCAGGATGAGGAAGCTTGCACTAAGTTTTAATAATAAATGGCTAATGTCAAACTCCTCTCGTTTTATGCAACAAAGAAAAATGTCATGGTGTGCTTCGGGCCAGTAATTTAATATGTGTTTTGCAAGCGAGCTGAAAAAGAGGTTAAATGTTACAAGAACACATTTAGCACAACATTTGAGCTGAGAGAAACCACAAGCCAGACTGCAGCAGAACCACATCCTATAAAATAGAAGGCTCAGTAAGTAATAGTCCTTCACCCAAACTTCAGGAGCCAAATGGATCTTCAACCAGTCTTTATTCTACCACTCGAAGAATGCCAAGTTGGCCACACAATTCTCTCTCATTTGGCCTCCCTTCTGTAGAATAGAGGTGAGCAAATGCAGTGTCACAGATTCAGAGGAGGTGGTGAATGAACAGAATGTCGAACGCACACTGCATCCATGCCAAAATTTCCGAAAGAAAATTATGTTGATTTATTTAGCAACAGTAACAGGATTTCTATGCTATAAACAGTTCACATAATGCTGAGGAAAAAATGTTTGCATTTGCTTCCTTCAAATCTGGAGTACTCAAATGCACAAAACAAATGTCACATGAAAAATTAAGTGCTGCTAATACATTGCTCAATATTTTTCCCTTTCAAATCATCTGCTACACTAAAACAATCTAAGATAAGCATACTATTCATAACAGAGATAACCTTTCACTACAAAATATAACCACTGAGTGAAATTAAATCATCCAATCCTTAATTCGGGCATAAGCCTTGGTGTACAACTCATTTATTCAGTTTATATCCAGCAGCATATATGGACCCTTGAAGAGAAATCGATCAAGTTCGATTCAGGTCAGAAGATAGTCAGTATTTTGAAAGGTGCCAGAAGATGATGATGGAGTTTGTTAGTAAGGGTTGATTGTGGCTGGCAGATCTGATGAACCATGGAATGGGGATTAAAATTTCTTTCCCAGCGACAAAACTTCAAAACACCACAAAATGCAACAGTACGACGTACAATGTAGTGTACAGAAATAGGATGCTTTAGAACTATAAATTATTATTATATTATTATTGATTGAACCTAAAAGGAAATGTTGTACATGTGTGAGGATTTTCCTGAAAACCTGAACATGCAGGATCAGATCAACTAAGCATTTGAACCTGGGACAGAAGTGTGACTTGCTGACTTAACAAGATAAGTCTTGTGACTTAACAAGATAAACTGTAAAATGGTGCGACTGAGTTTAGGGAGCAGGTTACAGTATAGGCACACTAAAGCCAGTTGCCAGTAGCCATGAATCCTCAGCTTTGAAAAGCACTAAAGAAATGAACCTACAGCTGTGTGGCACATAGCAGAGCAGATACAGTGTAGGCAAGTTGGAAGGCCTTCAAAGGGTTAATATAGTAATATAGGCAAGCATTTTTTTCTGAACTAAATAGTGTAATAATTACTGTATATAAAGCTGCAAGAGAAGTTTCTTAAGTGAAGGTGATTTTGTATGTGGGTGCCATTACCTTCAGGCTGTCGGTATGAGTGATAGATATGAATATCCATCGGTCTGTGCAAAGTACTGATTAGCATAGTCTTGTTTGCGCCTGTGGTTTTATGGGCTCGGTTGATTGACTTGGTCTCCCAGTCTGTCCAGTAAATATAATCTTCAAAGAGTGTCAAAGCAAAGATGTGTGGGATATCCTGAGCCAACACTGCGCAGAAAGAGAAGTAGGTTAATTCAAACAGATGCCACAATTAAACAATCATAGGGGTGTTTAAAATAGTTGATCAAAAACACTGAGGCTTGCAAAATTGTGTAACTTGACTTCCAACCACTAAGAAAGAATACGGCATCTCAAAAGTGCAATAGGCTTCAAAGTCTTTCAAGAATATTTTGACCCCTGCAGAAATCATTTGATGTAGAGCCCTAGTATTCGTTCCTGGTAAATGAATACCTCTGGACACATAAAACTCAAGAGCACTTTTCACCCAGACCACATATTTTAGGATGCATAACGTTACATAAGTCAACAACTTATGTATTTGAGGAATGTTACATAAAACAAAAAAAAACTTTTGAATTGTAACAAATTTTACCTTGAAACATAATTTGAAATATAAACTTTAAAAATATTACCAGGGTTAGACAAACAAGAAAATCTCCTTCCAGGTGGTAGATACTTAAGAGCCAGCAATTTTATGTCAAACAATATGAAGGAAGTATTTCCAACAAGTGAATACTGCAGTTCTGTAATACATCAGTAGCTTGTTTATCAGCATATAAACTTACATCAACAAATGCACTAATTACACATTGTGGCTTACATAAATTCAATAATACTTTAGCAAATCAAACAGCAACTGACAGACACTTCATGAAAATCTCCTAGCTGGTAGTTGTAGAAAGCAATTATATTCTAAAGTTTACATGATAATAGTATATCAAGAACTTCCCTGAACATTGCAGGTTTCACAAGAAAAGTGTCCTCCAAACAAAGATCATTATGGCTATTTGGTAAGGCAAAAAAATATTCTGGTACAGAAACTAAAAGGTTTGAAAACACTCACAGGATTAATTCTGAACTGAAAGAGCGTGAACTCTTATTTTAAATACAATAATAATCCTTGCATTTGATATAACACCTTATCACATCTTCGAGTCGTCTCAAAGCACTTCACAGAATATACTGTAAAGTGAATTGACTGTATTTTGTGGGAGAAACGCTGCAGCCAATTGCGCACAGTAGCGTCCCCACAAACAGTTATGTATCGAGTTATTATTATATTTATTTATTTTTGAAAGGAGTATTACCCTCGGAAAAGTAATCACCAATCGACTAACAACAGGGTTCCTACTTACTGTTGGGTAAACAAAGGTTGTGGAGTAAGGAAACTTGCCCAATGCTTTGTCCTGCCTGGGAATCAACCCCATGTGCTCTCACTTGCGAGGCGAGTGCTCTAACTACTACGGACAGGATTACACTATGGCTACAAAGTAAGTTTGGTTAATTTTCAGAGTTAACAATATGCAAATAAACTTATTTTTACTTATTACCAAAAACAAGGCATTTTTCACCAGTGAAAAGATTTTTTTTACTAATAAGCAGCAGTATAGCTAAATGCCACCTACCTATGTGGCGATTGGAGCCGTCTAGATCAGCAAACTGAATATAATCTTCTCGAGCATCTGCCCAGTATACTCTGTTATTGACATAATCTAGCGTAAGTCCATTAGGCCAGGTGATCTTGGTGTCGATAACCATACTACGATTGGTGCCGTCCATACCAATTCTACCGATATGAGGGTGATCCCCCCAGTCAGACCAGTATAAGTACCTTAAAGATGAATAAAAAATTAACTATCTAACAACTTGACACTTTATGGAGTCATCTAAAGTCAATCTTTGCGTGATATAAGCAGGCACGTCTAACAGATGTCTCAACTTTTCCAGGATTGTTCCAAGTTAGTTTTCTAAACTTACAATGTTTTAAACAGTGTGTTCTCAAGCACTAAATCACAAAAGAATCCATCTTTCTCCTACCCTCCCCCATTCAAATGGATTTTGATATAATAATAATCCTTGTATTTGATATAGCGCTTTTCACGTCGGGAGGACGTCCCAAAGCGCTTCACAGAACACACTGTAAAGTGAATTGACTGTATATTTGTGGACGAACACGGCAGCGAATTGCGCACAGCAATGTCCCACAAACAGTCGTAGATTAAAAATGACCAATTTATTATTGTTTTTGGTTTTGGAGGAATTATTATTAGGCTCTGTGTGGTGTAAGGAAACTTGCCCAAGGTTTCGCCCTCTGCCTGGAATTGAACTCTGGTCTCTCGCTCGCAAAGCGAGTGCTCTAACCACTGAGCTACAGGACTCCACGCTTTCATAACTTTGCCAACCACATCCTGAGATTATTATTGCAGATAGAATATAAACTTACTTTTACAGCAGTTCACTCAACAATGCACATTTGAAATGGATGTTTCGAAAGATGGATGTCTGATGTGTACCAAAATCCAATTTGTAGAAAGTAAAGAATTTGGATATTTAGATAAATATAAAAGGGCAGCAATGAAATTATCAGCCCACATTATCAAGGTCAGAAGCTTTACTAACCAATCGAATTTCTTCCCAAGTTTTAGTCTGTCTGGTGAATGAATAAATAAATAAATAAATGTGCTAGGTAGACTCTTACCCATTCCGGACATCCACTGCTAGAGCACGAGGCTCCCTCAGCCCCGTGTTTACCAACACTGTGCGATAAGCTCCATGTAATTTTGAAACTTCAATCGTATCCCTCCCCTTATCGCACCAGTACAGATTTCCACCCACCCAGTCAACCGCAAGTCCATCTGGGTTGCTGAGGCCTGTGCGGTGCAAAATCTAGGATGAAACCACAGAGCCACATGAAAGATTACAACACAGAATATGTCAATTGATACAGTAGTGAAATATATAATTGCATATTTTTTTGACATAAGCTTTGTGCATAATTTCTGTTACAGTACATGAAAGCTGAAATAAGTTTACATACATTTCACACGTCAATCTGGTTACCAATAATACAAATCTAATTCACTCTCCAATCTGCAATACACACAAACTCAGTGTTACTGATAGTTGTGTATCAGGGCATTCATGCTGCGGGACTTGGTGTCAGTTCTAGCGCCACATAAGGTTAATTTTACACCGTTACCAACAGTTTCTATGGAATATGAATTGTATTACTTACATCAACATTGCTTCCATTAAGGTGCATTCTGCGGATCATGCTACCCTGGGTAGTTACATCTGTCCAGTATATGTGCTGCTCCCTGTAGTCAAAGTCTAACGCTACAGCATTATTCAAACCCTTTTAAAAAAAATCAGTTATTACCTATATTTCTTTTCAAGAGAGAACTTCATGACATTAACTTATGGCATTAACTGGCATTGCACAGCAACCTGGCTGAGCACTCCAAGATGAGCTAAAAGTATATCAATATTTACTTCTTATACAGCCATGGATAAGGACAGTATAAGTAACAGAAATAAATTACTCAACTGTCTATTGAGTAAAATATATAATCACAAAGAGTCATGAAACATTTGTCCGTTTGATTTCTATTAAGTAATGCTTTTAATTAATTTCATCCGATTATTAAGTACTTGTAGATTACTGAATTTATAGCACTGCAACTGAACCATTTCTTTTAAAAATAGATTTTTCTTCATAGAGAAATGAGTGAAATATTAAAGATCTTTAGCAATCAAATTCAATACCTATTTGCATAACAGACCAAAGTTCTGTTTGATGAACTGCGAATCGATGGTTATCTTAAAAGTTACAAGTCAAGTCCCAAGTAAGGTCTCTATCTCTTAGTCTGCATGACTCTCCTGCTAAGACCAAGGAAAGGGATTAGTATCAAGGCAATTGAGTTAATCAGGCCATTTGACTTGGCCGTTGACAGCCCAGGGACTTTTTTTTTCGAACTTCTACCAATGCAAGTCAACTCTTTGCCTTTTCTGTACATCAATCTTAAAACCAGTAAAAATAAGTAGTATAAGTATAAGAAACCAGGGAAATGATCAATTATAAAACTGTGTGGTTTATTCATTCGACTGTCACTAACCTGTCAGGCTAGTGCTGGGATTTAATCTGGTTTGGATTAAAAAAGGATTATATCATGATAGTTTTTCGATTTGTATTCGTCTATCTAACATATTCTTATAGTGTGAAGGGAATGTGGATGTCAGTGAAGTCGTGCAAGACAGGAAAAGAACTTGACTCATGTGTTCATCCAGTATGGTCTTCAAGGTACTACCTAGTATCTACTGAGCTTGGGTTTCCTTCAAAGTACATGTGCTTTTTTGGTTGACCACTGAAGCGAGTCAATGTTTCATCCACCCTGGAAATTTATCACATCCTTCGAGCCACAAGTCACCTCACTTTGGACCATCTGGGAAAAATCATGTGATGCAGAATCATGTTCCCATCTGTCATGGGAATGGATGAGAGCCGTGAGCTCTCAGTTACAGATTTTGTAGTTTTCTTTTAAACACCAAACTGCATCAAGTTGGAGATTCAGCTCCACTGGAATGATCCAGTCTATAGGAGAGTGGTACTGTGCAGCGGGAAATGATAATGATGTTGATAATAAAGGTCATCCAGGATGCACACAATTAAGTTATTTTCTTCTTCCAAAGTTAAATGGCTTCATTTAACTTCAGTTGCTGGAGGTCACTGACAAATGTTGACATGAAAACCATAGTATTTATAAACAGAGAAAACAATTCTATACCAATTCACAAATAAAAATGACTCACTTGTTTTAGCAAGATATAGTTGGAACCATTCAAGTTGAGTTTTCTTAAGTAGTAGCGGTTAGCAAAAATCAGGAAGGCTTCATCATCTGCAAATGGAAGACAGTGTCTCATTCTGCTGATCCTGATTCAATAGCCATTTCTATGAAGTATCAGAACCGATAGATTTCTAGTTCCAAGACTGAACAGCTGCATTTCCAATAACCCACCATTCCTGACTGTAGCTATGGTCATTTGTAAAACTCACACTGGGGGAACTGGCAGACCTCTTTGACAATGTTGCACAGAACTAATAATAACACAAGCTCTAAGTGCTTCCATTAAAATCAGACAATGACTCAGTTATAGAACATTTTTTTGTACCCCAAGGAATCCTCGCCTGGATATGCTTTGGGATTTGGCTCCACCTTCACTCAGCTGCTTTTAGGATGCATGTTACAGGGAGCGTCCGGAATGAGTTTAGCAGGGACTGAATTCATGCAGAAGTAGACACTCGTTGTCTAAGTTAACACTAATGCAGTCCTGGGGGAATGAGGGCAAATCTAAATGTTATGTAAAAAATTAAACCTTCAAGCTAGGGTTCCTTATTCAAATCTGCACTTTTATATAATGCACAGCTTTTGCACAAAGAAACTACTGTTGAGTGCTTTGGCAAAATATGCTCGAACCTCAGAAGTATATATGACTGGGAGATGGCTAATTATATACTACATTTCTGCAGTCTTGCTAAACAACCGCATAATAATATGTTCAATCTGCAACAGTTTGATTCCATTTCAGAATAACAAACAGACAAATATCAAAAATAACAACACTTGCTATTCATTCTTTGCAGGAAAAAGAGGAACAAAGCAAATGTATTTTTATTTATGATTCCTTTCGGCTATCCTGAAACCTAGATAGAAGTGCATTGATTTGCTACAGCGATGTTGTATCGCTATTAAAAGATTTTGTATTGGTCAGCCTAAGGGGAATTGAGAAAAGGTGAATACAAACTTTAGACTAATAAACTGTACCAAAATACCTCCAAAATATTGCACACAATGAATAAGGTTTACACATGAAACAGGACAAAGCGAATAAAGCAGCTGAAATCACTGCTGTAGGTATCCTTTCTCATAGAATCTTGCTCTGGATTAACAGGGCACATTAGAAAAGAAAGTTAAAGAATTTGATTAAAAGGTCAATCAAATTATTTGCTACTTGATTATCACATGCAAATAAAAGTGTGGTACCTGATGTGGATTTGCAACTTGTCTGATCATTTTGTTTCAAGATATAACCTTCGGAGCAAGCACATTTGTAACTTCCAAAAGTATTCAGACAGTACTGGCTGCAGGGGTAGGTTGTAATACACTCATCAACATCAACACAAGTCTTTCCATCATCCTTCAGTCTGAATCCAGGCCGACACCTGCACTAGAAATGTGAAGGGAAGATTATACGTCAGTATTTCAGATTTTTCACAACAACTGAAAAATGTATTCTAATTCTTTTCAGGAGGTACAACCGGTTTGTGATGATGCCTTTAATCCTTACTTTGAATCCAATTTTCAGATCTTCACACTCTTGTGAGCATCCGCTAAGTTTCTTATTCAGACATTCATTAATAAAACAGTTCAGTTCATCTGATCCGTCTTCACAGTCATTGTTGTTATCACATAGAACTGTTTCATTGACACATTTTCCATTGTTACACAGGAAGAAAGAATCATTGCATTTCTTCTCTATAATAGAAAGAGAACATACATAATCAACACATTAATAGGAGCTATGCTTATAGCTAGGCTTTATAGCAAAAGATCTGGGAACAGAAAAGCAAGGAAGTGTTCTTTCACTGATAAATTTATAGAGCTCTGGCCAGTTGCAATTTGGCATTTTTGTCTACAGTGTTGGGCACCCAAAGTTAGGAAGGATTTATTTAGTGGAATCCTGTAGCTCAGTGGTTAGAGCACTAGCCTTGCAAGTGAGAGATCTGGGTTCAATTCCCGGCACGACGAAACCTTGGGCAAGTTTCCTTATTCCACATGTCTGATAATATTCCCTCAACAACAAAAAAATAATTTGGTCACTTCAATCTCTGACTGTTTGTGGGACACTGCTGTGCACAATTGGCTGCCGCGTTTCGCCCACAAAATATACAGTCAATTCACTTTACAATCTATTCTGTGAAGTGCTTTGAGACGTCTAGAAAATGTGAAAAGCACTATATCAAATGCAAGGATTATTATTAGTAGTAGTATCTTTGAGGGATTCCAATGCCGATTCCCCAGATTAATACCAGAGACGAAGAGCTTTAATTACACAATTACAGTGATATGAAAGCAGGCCATTTAGCTAAACTAGTCTGCTTCGGTTACAAATAGGCTGTGTAAATTAATCCCAAAATCCGAGGAGAATAAGGGGTGATCTGATTCAGGTATTTAAATTGAATTGACAAGTTGAATATGGACCGACTTCCCCTCTGGTAGAGGGACCCAAAACAGATATAATCTAAGGGAAGTTAGTGTTTTATGGACTGCATTAACACCTACCAGAATTGGTGCAGTGTGGATTTTTGGGAGCTTCGTCAGACATGTCATGACAATCAAACTCTCCATCACATTCCCAGTGACTGTTAATTAAACACCTTCCATTAGCACAGCGGAACTCATTGGGACCACAGGTTGGATATTCTATGAAGAAAGATAAACATAAAGAAAAAAAATCAAAGAGCATGTCAATTATTATCCATTGGATTTAATCTCATCCTTCCAGAACACCCACCCTACCATCTTCCCATCACAACATCAAACTGTTTCTAAACGAATCTAGTGCTTGACCTCAACCACCCTATCGGTAACCCCCATGTTCTCGTCATTAATTACACAATGGATAAACAATGCTGGTGCATTTCTGAAAGCACTCCTGGCGCTTGTCCTGAAATTGTCCTTTGCAACTTTAAACACATGTCCTCGTGCTCTTCTTATTGCATCATTTAAATTGGGCCATATTCACTTTTTTTTATTTAAATGAACATAGTTTCAGATTTTGCTTTTATTCATTGGCACTTCTTCTGTGTCTAGAATAGTATAAGTCCATTCAATCTGCCAAAAATCAGGAGTGTTGGTCCAACTATGTGTTTTGATATTGACAAAATGTGAAGCATATCGGTACCAAAATGTTATAGAACAGTAACCTATGTATTGTCTTAGCTATGTCTATTTTTGTAAAAGTAATAAATTCCCTTTACTGATTTTGGGGTATATATATATATATCTATCAGATAGTTTGCTTGTCAGTCTGGTTCAATGTTAGTGAGATTTTGCTGTGTGCAATTGGCTGCCACGTTTCACCTACAAAATACAATCAAATCACTTTACAGTACATCCTGTGAAGCACTTTGAGACGTCTCGATGACTTGAGAAAGTGCTATATCAATGCAAGGATTATTATTATTATAGTTATTATGCACTTAAAATACACTGGTCCTTCAAAATATCCTCACATCTAGATTTTTCCACAGGCACAATTACTCACCACATTCAGGAGATTCATCTGATCCATCCCCACAGTCGCTGTCGTGGTCACACACAAAATGCTTTGGTATGCACTGTTTGTTCTGACACATGAACTCATTAGAATCACAGGTGTTATTGTACACTGAAATAAGAGTAGGAAAAATAATTGCTAGATGTATTGATAGGTACTTCAGTAAATGGGAGTAAACTTCTGATGACTCATCACTCTAAGAGAGAGGGGAAGTGCGCTGTGTTGTTTTTTAAATGATGTACGTCAATGGGGAAATACACTATGCCACTCCGCCACAGGCTAGCTGTAAGGCAGGAATACAATCGAGTGATTCGAACACCAACAAAATCCACAATAGCAAAGCTCGAGTAGCTGAAAAACGTCAGCACAACCAAAGATTGACTTCCTGTCAAACTTACCACTAGACGTTTTTATTCTTTCAGGTGTACATAGGACAGAATTCTGTTATATTTACAATGCTGACAAATGCATATTTGTCCCAAGATTTTGTAGTTCAAATAATTTTCTGCAAGAACAGATGCTGTGCCTGGCATTTTCAACAGGGACAAAATGGTAAAAACACCTGATATGATAATATGCAAGGCGTGACTTGATGAGTGCACAGTCAAGTAGGTTTCACCTTCTGTTAGAATAATTATTGGTACTTTTCATTGGAATTTATTTGATTATCAAAAGCCTGAGGTACAATTCTCCGAATGGAGACATGATAGCATGGGTTGCCCAGGTGGAAATGTTCTCTTTACTTACGGCAGCCAGATGCCAAACTTTCATCTGCTCCGTCCGGACAGTCTTGTTCACCGTCACACATCCAGGCCTGAGGCACGCACATGTGTGAACCGAGACACTTAAATAATCCTGGCGCACAAGTCACTGAACCTACCATGAAGAAACAAAGCATTTTGTACCAGCTCAACAGAGGCATGGCCTTCTTCAACTTGATTTTTGACAAGTAAGAAATAAAACTAACAATTATGGCAATTGCAAATTTAGTGAATGGCCCTGAAAATGTTCACACTTCAAGGCAGCTCTTTAACCAACTAATTTAATGGAATGGAAAGCTGTCAGTATATCACTAAGCAAATTTCTGAGCTTCTACATTGTTATCCGACAACACATTTTTTTTGGTTCATTTTCCATGTAGTTAACTAAACCTGAATTTGTTTTCAATGTTGAATATATATTTATCATATAATAATTTGGTCACTCAATCCACCCGTTTGTGGGGCGCTGCTGTTCGCAATCGGCTGCCACGTTTCACCCATAAAATACAGTCAATTCATTTTACAGTACAAAAAGGATGATGCAAAGCCCAACGTAAGAACGCTTCACTTTTAAATATCCAGAATGTTTTTTAAGATAGACTGGGTGGTTTTCAGTTTAATTCAGAACTTTACAAATTCCAGCCTTCTTGCACAATGATACTCACTGCATCGACTGTCCTCATCAGAACCATCTCCACAATCATCAGCTCCATCACAAAGCCAGCGATTGGTGATGCACTTGTGATTATCACACTCAAACTCCGAATAGGCGCAAAATTTATCTGTTAAATTAAACAAAACCATCAATTTGCTGCACAACATTTGCAAAAGGAAGAACTCGGATGTATTTCTGAGGCCTGTTAGCACGTGTCAGAGTTAAAGAGAAATAACGCTTTGGTTGCTGTGTACACGCACAAAATAAACATGTTCAAACAAGTACATTTGTATTATTGAGCAGTTTAAACAGTTTTGATACATTTACTCTCATGGGGGCAGATGGTTATCTGGGTCAGCCAAGCACTCTATGATGTCTGTGAGATAAGAGTTCAATAATTGTTTCTAATTTACATTTGCCTCGGTGTTTTTTAGCGACGGCTTCTGGATACAGCCCCATGCAAATCAACTTCCATCTTTCTTTTGTGTGTGGAGAAGGGGGGGGGGGGGAAGAAATTGTAGGAAAAGGAATGTAGCAAGCAGTGAACATGAGATTCAATCTCTTCTCAGCTGACTGAAAGAGGAATTTCACCAATCCACGTCACCAGCTGTTCCATTCTCTATTTAAGCAACTTAAAAACATTCAGTAAGTGGAGATGCAACTTACTGCAGTGTGTCTCATCTTCTCCATTTTCACAATCATCTTCCTTATCACATGACCATGACATAGGGATGCAGAGGCCGCTGGAACAGGCAAAATAGTTTGCAGGACACTTGGGCTTCCTTTGATCTGGAAATCACAGTACCATGTAATGAACAGTATCCCAATTATAAGACTACATGAACTGATAAGAACATCATGGTGATTAGTCATGCTGAAGTACAGTTCGCCCCAAAAATATATACCTGGACAGTTTCTCTCGTCTGAATAATCTCCACAGTCATTGGCACCATCGCAGAGCCAGGCCTGAAGGTAGCAAAGCGAGGTCTGCTCGCACTTGTGAAATGTGTGGCCTTTCACCCCCAACTTGAAGTAGTAAGTGCAGTCAGTAACAAAGGCTATTGAAAAAGTAGAAGCACATTTAGATTCTTCACACATTTTTTGCAATTGATTACAGCTTTCCAATTTTCACAACCGTCTTCCTGGACATTTTGAACAAACCAGATAATTTGAAACACCTTTTGTTTCTTATCCTTACAATGTACAACATTTGCAAATTTGACTCTTGTACAGAATGCCACTCGGCTTCAACACAAACGACAACCACTTGTATTCGTATAGCGCCCCTCACACAGGGTAGCGTCCTGGAGCGCTTGACAGTGGCGGAGCACGGGTGGGAGGTGACCGTAGGCACGGTCGAATACGAAGGTCTTCAGGCACGACCTGAAGATGGTTAAGGACGGGGCAAGGCGGAGGGTTAGAGGAAGAGTGTTCCAGAGTTTCTAGGCGTCGTGGCTGAAAGCACTACAAAGAGGAAGAACGTCATCAATCAAATGCATCAAAAAAAAGGCAACAACTCGAGATCTCATTTTATGATTGACTGAACATTCCCCACTTAGTATGCTAGCGTTTCACTTACTGCAATTCAGCTCATCTGATGCATCTTCACAATCAATAATCTGGTTGCAACGGCTTGAGTTTCCCACACAACTTGCATCCCTGCATCGAAATTCATCTGCAGTGCATGTCGTCTCTGTCGTGAAAATTAAATGCTGGTTAATTCTCTACCGGTTAAAATCTATATTCTTGGGTTACAAATGGAAATCGTTCTGCCTTACACAGATGCAGAAGGTTGGAAACTGCAGAATTGCATCAATTAATTTCCATTAAAATGAAAGGTCTTCAAACAATATTAATTCATATGAAACAGTAAAGGTATGTTACCATACCTCAAAATGAAATGAAAACAGGAGCAGAAACCTTAGCAGATTTTGCACCCGTATAGCTCGTGGCTACAACTTCAAAATGAGCATTCCTACTGTTGCCCTTTCTCAGTTTAGCTATCTGGCTTGGGAAATTAACTTGGCAATGATATTTTACTTCTTTATAATAATAATCCTTGCATTTGATTTAGCGCCTTATCACATCTTCGAGATGTCTCAAAGCGCTTCACAGAATATACCATAAAGTGTAGTGACTGCGTATTTTGTGGGTAAACATGCAGTCCACACCAGATAAACACAAACCAGCCACATAACTCTCTCTTTCTCATTGATGCAGTCTCAGCTCAGCATCTCCGAACCTGACCAGGTTCGAGAGCAAAAGTAGTATCTCCACCATCAGTGAGCGCAAGAACCCAGGCTTGGAGATGGAATTCGCCGACGACAAACACAGCACGGTGCAGGAGAGCGAAGTGTACAGGAAGAATTTGCTCTTCAAAGTACTGAGGAAGCCAATGATAAAGTCTGATGCAGAAAAATTTCTGTGTTTCACCACCCTTTACTCACCACAACTTATAGCACTTAATTTCTTCCTTCTGGGGATCAGCGTGTGCAGAACTAATTCTCTCACGTTAGCTCTAATGTCCCACAAAAAGTAGAAAGCCTTGTAATAAAATCAACATTTTTAAAAAAAATTCAATGAAATGCCCACCCTTAAAATGTTTACCATTACGTCATTTCCTGTGATCACTTACTGTTGCAGAAGATTTCATCAGAATTATCACCACAACTATCCACCCCATCACACCAGCTCTGGTTAGGAACGCAACGACCATTCAAACAGTGCTTGAAGCCCTTCTTGCATTTTCGATTTGCTAAAAAATAAAACAATACATCTTTTAAGCATCTTGAATATAATGTTTACACATGCTGAAAAGTTATCATGATTTATTTCACTTATTTTCAATCTGACGATTGGGTTACACAGGTGTAGATAAACCATGCACAGTTCAGAAACACACCTCATTATAAAAAACTGAGGGTCATTAAGTTCCAGTTTAGATAAATAATTTAGATAAAGAATCATGATAGAGAACCATACATTCCTAAATCTTCCCATACCCTTAAATTACATGCAATAAAGATGGGAATCAAGATCTAGTTCTGTTCATGAACATTAATAAATAATGCATAATTATGAAAGTATAAACTCCTTTGTCCCCCACACACAAAAACCCAGGCAAGCCCTTCACTTTAACTTAAGAGAACAAGTACGTCAGTTGACAAAATTGATGATTGGGGAAACGATTTATCCACTGTATATAATGAGAACCAAGCAAAATGTTTGCAGGGTGTGAGATAGTTACTAGCACTCGATTCTTTAGTTGCAAAATCACAATCCATTTATTTCAGATGTTATTTTGTAAAGACAAAACCAGGTTACGTGACTGGAAAGCTGCAAATCATTCCAGCCCCATTATTTCTGTGTCACTGCTTGGATTCCAGCCTAAGTGCACAATCTACTGAATTAATTAACACGGAGGCAAACAGTGACCTGAATGCATAAACCATGGATTAGCTGCAATATTTGCCTTGTCAGTACAGACAAAGGAATTTCGTAGCAGGCTGTTAAGTTTACAATTTATTATTCACCAAATGTCAACGCAAAGATGCCATCACAAGATCACAGCTCTCCTTTCTAACATCATCCATTTCTTGAATCTGATTTATTGGGAGTTATGGAGACATAGCCTGGTATTGGTGGGGTTAACAGCCATGTGAAGCTTTGTATTGATAAGGATGAAAACGGATGAAAACGTACCTACCACTGATTTTAAAAAAAAGCACATTAAAATAGAAAAGGAAAAAAAGGGTTCACTTACCACAGTAGGACTGCTTTTCGTCAGACTTATCTTTGCAGTTTGCCACCTTATCACAAGTCAGAATGTAACGAATGCAATCTCCATTTCCACATTCAAAATCATCCATTCCACAGGTCGAGTTTGGAGCTAGAAAAGATGCAAATTCGTACTCAATAATCACAAAATTGTGTCAATAAGAAGGGTTTCTTACGTCGATTTGAAAAACCTAAATATCAATCCAGAACATAAGAAAAAGATTTTGGACCACCCTATCTTACATTAATTCTCCCACAGCATTATTCTTTGAATAATTTGATGATTTCTGCCTCTTATAATCCTGCATGCCATATTGTTTCAAACACTCATCACTTGGGAGTAAAATACATTTTCCTGATATCTGTTCTATATTGGCTTTTCATGCATTTCATTTTGCACACAAAATACAGTCAATTCACTTTATAGTATATCCTGTGAAGCGCTTTGAGACGTCTTGAAGTCGTGATGAGGTGCTATATCAAATGCAAGAATTATTATTAATATTTCAAATTATATTCATGGTTCCCATTGTTTTATCTTATTGTGAAGGATTATTTTCAATTATCTAGATTTTATCTACCCGTTACCAAAGATATTTTGGTGAGATCTTCTCTACACCAACTTTCTTTCTGAATTGTAAGGTTCAAGTTTCTCATTTTAGTCAATGCTCATTCCTTCATGAAAGCAGATCACACTGATTTCTCTTTTCTATACATTTTCCAATGCAAGACTGGTTTCGGGGCATAATAACCAAAATTGAACAGATTTTACAAAGTCTGTTCTGACCAGCTCATTTTAAACCTTCAGTATTTCAATCAACTTGTTTTCTATTCCTTTGGATATATAGACTTTCTATTAGCATTTTAATTGTTTGTAGTAAGTGCCCTTAAAGAAATCAAGAAATTAGTCAGGCATGATCTTCCTTTTTCTAAATCCACTCTGGCTATTTACTTACTATTTTTCTACAGATGCTCTTTCAGCTTGTTTCTTAGAAAAGATTCAATTGTTTTATTGGCATTAGACTCATGAACTTATAGTTACTACGGTGGCCTGCTTCTAATTCTACTGAACCTAACCAGTGTTTAGTAATTCATTTGTGATGATATGCTGGATTCACAAACTGTACTTCTCCTCTGGTCACCTTCAAAACTCAATGATATATACCATCTAGCTAACTGGATAATTTAATCTCAATTTATCAAACAGTTTCGCCACAGATGATGTGCTAGTTTGCCACAAAAATGTACCTTCTACGTATCAGGAATATGAAATATTTAATTACTTTCAGTGCCCTGCTCAGCACACAGGAATCTGAAGATATAATGAATTTAAAATTATGGTTACTGACCATTGCACGTGAGATCATCCAACAGCATCCGCTCACCGCGACAGGAACAATTCACATGTCCTTCAGGGGTGAGCAGGCACAGGTCCTGACATCCACCATTATTAACTTTGCATGGAGATAATTCACCTTATTTAGAAAAAGGAAGAAAAATGTATTTAACAGATACTTTATCAAGCAAAGAAAATCTAGGAAAATGAAATTAGCAGGTTTCCTTTAAAGTCAAGAAGTTTTTTTGCCACTCTCCTCTCCATTTTTTAAGGTACTAAGGTATCCAGGCGTACAGTTTCACTGGCCCACTAGCCCTTCAGGAGCTTTCTCAGTGCTATTTTTCATGTATGCACCTAGACCGCAAATAACCACAGGTATTCAACCTCAAGAGTCATAACTGTACCTGATGTGGTTCTCGTCTAACATCCAGCAGTGGTCATTGGATAGAATTATCTAAAAAGGATAAGTTCATATATTTTGTAGTTCATTTTATACTTGGTTTTAGAAACTTACTATGGATAGCTCAGTGATTAGAACACTCGCCTCGCAAGCGAGAGACCTGGATCCGATTCCCGGAGGGGGCAAAACCTTGGACAAGTTTCCTTACTCCAAATGCCTGATAATAATCCCTCAAGAAAAAAAAACAATAATAAATTAGTCATTTCAATCTACGACTGTTTGTGGGACACTGCTGTGTGCAATTGGCTGCTGCGTTTCGCCCACAAATATACAGTCATTTTGTATCCTGTGAAGTGCTTTTAGTCGTCTAGAAGACATGAAAAGCACGATATCAAATGCAAGGATTATTATTTAGGGTGGAAAAAAATGTTGAAAAATCCTTTAGTCTAAAACAGAATCAGTGGTACTAGCAGTCTTTCTAGTCTAGCTCCATTCAAGTGTCAAAAACACATAATTCTATTGTGTTTGATGCTGAGATGTTCGAAAGAGATCAGACCACATTAGCTTAGTTTTGCTTCTGACTGACAGCAGTAAGAGGGAACCACATTCCACTTCAGATGACACATAGTGAAGATTCTGATTACTGAATTTTATTGCAATTTTTAAAAATAAGGTAGACAACTTATATTTTGTTCTTAGAAGCAACTTCTGATT
Organism: Callorhinchus milii; assembly: GCF_018977255.1. NCBI lineage: Eukaryota > Metazoa > Chordata > Chondrichthyes > Chimaeriformes > Callorhinchidae > Callorhinchus > Callorhinchus milii. The sequence goes on from NW_024704768.1 coordinate 2,182,284, forward strand.
GTTTAATTGTAAAATCACTAAGTTGTGTTCAGCATAGTATGATACATGAAATACCTGATCCCTCGCCATCCAAACAGTTTCGTTATCTACACTCACCAGTAATTTTAAACTAATAATAATTTGGTCCATCCTCGACCGTTTATGGGACACTGCTGTGCGCAATTGGCTACCGCAACTAAAAGGTTTTGTGCTGCCTTGATGGAAGTAATGTAGACAAGTTAACGATGGTGTGAAACTGCTGCAGCTTCACTGAGACTGCCATCACCAAAAGTCACTTGGTAAAGATCTGAAGAGATAGATGACTGATTGAACAGTCATGCTTTGCTGAGAAAAGCAACTGTGGATTTCTCTGGTCCCAATTCGTTTTCTATTCTCGCCACACTGCTTATATGATCTTCCTGAGACAAGGAATCTATTCTGTTCTTTGGCTCAAAAAGGTACTGGAGGCTTAGTTTAGCCTGTGATATCTGTAAAGACAAATTTGCAAGACCACTGAACATATACTGTTCTAAAAGGGGATAAAACCAAGAAGATTTATTGCTCCCTTGTGGAAGTTAGTTTTGCCTCCCCTTTACAACTGATAATTCATATTTTTACCAACAGTAAGAATCATCGTTTTATGTCAGCTTGTTTTGGAATGCTGACAGCAATCATATTTTTCTAAATGAACTTCCATGCATTATACCTGCTTATTTTGTTAATCTAACCAGTATTACAGCTTGAAAAGGTTAAACAGAATGAGAATACACACATACCTTATGGATAGTAATGATTAACATGCAGAAGTTGAACATGGCAATGTGAGAACTGGTTTGGAAGACCACTTTTGTGCAGCAATGAATGGAGAAAAGAAACATAAGAGCAGACAAATGGGTGACTACAGTGTTAGACAAGGAAGAGGTAAGAGCTTTGTTGCACTTACCGTACCTGCTACTAAAATGCACAAATATTCTGCTTTTAATCCAAATGTTTCGTCTGTATAACCTCTTTAATTGATTCATACCTTTTATTTAAATAAACTTCAGATACCATTCACCTACCTATATACAAATATCATTGCTCTCTAAATCTAACCAGGATAAGATAAAATCCTCAGGATCTGGGACAAAAAAACATTCATAACAAATTAGTTTAGTTTGTCATTTACCTTTGCCGTACTAACTGCTCTAATAAATTCAAAGGAAAAATGTGGCATGATCGACCACATACCTTTATGATGGCCTTATCTGAATGAAAGAACAGGGTAGTGACAGCCTCTCTATGACTTTGGACACCTCAACTGTTCTATGGCAGATAATAGCAATTTAAAGGTTAAAAGTAATTACTTCACCTCCACTATGGTTTTGTGTTCTAACCAGAGGCCTGCCTGACACTCAAATCTGTCAGTCGCGCTCATGCTGAGCGTCATCAGTTCACACCCTGCATAGACTATGACTGATCAGTCAAACAGGATTGTCTCTTAGAATTGTAGCAGACACGGAGTTGGAAGAATTTAATAATTCAGTTAGTTCTGGATTTGATACCAACAATCTCATGAAAATCTCTTCTTTCAACAGAAGTTAAACAGTATTAATAGGGGTTAATGTTTTAGTACGATTGAAAATGAATTATTAACCAACAATGCAAGTGAAACTAGTTACCATTAGGATATTTTGAAAACCAGATGGGGTGGAGTTTATAAACTGAATTGAATTTGACTCATTCAGAGATAATGAACAATGCTCAACTTACAACTGTTGGTGTCATTAGCTACTGCAATAATGCCCATTGGCTGTTGCGGAATGTCAGCTCGGAGTACTCTTAGGTCACTTCCAGTGTACTTATCGGCACGCAGGACTGCCCTTCGGACCCAGTCAGTCCAGAATATGTAGTCGCCATAAACTGCAAGCCCAAAGGAATGGACAGGCTCAGATCTCAAGATAACCTAGAGATGGAGGAAAGTATGAAATGTAATGAATCTGGGAAAGAGATCAAGATACAACAGAAATGGTTAAGAAAAGCAAAACACACGCAACTACCATGGAGAGAGGATAAAAGCATTCTTGAATACTAGATCAGTATGTATGTCGACAGTGAACATACAGTGACAAGAATGAAAAGGTCCCGATGTAGAACAATAATAGCAGATTTAAAGATTCAAGCTCCTACACCGTTTGTCAAATTTAAAAGTATTTATTTTCAGATATGAATGCTCAATACAAAGGAAAATGTTTGGTTTTGCCAGATTTTTAGGCATTTTTGGTAGAAGCAAGATAACCTTATATTTATTCCAAGTTTGTTTCATATATAATAATTAAAATATACAAAATTAATCTCAAACATTACAATTGCAGCACTTTCAACAAAAGAATGGGTCTTGGAAATATTGAATTTTGACTTGAGCATGTATGTTGGAGGGGTAGGGAGAAAAGGAGCAGTATACGCACACAAAAAACATCAAAACTCAACAATTCCCCTTTTTAAGATTCTCTGAACCCAAAATCTCTATCTCTGATTTATTCAACTCAATTTTCAATAACTCAACTTGATATTTTTCCTACCTCTTCCTCTGACGCTTTTAGGAGGGTGGGGGTTGAAGCACACACATAACAGCACTAAAACTGATTAATTTAATGTGCACAAAAGTTTCTATACAGCAAATGATTGGAAGACGAAGCATAACTGTAGACTGCAGCCTTTTAGACAGTAAAATTGTCGTCCATAAAAATCCTCACCTGTCTACTTGTTCCATCATATTCACAGCGCTCTATCTTATCTAAGGTGGCATCAGAGAAGTACAATTTTTCTGCTTTATGGTCAATGGCCAGGCCATTTGGTGTTCGGATGTCTGTGCCAATGATGACAAACACATTCGATCCAGTCAGTGTGGACCTCATGATGCTAGGATGCTGCTCATTCCAATTGGTCCAAAACATCAAGCTTAAAGAGAGTTAAAGAGTTTGATAACAAAAGATCAGATCAGAGAACAGAAGACACAATTTCAGGACAAGTGAAAAATAAACTTAAAATCAGCGCTAAAATGGGCTAAAAGTAAACCAGAGAGAGAAAATAAAACAGAAAATATTTCTTCACACAAAAGGGTTTTGTGAACGTCAAATGCACTGTGCCAGAAGACCAGTACAATATTTACAGCAAATGCTTACTTGAGACATTCATCCAGCACAAATGCTCGGGGGTGATCATCACCGGACATTGTTACCACTGTTTCTCGTTCAAATGCTCCTAGACGACTCTGGTCCACACTATGTCGTGTAATGGTGGACGTTGTGTAGCTGGTCCAGTACAAAGCGTCCCAAGCCCTATGGTAGGCCAAGCCTTCCACTGACCCAACATCTGTAGGAAGCAACATTTAGAAGTAAAATCCTGAATTAAAGCTTCCAACCGAACTAGCCTGTTTGCAAACTTAGTGTCTAAACTTCCACTGCCATATAAACCTTCAAATTAATAGTGCAGATAAGAATGACTTAAATGAACATTTATTCAGCAAAGTTACAGAAACTAACACAAGGAATAAAGTCTTATTTCAATAAGAAAGATAGTGCTTTAAGATGCTAAATGCACAGAATTATACTTAGACACTTAAACAGAAAATGACTTATTAGTATTTTCATCTTCAAAAAAGCTACACATTTACAACAACTTGCATATAGCACTTCACGCAGTGTCCTGGAGCACTCAACAGTGGCAGAGAAGAGGGAGGGGGGAGGTGGCCATAAGTACAATCAAAAAGGAAGGTCTTTAGGCGAGATTTGAAAGTGGGGAGGAAGGGGGCAAAGCGGAGGGATTGAGGAAGAGAGCTCAAGCGTTTCGAGGCGTAGTGTATGAAGGCATGGCCACCAATGGTGGACTGGAGAGGACAAGGGACAAACAGGAGGCTGGAGCAAGCTGAGCGGAGGCAGCAGGTGGTGGAGTGGGGGGGGTTAAGCAGATCGGATAGATATGGAGGTGCGAGGGCATGAAGGGATTTGAAAACGAGTGAGACGATTTTAAAATTGATTTGTTCGGTAATTGGGAGCCAGTGAAGCGTGACAAGGATTGGTGTGATGAAGGTAGAGTTCTGTGTGGGTGAGTATCTGGGCAGCGGAGTTTTGAATTAATTGAATTTTGTGCGTGGTGAAGCTGGGGAGGCGAGCGAGGAGGGCAATGGAATAGTCCGGCCGGGAAGTTTTGGCTGCGTTGGATGTGTTAAAAAGGACTCACTTTCCACAATGGTCTTTCTATTTGATCCATCATCACTGATCTGTTGAATGTTACCAAAATGTATGTCGCTGAAAAAGATTCGGTTTCCTCCTTTGGCACCATGACCATAATCAAAAGCCAATGCTATAACATTCTTCATGTTTTCAGGGTCCTCAAATGGTTTTATTGGTGAATTGAGATTGTTTTCATCCGAGAGGTGGATACTTTTCAGTATTGTCCGCTCAGAGTACAGAAGGTACCCATCGTAATCACGACACTTCACGCCATCTTCTGAAAGCATTCCATGAGCACAAGCACACGTTCTCTGAGCATTTCCACGATAAAGACACAACTGTTGACATCCTCCATTGTTGTTGGCACAAATATTTGTACCTGGAAGAGAGACACCATAACATCAATCGATAGTGATGTAAATATTCCTCTCTTATTCTTCCCTCTAAGAAACAGGGCATTCTCAACAAATCAGATTGTGACTAGTTTTAAGAAGTCACAACTCTGAAATATGTAAATTATGTTATCTTTTGTGTTTCATGCACACTCTTAATTAATACCATATTAACTTTCTCTCAGTGTGTGATCTCAGGAACAGCGTTACTTATATCCACAAACTCAGTATACACATAGACATGTCTAATATGAGTGTTGCACAGAATGCTTCTATTACAAGATTACAATACAGAAAACATGTTCCAGGGTCTACATGCTGAAAGTATGAACAGAGGGCATCATAGGGGCTTTATTGTGGTTTGCATTCCATTGTGAAGTCTGATAAGCCCACGTCAGGCATTCACATCTTCACAACTTTAGTTGTGGGTATTTGCTTGAGGTCCAGGATTGGGATTTAAAAGAAGGGTGAACCAGCAGAGTGAGGTTCAGCTCCCATCTAGCATGTGAGCACAAGATATCAGACACACACATAAACCCAGACAGTTACACAGGCAAGGAGACACAGCAACAGTTGAGAGAGATGGAATATCATGTACTTTTGCATTGAGAAAGAAATCCAAATGAATTAGTGGATGCACAAATAGCCACATACAATTAAGTGATGTTTCTCGGTGTACATATTCCATTGAGGCCCACAAAGAGTCAATTTTGAATTATGGCCCAGACTAAGGAAATTATTAGCATCTAGTTTCAAGAGCATTACATTTATTTCTCACCTTTTTGTCTCTTTCTGTTAAAGACTTTGATATCTTTGAGCTGCACTCCAATACCAGTTCTCAAAGAGACAGAGTCTGTGGCATTATCTTTCTGGCCTCTTTTGATGGAACCATTTGCGTGGGTCCTATAGGAAAAAGAATAAAAGTGCATGAATGCATGAATTGAGTTAGTTCAAGTCGCTACTTGCATCAGTTGTCTTTCACGTGGGGAGGGGGACCTGTAATAAAAGGATCCTTCCAACTAGGATTGTCCCTTCAAACTCGAGCTGTGTATCTTTTATCTGCATATCAATACAAGTCTCAAAGTTAGAGAGTCAATGTCAGAGGCCTAAGATCAAGGTGTCAACATTTCATTGGTGGGGGTAGACAGTCACCATCTAAAGGCAAAGGTAAGAATATACCACAAAATTATAACTCAGAATTATGACAAGCAGATGACCCACTCGCAAAGGAATAAAACTGTTTGCAATTTGCAGAACTTCCATCAACAAGAATTGGCATTGGGATAATTAGGCAAGCTTTTTTTAATATAGAAAACCAGGGAAGCATATTTACCTGTCACTCCAGTAAATATAATCCTCAAATACAGCAACAGAAAACATGTCCATATTGTGGCTGGATAGGACAACCTCTCGATTCTCACCCATCTCCAGATCAATCCTCTCAATTTTGTCAGTTCGTGCATCACACCAATAAAGCTTTCCTTCCTTCAGTAAAATAAAACAATTCATATTGTGATCATTCCCCCCAACTCATACGCAGTGATCAGTTTTAGAATATAATTATCATTTTTTTCATTAAAAACACGATATTTTTCATAAAGAAAGCACTCAAAAACTGAAATAATCTCTCTTCTAATGCTAGTAAAAATAAATACTTACCGCATAATCGATGGATATTCCATTTGGCCAGCTAATGCTAACGTTCACAAGTACTGTTCTCTCAGTCCCATCCAGGCGTGCCCTCTCAATTCTTGGATATTGGCCCCATTCAGTCCAAAAGAGGTAGCTACAAATAACAGATATCATTAAACATTAGACACACTGAATACCATTCGTACCTCCAGACTGGGAATTCCAGCACCCCGAGACGTCCTCCAGACGTGAAAGGTGCTATACAAACGTAATGTGTTGTTGAATTCAGCAGGAGAAATTACAATTGTTAGCCCACATCCCAAACCATAGCTTTCCAGCCTCAATACGGCTGTTTTTCTCATGCATTTTAAGATACGCTTCTTTTCAATAAAAGCACAACACAATAACCAAATAGAAAAACAATTATTGTTCCTAAAAATGACTGGAGACGCATTCTAAAACTTTTAAGCTTTTTTAAGGATTCTCTCATCCTCTACAACATTACCCTTTCTCTGGATGAACTGTGATGGCACGTGGTTTATCCAGTCCTTGAGAAACAACCACATAACGAAATGAACCGTTCAGTCTGGCCACTTCAATAACATCAAATCCTTGGTCGGTCCAATAAATATTCCCTAATATAAAATGAACAAAAATTGGCATATCACACTATAAAAAGAAAGCAATACAAATTCACTAATACAGTGCATATTTGGTTTAAAAGTTTCTTAAACACGTATTACGCAGGCATAACCTCAAGTTATTCATTAATGTGAATACTTCATTAATCAGAGCAATTTTTCTACACTCGTTTCCCCACCCTCATCACCACCACAGTAGGCAACATATCAAAATCATTAAAGACGGTGAAAAAGACAAGTCTATTATGAATAACTTGTTAACCCATAGAAAATCTTCCTGTTCTCACCTGCAATCCAGTCGACAGCTATTCCTTCAACTCTTCCTATTCCATTTGTCACAACATCTTCGCTCCAGGTCTGGTCTCGCTTCGCTCTACTGATGGTGCTCAGTCCCATATCTACCCAATATATAGTATCATTCTCTGAAAAATGAAAATTTCATATTAACGACACAGGGTAAAAAGAATACATCTCAATTAGACTTAGCTGAAATTATCAAACACAACTATTCGTGTGCGTGAAAGTTCATGAGCTGTTTCAGACGCTCTGAAATTTGCCAATCGCACAAGCATCACATTTCTAGAACAGTTACTAATACAACCCATATTGTATACTGACACTCCAATGCAGTGCTGAGGGTGTACTGCATTATTAAAGGTGACATTCTTTGAATAGGGCAAACAGACTCCTTGACTGCCTGGTCAGGTGGTCATTAAAAATCCCATGACACTAATTGGAAAGGGAAGGGAGTTTCTCCTGGTGTCCTGGCCAAAAATTCTCCAAATAAAATTGGTCACTTCATGGGTGTTTGTGATGTGCACAAATTGGCTGCTGTGTTCACCTACAAATTAGTCAGGCATTGCACTTAAAGTCATGTGGAGCACTTTGTGATGTTCTACTGACATAAAAGGCACTATATCAAATGTTAGGAATATCATTTGTTTACTAAATAAACAATAAGAATGCTTTTAATTATAAATACATTTTAAAGTTGAATTAAAGTTATGACACCACAGAAAAAGTATTAATTAATCTCGCACCACTGCCTCCCCCCAAAAAGCGCCAGTCTTTGAATGCTCTTTGAAGAAAATTTTGAAATTGTCAAGATTACAAAGATGACTAGCATTAAATGTACTGAATTAGGTACCAAAAACGTTTAAACATTTCTTTTCTACAATTGCCCGTTTTGATATTGTTACATTAATAAATCAAAGTTGACATTTTAGCGAGCAAAACAGAACACCTACTGTTTGGTCACTCAGCTCTAGTCCAAATACATTAGTAATTCTGAACAGCAAAACCGAGTAAGATCAGTAGCCTGTCACAGTATCAAATCGATGACACACGAGAGAGGCAAAAATATTCAATCTGACAGTTTTCTCATCAAAAACGATTTAACATTCAAAATGTCTAAAAAAACTGTATGAAAGCATTTAAATCCAAGAATTAATTTTCATTTTTCTCAAAATACTCCTGATTAAATGCGTTACTTTACATAAAAGTGCTTCACGTTCTACATATCCCTTTTACGATAATTCAACAGTAATAACTTGCACTTGTAATTCTGCATTTCACGTAAAAATGAACATGCATTTATACAGTGCTCTTAACGTGGGGTAGCGTCTTGGAACATCGCAAAGCGCTTTGCAACATATAATTGGTAAGATAATAAGTGATTGTTGCACAGATAAACACAGCAGCCAATCTGCACCAGTGTGATGTCAGGCTTTCACTGGCCAGTTTCCTGTGCAAAGTGCACATGTGCAAAAAGCTTCCAAATGTCTGTAGCGCCCAGCAAATACTTGCAGAAGCATTCTGAATTTGGGCGATATATCCACTACTGCACCGAGGCAATGAATAAAATAAACTTGTATTTGATATAGTGCTTTATTCCATCAAATGTCACTGGATTGTCAGTTGTGAGCTCACGTTTTGTTGTGGACTAAAACCTACAAACTTCTGACCCAGAAGTGACACTACTAACTGAATCAAACAGCAAGTTGAATGTAGAAAAACCTCAACAGTGTAACCATCACATTACTATCATACTCCAAAAAAACTTTTGTGAAAACTATGAAAACAAAATACTTATTTCAAAAATTAACAATCATCTTTGGTTTCATTTCTAGCATTCACATCTGATAACAGGTTTGACACACCTACCTGCATGGAAATCTATACCGACAGCCAGAGATGTTCCTGATACAGGAACAAGAGCATCCGACTTATCGTTGGGATCAAGAGGAATTCCTCTGATTCCTTCATGGACTGAATACAATAGGAAGGAGCCAACACCTAGGAAAAGAATGAGGAAATTAATATGAACACATCTGTTCAAACACTAAAAAAAAGTGCATTTGTTTTTATTTCCTGTTGTCTGAACCATTAATTATCTGCACCGCCCTCCCCCAAAAGATATTTTTCTTTGCCCCTTTTTCGCAAGGGCAGATCAGTTTCGGGACCTGGAAACTTCCTTGCCTTGTGTGCTTCAGCTTAATCTCTTGAGCGACCCAGTCACTGGGGAAGCATGACGAGTTTTCTAATCCCACCTCATTCACAGAAATTGAAGTTTCCATTAAAATATTTCGATAAATTGGCCTTCGAGCACAGTGGGTGGTGCTGATGAGTTATGCCTTGGAGCATCAGGTATTACATGGGGAATCATGCTCATCAAGTTCTCAATATTATCCCATATTGAACATAGCATTAAATACATACAAGTCACAGTGAAGAAATAAAATATGATACTTGTGGACTTCCAAATGGCTTTGGTTGGCATAAAAAGATCACAATTCACATACTTGTAATCATCAAAAATCATCTTATTAAAGTTGTGCACATTTTATTGCAAGAACTTGAATGTAGATATTCAGAGACCCTCCTGCAAACACATCTCCCCATCAAATGAACATAATCTTAATTTCAAATGGATAGGGAAAGCTCATTATCAGATGGGTATCCAACTTAGCATCTTTTGCCCATACAATTTCAATCCAGTTTACCTTCACAGGACTGCTGCCCACTCTTCAGACTGTAGCCTGCTGTGCACATACAAGCTCTTGTGGTTTCAGATGTAGGTAAGCAGAGCTGAGAACAATCACCATTTTTCTCACTGCACGGATTTGTACCTGAAAGGAACAAAAAGAGTTTAGCACAATCTTAAAGAACGATTTGGACGGCTAGATACAGAGGATTTATTTGAAAGAGAAATATGAGGAAATTTGGGGAAAGGGCACAGCGGTATGACTGAATGGGTAACTTTCTCTGAGATGGCACAAATGATGGGCCAAATGCACTTCTGTGCGTTAAATTATGATCCAATTATATAAGAATATTAATGACAAGACTGCATTAAGAGATCAGGAAAGCCCATCCCAAAGGGAAGATTCACAGCCATTTTATATTACGACCTTTTACAAAAATGACCCATTTCAACTCTTTCAACAATTTTTCTCCTTGAGAATTTCTCCGGATTTTTTATTTTAAATATAATGCACATAATGAGGAAGAAAGTAATAGAGGGGAACAGGGAGAGAGAATATGGATGGGTGGAGACTTCTTCATTACCTACACATCCTCAGAGTGATAGGAAACTAGTAATGCAAACCTTGAAAAAACAAGCTTGACATTAACATTTACCAATACAAGTAGTGCAAATATAGCACTAAGGATCATTGTTTATCAATAAGGATCTCTTAATTGCACTATTTTAAATATCTTGACAAAAGCGTCCAATTAATGAAACTTAATTTCTTTTTAGGTCTCACCATTTTGTATGTCTTCGTCGTAAACCTTCATGTGCATCACCAGAGTTGTACTGTTGCGTAACACAACAGTGTTCAATCCATCCTTATCACAAGTACCCATTTGCTCTGTAGTTTGATCTGCCCACCATAGTTTGTCACCTACATGTAACAAGATAATATATTACTGAAACTGCCTCAATATTGCTCCTTTACTGTTTGTTATTCTGATAGCAGAACTTCATGTGCAACATTGCATATCAGAAACTATTTCCTTCTGCATGAACAGATGAGTATATTTCCTTATGACAATTAGAAACTACCTTTCTAGTGAAACTAGAAAGTTAACTGAGTGGATGATTGCTTATATTTTTAACGTGTAAACCAAATATGTTGCACTCTGTTAAGGGCCTTTTAAATTGAAACTGAAATATTAGGAGACTTTGGTTTCAATCGTGAAAACAACACAACATAATATCTGAATAACTTGAAGCCGTGCACTACCATTAATATCGCATCATAAATCTGTTTTTCAGTTCTTTGCCATTTCAAAGAAAAATGAAACCATGAGGTTTTTAAAAGAGACAATTTCAAATAGCAATACTTTGCAATGTAAAACTTCAACTCTAAATTGACATATATGGAGCATTGACCAATCTTGGTCTATCTGTTGTTAATTTCAATATTGATAAATGAAAGGTACTTCAAATAGGAAGTACAAAATTTGCTTCTACGTGTTGTACTTTCCCTACACTATAATAATCCTTGCATTTATCACATCCTTGAGATTTCTCAAAGGGCTTCACAGAATATATTGTAAAGTGAATTGACTGTATATTTTGTGGGTGAAACGCAGCAGCCAATTGCGCACAGCAGTGTCCCACAAACTGGTTTAGATTGAGTGACCAAATTATAAATTTTTAAAAGGGAAATTCTCTCCACCTTCTCTCTTTCTCTTCTATTATGATAATTTAATTGCTATCAAATATACCTTTATTTAATATAGATTGATTCGGTCTAAAAACATTTGCCTATTTTCCTATTGAGTGTTATGGTCTGTTTTGGAGGTGAAGCCCAGAAAAACTTATTGACGGAACAAAATCCAAAAGCCATTTTTATGTCTAGCAAAGTCTGCAAGTGTGAAGATCAACATGACTGACACATTACCCTTAAACCAAAAAGAGACTTTCTGCATTCTGTCAATTATCTTGTCAGCAGCCCAGGCTGCAAGCAATAATAATAATAACCTCGCATTTGATATAGCGCTTTTCACGTCTGGAGGACATCCCAAAGCGCTTCACAGAACACACTGTAAAGTGAATTGACTGTATATTTGTGGGCGAACGCGGCAGCCAATTGCGCACAGCAATGTCCCACAAACAGTCACGGATTGAAAATGACCAATTTATTATTGTTTTTGGTTTTGGAGGGATTATTATTAGGCTCTGTGTGGAGTAAGGAAACTTGCCCAAGGTTTCGCCCTCTGCCTGGAATTGAACTCGGGTCTCTCACTTGCAAAGCGAGTGCTCTAACCACTGAGCTACAGGACAAGCAAGCTTGCTCCCCTATGAGATAGCTCACTAGTGATTCAGTAAGAAATAAAGCAACTCTGGTTTGAGTTTCAATGAACTCAAGGAGGAACGATAAAATCTGATGTGTCATTTTCTAAGTATCATTTTAATGCTTTCGGTACATTTTCTCAAAATGTACCTTGACTTCCAGAAGAGTGGGACTGGTATTGTCCTCTCAAAAAACATCACTCACCGAAATCCAACTCCCAGCCCAGCTGTGATTTTGACTTCCATAATGGTTAGTTTGGGAAGCTTTTGGATTTTATTAATTTGAACTTTTAACACCATTTCACAGCTCAACTAGGCCAGATCAAGGCAAGAATGTTAAAATCTGTGAGCAATTGCAATTGGATTGGAGTTCTACTTTACATCAATTGGAAATACAGCTCTGATTGTGGAGTCCTGTGGCTCAGTGGTTAGAGCACTCGCTTTGCAAGCGAGAGACCTGAGTTCAATTCCAGGCAGAGGGCCAAACCTTGGGCAAGTTTCCTTACTCCACACAGAGCCTAATAATAATCCCTCCAAAACCAAAAACAATAATAAATTGGTCATTTTCAATCTACGACTGTTTGTGGGACATTGCTGTGCGCAATTGGCTGCTGCGTTCGCCCACAAATATACAGTCAATTCAATTTACAGTGTGTTCTGTGAAGAGCTTTGGTACGTCCTCCCGACGTGAAAAGCGCTATATCAAATGCAAGGATTATCATTATTATTATATTATTATTATTAGGCATTTGGAATGATCGTAGCATTTTCGTGGCAATTTATTCATTCATTATATAAAGAATTAATTTGATCAAAAACTGAGCAAAATGTTCTATCACCTGGGCTGAAGAGAACTCAAAAATATTGGAATCATATGGGACAATTGTATTTTGCTCCAAGAGAAAAAAAATTCAGCCACAATGCAATTTTCTTTTGATGACTCTTTTTTTAAAAGATGAAGGCTATATAGATAAGATTTTCAATGAATGAACTATTCAACAATAATAATAATCCTTGCATTTGATATAGTGTCTTTCACATCGGGAAGACATCTCAGAAAGTGCTTCACAGGATTTACTGTAAAATGTAGAGACTGTATTTTGCAGGCAAATAAATATTTAATATGCAATAAAATCATCAATCAACTTATTTATTACTTTATTGCGGTCATCTGGTATCAAATTACATCAATTCTTAAGTGAACTATTTGAGTTACTTATCCGAATAAATAATTTATTTAAATAAGGTGCGTTTATACCTTGATATTGAGTGCTTTAAACACTTACCCATTATGGCTAGAGCAGTAGCTTTGGTCAGTTTTGTCTTCATGGTTTCTATGGTCACCAAATCACTTCCATCCAGGTTACATTTGTTAATGGACCCATTTCCTGAACTGATCCAGTATAACTTGTTTTCAAAATAATCAATAGACAGCCCTGCAATTATTTTTGAAAATTAGGTGGATAGAAAACATAAAAGGCAAAACTATAATTAATTTCTTTAAGCGATTCCAATAGTAATAGGAGATTGTTAGCACATAAACTAAATGCATTATATCAGTGCTAGTAAATGTTGGTTATATTATTTATTGAACAATGAAGTGAGCAAAACCGTAACATGTGGTTAAAAAAAATCAGTTTCACCTAGGACTACCAGAACCTTTATAGCAATCGCATAATACACCTATTTACAAAATTATACTACATATTCAAATGTTTTAAACTAAAAATGCCATCAGCAGCTCAAAACTCACCAACAGGCCCCTTCTGATTTGCAAATAAAACAGTGCGGTTAGTTCCATCCATGTTAGCTGTATTGAGGGTATCCCCATCTGTCCAGAACAGTTTCCTGTATGGAACAAGTGGGTAATGTTATAACTGGATAGTATCTCAACTGGTTAACTTGTTCAATGTTTAACCAACCTTACAATTCTTTGGTTACTAAAGTGTGCACATATTTGATGCCAGAATGTCAGCGGTCAGTGAGTTTGTGTAGCATTAATGGTATATAATTTTTTTCCATCCCCCTCATGGAAAGTAGGAAAGGAACTTGTATTGGAATATAGATATAAATTTGGATTTGACAGAAAGAAAACCCAATGGAGGTCTTTTGTAATATTTCTGAAACCTCTTGCGTTTTAGAAATGGAGCACATTGTGATCGCAGAACTGCCATGGTTCAGACAAACTGTTCCAGTCTGCTGCTCACATCCTAATCGAAGATAGATCTACAGAAAAAGCACCTTTTTTTTGAGATAGGAGATAGGGACAGTGTTACATATCAAAATATAATGAGTTTAACAGAATGCTGTTGTTTCCCAACTTGAATCCAAACTAATGGAATGCAAACTATTTTCAGGAAGCTTTCAGACATCATACACAATTAGAAGACATTTAATTTGCAAAGATCTAACTCTGAATGCTTGCGAGTGAGAAAGTACAAAATAGTTAGTGAAAATTTATGCCACAGATTCTGCATTTGACTGGTTATTTTTTTAATAAAAGATACTGAAATAAGTTTACTTCTATGAGTAATCTGAAAATTCAGACAAAAGTGTCTAGATTTTATACACTTGTCCAAATTTTCAGATCACACATAGACTCATGTGGAATATATACACTGGCCGAATTACTGGATGATCTATGTATTTCTCTGTAAAGCATTAACACTGGTAAGACCTAGAAGACACGAACATGATTGGTTAGCCAAAATCGCACTCCCTTTCTCTTAGCTAGTTCTTCACTGACATCCAGCCTTGCATCTGGCACTCATCTTCCTTTGGGAAATGATCAAAGAGAGAAGTCAAACATTTAGTGCGAGGGGATTCTTTCTTAACGAGGCACACAATTCTTTCTTAACGAGGCACACACTGCCTCTACTATGGATGAAAGACAGAGTGAGCTTCAATGCAAACGTCCTGTCAGGAGACTTCCTGTCTCAAATGTTGCCTGGGTGTGTTAGGTCATAGGTTTGCGCACAAAATGGAAATCAAGGATCTGTGGACAAATACTTAAGAAATTCTGTATTTCACATCACTGTATGGTAAAATAAAATCGAACTAGATATCACCCTCCAAAAATTATACATTTAAAATTACTTAGAAGCAATATGATATTCATCATCTTGATCCTTTTTTTAAATCAGCTATGATCTAGTGAGAGCTAAACAATTACATTTAGTATTAACAGGCTTTAGGGCACATGCATTGCAATTACAATTTTGACAACTTTACTGTCCAATGTCGCCGTCAAAGTAAAGCCACACAGATAAGCGGCACTCTACTCTAGGTTATCTTTTCAACAGCGTCAAATTCCCCCAAATTCGGTGCTTCCTGGGCCAGCCCATGAACCCATGAACTAAAGGTAGCCAGATTCAGACTCTCTCCAAATGGGAAAGAAAAACTAAAGCAAGTTATCAGCAACTTTGTTGGAAACCTGAAAGCTAATGACAAGTTTGCTGTTTCAGCCACATTAGGTATAAAATTTGATAAGACCTGGTAAAATCTCTACAGCAGCAACAACAACTTGGATTCATATAGCGCCCTCCACGCCGGACGGCGTTTCAGAGCGCTTCACAGTAACGGATCCCGGGGCCGAGCCAGGAGGAAGGTGACCAAAGGCGCGGTCGAAAAGAAAGGTCTTCTTTCATACTTACATACCAATTTCATACTTTGATTTAAAATACACAAAACGTAACAAACAAAGGTATTTGCAAATGCAGTATCTGTAAAATTGACCAAAAGCAACTTTTGGAAATTGCATTAAAACTATTTCATAACCAATCAAACATGCTCAATCAAGGCAACATTTTCACATTTGAAAATTGTGGTGTACAAACGTCACTTCCAGTCAGGATACCATCTGGAACCAATCATTGATCTTTCTGGAGAAAGATTAGTGGAAGCGCTAACATGCTAAAGTTTTCCCTTGAGCTTTGAGTCACAAACAAAGAAAATGTGTACAAACAAGCCAGATATCTGGAAAGCATTTACTAACTTATTTCCCAGCAAGGAATGGAAGTATTTCAAATAAAAAAAGGTATTTGTTCATAAAATGGGTGTTTGTTCTTTCCATAGCAAACATTATTCAGAACATTTCGTAATCCTTATCAAATTACACTGGATTATTTTATTGTTGAGCATAAAGTCATTTTTAACTGCCAAAGTACTTGGCACAATCAAGAGCTCTTTCTTTCTGCCACTAGATATTTTATGCGTTTAATTTCAAAAGGAAATATTCTAGAAAATGAATTAAAGTATTCACCAATAGAATTCTGATCCAATAGATTAGATGGTAGAAGCATTTACTTTTCTTAAACTGTGCAATGTAAGAAAACAATTCCNTTTTTGGTAAGCTGGGTGTCTGACACATGCAGAAACCCATCACCATGCTTAAGAGTTTCCAATCAAGACTGTAAAGTGCCACGTATATAAGCCACCTGCAAATGGGAATTTTCCTGTGTCTGGAATGCTCCCAGTTTCCCTGAAACGATGACCCTGATCCAACTTAATTTGAGAGTAATTAGCGTAGGTTGTTGAGAATCAAGGAGTACAGAACCCAGTGTGCCAATGGGATACTATTGGGAGTTCAACCAGCTAAAACCGCACAGCTTGCCATTTCAATGATGAATGGATTAATAATAATAATCCTTGGATTTGATAAAGAGCCTTATCACATCTTTGAGACATCTCAAAGTGCTTCACAGAATATACTGTAAAGTGAATTGACTGTATATTTTGTGGGCAAAACGCAGCAGCTAATTGCGCACAGCAGTGTCCCACAAATAACCGTGGAATGACTAACCAAATTTTGAGTAGAAACTTTTTAAAAATGTTTTTTAAGGGATTACTACCCCCGGAAAAGCTGTCCACCAATTGACGAACAACCAAGTTTCTACTCAACAACAAGAAAATTACATTTGTAAAGTGCCTTTCACGATGGGAGAACATCCCAAGGCACTGAACAGTCAGGGATCAGGACCCAAGCGTGGGGGACATTGTTGGGATGAGGGAGGGCAGAGGGGGTAGGAGGGTGGCTAAAGGCACGGTCAAAAAGCAGGGGCTTGAGTTGTGTCTTGAAGGAGGCAAGAGAGCAAGGCAAAGGGATTGTGGGGGCAGAGATGCTGAAAGACCGGCCGCAGATGATAGGGCGGTTCGGGCGGAAGACCTGGAGCAGGCTGGAGTCTGCTGAGTGGAGGGAGCGAACAAGTTGATAGGGGTCAGCAGGTCAGAGATGTAGGAGGGGCAAGGCCTTGGAGGGCCTTGGAAGTGAGGATGAGGATTTTGAATTCTATCCTCTGAGGGATGGAGAGCCAGTGGAGCCGGGCGAGGATGGGTGTGATGGAGTCACGAAGCCTGGTGTGGGAGAGGATACGAGCTGCAGAGTTCTGGATGATCTGCAGCTTGTGCAGGGAACAGTTGGGGAGGCCGACAAGGAGAGAGTTTCAGTAGTCGAGCCTTGAGGTGACAAATGCGTATATGAGGGTTTTGGTGGCCTGAGGGGTGAGGCAATGGCGGAGTCGGGCAATGTTGCGGAGGTGGGAGAAGGCAGATTGGGTCATGGCATGAATATGGGGGAGAAAGGACAGTTGAGGGTAGAACAAGACAGCAAGGGTCCTAACTGGCTTGGTGCGGTGGAGTGTGAAACCAGGGATGCTGATGTTGCCAGTGCCTGAGGTGCTGACGCGAGCCAATCAAGAGGGCCTCAGCTGTAGAAAGTTGGCTCTCATCCAGGACTTGATGTCAGACAAACAGTCTGTCAAGATGTCAGGTGTCCTGAAATCGTGGATGGAGGCAGAAAAATAGAGTTGGATGTCATCTGCGTACATGTGGAAGTTGACCGCATGTCTGTGGATGATGTTACCAAGGGGGAGCATGTAGAGGTTGAAGAGCAGCGGACCGAGGACAAAGCCCTGAGGAACACCACACAAGACTGTGTAGGGGCTGGAAGTGAAAGCGTTGTTGGAGACAAATTAAAATTGTTTGAGAGACAAGACCTGAACCGTTAAAGGACAAAACCTTGAAGGTTGAGGTGAGCGGAGAGGCAGTGGAGGAGGATAGGTGGTCCACGGTATCGAAGGCAGCAGAGAGGTTGAGGAGGACGAGGAGGCAGAGGGAGCCCTGGCACAGATGTATAAGATGGCATCTGTCAGTTTCTGTATTGTGAGCAGTACAGAAACCCGATTGGAGGGGCTCGTGAAGGGACTGGTAGGAGAGGAATGAGCGAAACTGGGAAGCAACGACTTTTTCAAGGACCTTCAAAAGAAAACGGAGGTTGGAAATGGGTTGGTAGTTAGAAGGCAGGGATGGGTCCAGAGAAGGTCTTTTCAGGATGGGTGTGATTGTAGCTGTTTTTAGGAGGATGGGAACAGTGCCAGATGAAAGGGAGAGATTTGTGGTGTCGGAGTAGAGGAGCGAGGAAGTGGAGCTGGGAGGTGAGGAGAGGGATGGGGTTGGGGTCAAGGGAGCAGGTGGTGTGTACTCACTTTTACGTAAACAGAGGCCTGTGGAGTAAGGAAACTTACTCGCCCAGCCCGGGAATGAAACCCAGGTCCTTTCACTTGCGAGGCAAGTGCTCTAACCAATACGCTACAGGACTCCACAAAAAACAGAATGTAAAATACCATTAAAAATTGTAGGCATCGTTGTATGGAATGGGAAGACTTTTCTTCATCCATAGGGCTTTTATCACAGCCTCGACTGGGAAAGTTTCAGGATGGAAAGAAATTGCATTTACTCAGGCCACTCTTGCACACATCTAAGCAAGCCAAGTGAAAAACAGAGGTCTGGGAACTGATCACCTATTAACCTCAAGGCCAGGAAATAATCGGTCCAAGAATAGACTTTTTCCTGCGGTACCTAAGGATACCTACCACGGGAAAAAGCCCAAGAATAGCATATAACTTACAAAAATAAAATAGAAAGAAAAGATCTTGTTATTCAACAAAGCGGTGGTTCCCCCCCATCGTTTGATTTTTGCTACTTTTAAAATAGTTGCAGATGGAAAGTTCATTGTAGACTATGTTCCTGAGGTAATTTAGAGGTGGCTTTTTCAAAAACACTCTGTACTCTTAATTTTCTGAATGAAATTTATAACGTTGCAAGTTCTAGGAATCAATCATTAAGGAAATGAAAAGACCTGAAAGCGACTTCTATTATTTTTGTGATAGCTGTTAAGTTAGTTGCTAAGAACTTTGAATTTTTTTCCACAATTAGTCATTACAACAACAACAATTTGCATTTACACAGCACCCTTCACACGGGGTAGCGTCTCAGACGACACGACGACAAGCCCTACCACTGCTTAAGAGCTCCAGGACTCTACCCCACGTGAAGGGCGCAAATTGTTGTTACTACATGTTCATTTACACAATTAATTTAGAAATGTTTATTTATCTGACAAATATTACAAGTGGAACTCCAATTTAATATTTTTCATATGCAACACTACTGTGCCATGGTGATAACTTTCACTAGCAATCTAGATTAGAAACAGAGACACTGATGACCATCTGCAACACACTAAGCAGATACAGTGGAGGCAGGGAACTTCAGAAAATAGAGGTGCAGAGGGAGTGGGGGTTGCAGAGATGGCCCGAGTTTGCTGAGCAGAGGTGGCAAGCAGAATAGAGGAGAAAATCACCAAGATGGGGTATGAAGGGATTTGGAGATGAAGTAGATCCAAGACAGAGAGCCAGTGAAGCCTTGCAAGAATGAGGGTGGTGGGCATGCAGAGTTTGGTGCAGGTGAAAGGCCACACATTGAACACAAAATAATAATAAACTGATCACTCAATCCATGACTGTTTGTAGGACAATGCTGTGCGCAATTGGCTGACGCATTTTGCCCGCTAAATATACAGTTACTACAATTTACAGTATATTCTGTGAAGCGCTTTGAAACGTCTCGAAGACATGATAAGACCGGTATCAAATGCAAGAATTATTATTATTATTAAAATGGAGAAGCGATTTCTCATATTTTGCTAACAAGTGAAATGTAATACCATTACAGTATGTAAAATGAAAGCCCTCGATTTATAAAAGTGAATAAATGCTAACCGACATCTTTCTGATTCACAAGAATAAACCTTTTGAATCAGAGCGTCACTGTCAGTAACATAACTAGAATCTAGGTCTGTCATGAATAAGTAACCCTCAGTCTAAAGCATCTTCTATTACTTGGCTTTCCAACACCTACCACAAACATCCAGACACATAACCAAGAGCTGTAGACACAGGATTCTAAGATTCTTATTTGGCTGGTTAACAAGCTACTGGTTAAAATATTTTTTAAAGTGCCGCTGCCAAAACTGACTCAGCTACTTTTAAAGTAAACACTATCATTTGTGGTAATTCCTTAAAGGAGCAACTTTCTCATTCGAAAAAGAAGTCAATAAAATATTGGCAGAGGTATTACGAAGAAATGCTGGTTTAGTATTAAAATTGTAATACCATAGCTCTTATCTGACCCAGTGTACAAGAGAGAGGTAAACGGCAGAAGTTTGGTCTTACACATGCGGAAACCGATCACCATGCTTAAGAGTAACCAAACTGAAGTATTCATCCTATGTCACAAATATAGTCAATTCACCTTACAGTATATTCTGTGAAGCACTTTGAGACGTCTAGAAGACGCGATAAGGCACTATATCAAATGCAAGGATTATTATTATATCACATAAAAATTGGTACATTTGATTCAAAATTCATACCCGGCAACAATAGACAGGGGAAAACTCTTCTGTTCCCCACCGATTTATATTAAATATTCAAGCATGCAGAACTACAAGATAAACTTAGAACAATGGTTACAAGAGGCACATGTGGACTGAAACTATGAATAGGACGAATAAAAATGTAGGTAAGTTTTGCAGTAATTGCACAGAATGCTTTAAAAATGTGGGCCAAGATTATATGTTGGCAGGATTTTGATTGTAATGTCTATAAGCATAGGCTGCAATAGTTTTAAAGTCATCAAGGCAAAAAAATAAGCACCAACTCCTATTTACCCTTTCCATGGATGCAAGACAAGACAGTGTGGCCTGTCCAAACCTTGAATCACAGCATTCTTGAAGGAGCCATCCAGTCTGGCTACATTAATTTGCTTTTTGTTGGCATCATAACTGGTCCAGAAAAGGTTCCTAGATACCCAGTCAACAGCAAGACCATGAGCATTTGGCACATCTGAAAACAGACATAAATAGGCAATGGAGGTGACATGCTCTGTTTAATTATTTTGACATCACAGGATTTATAGCCAAAGTATTTGTACAAGTTTATATGCAATAAAGCTTTTAACATACATCTTATTATCCCAGGAAATCTCCCCCAGGACGCACTTTTTTTTAAAAAAAAAGAAAGAGCTGTAGAGCAAAGACACATTTGGAGAAAGTCACAAGAAAATATGACCAAACAGATGGGTGGGGCCATGAGGCAGTCAACAACAACATGCATTTATATAGCATCCCTCACGCAGGGTAGCATCCCAGAACGCTTAGCGTAAGGGAGCTCTGATGCTCTCCCTCCTCTTGATCATACCCTGCCACATAAATATGATTTCCACGAATTACCTGCTGAAACCACGATTTCTACTCCAGTGCCGTTAATGAAAGCACGCTTGATGGTTTGAGTCCTGACATCAGACCAATAAATCCGTCTCTCCACAGCATCGTAATCAACCACTGTGACATTGTCAATGTCAGGAACAGTGAAGGAAATAATGAAGTTGTAATAAGGATTGTCAATGTCAACTCCACGAATCTCCATCTGACGAGCATACAGCAGGAATTTCCTGAACTCTGAAACAGATAGGCACACTGTTATAAACACCCTACATAGAGGTCCTCATTCAAAACGTCAGGCTATATATTATTGTTAAATGAATATGTATAATCATCTTCACTTCTAACTGAGCAGGAGCTTCAATATTCATGTCACTGTAATTGATTGTCATTACATTTATAATAATAATCTTTGTACTTGATAATAGTGCCTTATGTGGTTGAAATCCTTCACAGGATTTTATTGTAAACAAGAAAAAATTACATTTGTATAGCGCTTTTCACGTCGATAGGACATCCCAAGGCACTGGACAATCAGTGCTTTGGACCCAAGCTGGAGGTCGAGATCGGGGAAGGTGGAGAGCAGGGGCAGTAGGAGGGTGACCAAAGGCACGGTCGAAGAGGAGGGTCTTGAGATGGGTCTTGAAGAAGACAAGGGAGAGGGCGAGGCGGAGGGACTATGGAATGTGTTCCAGAGAGTGGGGGCAGAGTGGCTGAAGTCGCGCCCGCTAATGGTGGGGTGGGTGAGGGATGTGAAACAGGCCGGAACCCGCTGAGGGGAAGGGGCAGGCAGGTTTGTAGGGGGTTAGGAGGTTGCAGAGGTGGGGGGGGGGCGGGTGGGGGGGAGAGCAAGGTCATGAAGGTCTTTGAAAGTGAGGACCAGGGTCTTGAACTGTATCCTCTGTGTGATGGGAAGCCAATGGAGTCGGGTGAGGATGGGGTGATAGGGTCACGGAGCCTGGTGCGGGACAGGACACGGACTGCAGAGTTCTGGACGATCTGCAGCCTATGGAGGGAGAAGCTGTAATGATTATATTTTGTAGGCGAAAACGGCAGCCAATTTACACAAAGTAGTGTTCGACAAATAGCCATGAAGTGAATGACTAATTTGATAAAAATAATAATCCATTTGGTCTTCCGAGAAGTCTCAAAGCGCTTCACAGAATATACTGTAAAGTGAATCGACTGTATATTTTGTGGGCGAAACATGGCAGCCAATTTATCTGGGGGGGTTGTTGGCCAGGACACCAGGACAAACTCCCTACTCTTTTCGAATAATATCTTTTAACATCTTCCTGAAAAAGCAGGTGGGACTTCAGTTTGACATCTCATCTGAAGAACTGCATCTTTGAGTTAGTCACAGAATACCAATGTACTCACCAAAGCAGGTTTTCTTATCTTCACCCAGTTTCATCAGATGAGGGCATGCACAGGATGGCGTGGCATTGTAATTTATCAAACACAGATGTGAGCAAGGACCTCTCCCACCATCAGCTGCACATGGGTTTGGAGCTGTGTACAAAGGTAAACATTAAAGAAAATACAAGTAGTTGCACATTATTTAAATTGTAATATTTCTTTGAAATTCAATACATTTTAAAAAATAAAACTACACTAGATCTAAATTTGATTGTTTACTGTCCTTACAAAACATACTCTTGCTTTCCTCCATATATTTTGAGAATGCAAGACTAATCAAGTTTGCTAAAGCCCTGCCAGATCGAAATCCACTATACTTACGAGTAAACAACCAGCTTAAACGTATCAAAGGGGTCCTGGCACTAATGATAAAATGGGTTAAGCTTTGTGGAACATGAGGTTAAAAAAAAAAGGATCGTAAATGGCAAAAACTATTATCTTTGATAGGCAACCAGACATGACAAATGATACAGAATTCCAAAGTTGAATCCATTCTGGATAGTCACTTCCAAGTAATTTGCCTTTGCTTTTGTGCATTACAATAATCTTCCCACAAATAACATGTACATTATCAACGCGTAGAATCAACTGCTTGAGTGAGTGAGTCAACGCTTGCGAGCACATGAGTCGATTTCTGAGAGTGACTCTTTGGCAGGTATGAATACACCTCTTTTTAAACAATGTAGTGGCTTCCAGAATTACACAACTTGGAAATGCGTCTGGCAGCAAAACAGAACATTAACATCAATTATCCAGCACTGAGATGAATAACATCGACCATCCATTAAACCAGTCAAACAATTTCAAAATCATATTGTGAATATGGAGGATAAGTGATAAAACTGTGGGAAAGGATTAATTTAGAATGCATGGGATGACCAGATAACAGCCATTTCATTAATTTTGCACAATCACAACTTGTAATTGCCGTCAATAGTTTATTTACCACACAATGAGTTGTGGTAATAATTATTGTGCACTTTGCTTAGTGTCACTTGGATAATTATGGTATAATCCCAACTCAAAATTTCCAGTTAAGACTTAAAATAAAAAGGTGTGTCTCTGGTTGTCAATGACGACATACGTACCACCTCAAGTTTCCACCAGCTTCACAGAATTTTGGGGGTGGATAATTGTTTCAAAGTAGTTCTCAGCTACTTGTGCATAAACTCTAGATGATAAAATTTACTAACCACATATGTAATACTATTTTGTTAATAATTTAGAACAATGGAATAGAAATGTATAGGGGAGAGTTATTAAAATTATATTAGCAGAAGTGCCATGAAAATATCACTTGTCGACTACAATCAGAATTCAAGTATTTATAAGAGTACTTATCATGTCTTTGCGACAACAACTTGCATTTATTTAGTGCCCCTCACGCAGGGTAGAGTCCCAGAAACGTCTCAAAACGCTTCACAGAATATACAGTAAAGTGATTGACTGTGTATTTTGTGGACGAAACAGTTGACATTTATTTAAAGATAAAGTAGGTTTACCTTGTGGCTGTCTGGATGGATGATACACCTGAAGGTCAAATGGTTGTGTATTGGTTCTCTGTACAACAGTCACATTATTGCCTGTCCACTTGTTCGCTTTTGCAAGGGTGTTGGTCCTCCAATCTGTCCAGTAGACTTCTCCTCCATATAAAGTCACAGCAAATGGATGCGACAGATACTCATGGCCTCGCAGTACCTCTATTAGCCTACTTCCGTCGTAAAGTGCAGAATAAATTGCATCAGACCTACAGTTTTTTGTGCAAAAACAAACATACGCAATGAGGCAAATTAAATTGCTGTTCCCAGCTACAGCATAGAACAATGGTTTTCTATGTTATCAGGCAATAAAGACTTGATTGTTCAATCTACAGCCAACGACAGGCAATTTAATAATCCTTGCNTTTTTTTGACAAGACAATCACTTTTACATAAAACCAACCCTTTTTTTGCTAAAATTTGAAAAATTTATATTTAAAGTAAGAATTGAACAAAAAATTATTTGCTATTCTTTGTGTGCAGTTTGATATTCCTAAATCAACAGTGTTTCTTAGCAATCTTTATCAACTCAATTGCACCAATATAACAATTATGGTTCACATGGAAAGCAAACACCTCTGGGGTGTAAAATCAGTGCTGACATTTAGGAACTTATAATGTGTAGATTGACAGTACTTAGCTTTCCCCAAAAAACCTTTACCATATTGTTCTCTCTCAGTCCCTCTTCTCCTGACATATTACAATTAATTTGTTCCAGGCATTGTCAATAAAAAACCTCAGCTGGATCCCAGAGTGTGGACCTGAGACTACATCCCTGTCTTTTCTCTTCCCTTCCCACATTCCACCTACAGAAAATGTCTCACACATACATACAGCCACAAAAAAATACATTGCAAGAATGTTCTCTGTTAGCACTTGTGGGTGTGCATTCTTGTTCTACCATGATATAGCAAAACTTACCTCGTGCCTTTTCAGCTCAGCATTGGCAATATAAGGGGTGGTATGCCATATACACCGTGGATGGAGTTGAAATAAGTGGAGATAATTTGCCAGGATTATTGTTTGCATTTTATTATATGAAACTACGACAGGCAAATTGATATTAATCAAGCTTTACACGATTAGCAAGATTGAAGATCAGTTATTCACCACAGACCAAGCTATTGGTTCTTTCCTGCATTACCTAGCATCAATCCACAAAATACGCCTCTCCAGATAGTCCACAGTCAGGCCATTTGGCCAGCCTCCAGCCCCAGTTTCCTTATGAATAGTACGGCGTCCAACTCCACTCATAGAGGCTGCTTCAATCCTTGGCAAGCTGGCATCCCAGTCCGTCCAAAATAAAATTCTACAAGATAAATGAGAACATTTAGACACTTCATTGTTTCATTTAAAAACTATCCACCCAGCAGGCCTGATGGTATGGTAGATAAAACTGCAAGAGCTTGCAGGTTCAAATCCCTGCTGACTTTGCTGGTGTCAGCCATCACTGCATGGGGGCGCTATACTGGCTCCAAATGATCCAGAGTTGGGGAGAAGAATCAGCCAGGGCACCTTCTACCAGTTGCGCAGTCGAGGTGAGGTTCAGGCTCAGCCGTAACACCCTCTACAACAACAAATGACACTTGTATAGCACTCTTCATGACTCTCACTGCCAAAGCTCACATATGAACAATGGCCATTTGGACAGGGAACCTGAGAGCAAGCAGCGTCCATGGAACAAGCTATTCAAATAACAGGCTTAAGGGAGAAACTTAAATTCACCTGTTCCCATATGTTACAAAGATTTTAATAAAAATTCACTGTAACCAAATTCAATGAGGAAAACTGGAGAAGTAATGGGCTACAAACTGGGACTTGGGTGATGTCCTCAATTCCATTCCCACCAGGGGGCAGATGATGAGCAAAAATAGCAGACAAGCTGGCTGAGTCTCAAGAGAGCTTGGAGGCAGATAAAGTCTTTGATCCAACAGCATTCAAAAGTATAATAAAATTGCTGGCACTTCACACCCTTAATGGACTGAAGTGTTAATCATGACGCCATTGACAAAGCACTTCCTACTTGTAAGCATTGTAAACCTTTAGTGTGGAGGTGTTTGTGGTAGCCAGCAGTATTACGGCAACACTGAGACAATCTAAATAATATAGGAAAATTCAGGGTTTCTTTGCAGATCTAACTGTTAAGCCGGATCAGGAGCACTTCATCGTGCAGTATTATGATACTGATCGGTGTCAAGAGATCAGAGAACCAGATGTTCTTGGGTTCATAAGCCCTGAATCAGTTTCCTGCTCCAGAAACTCATGAATGATTTTTCAGTGCACATTCCATTCCAACAATCTATCTCTGGAATTTCCATGCGTAGGTGGGATGTATGGAATTCTCAGCTTGTTTTTGATATTCTTAAGCACGGTGATGGGTTTCTACGTGTGGCAGACACCCAACTGACCACAAAAAAAAAGCAAAGTTGAGAAAAGGGAATACAGAAAACTCCCTACCAGGAATCTAGAAACCACTGCCTGAAAATTTGGAACACAACTTCACCTGCCTCTAACCTGATGCCTCCTATGTGCATGGTTTCAGATCTCCTTATGCCCAGCTGGGCTCAGTTTGCATGAGCATCACTTCTAGATTCTATAGAAGTCCAGTGGTTGAATCTTGCTCTTTTCGTGGTTATAATACATACTAAGTTCACTTTCATAGCTCTGCTATCTTTTTGGTCCTTTTTAAAACCAGAAAAAACAGCTTGGAGCTCAAGTGAATTCCATGAATCATTAGAACCCTGCATTCATTGAGACATTGATGGATTATATGAATTAGGTTAAGTTGTGTTACCAACCCATCTCTGGGATCCAATGCAATAGCTCGTGGGTGCTCAATATCACCAGCAATCAGTGTGGTGCGCATCGAGCCATCTAGTTTTGCCACTTCAATCTGATCCAAATTACTCTCTACCCAGTAAATGTTGCCAGCAATCCAGTC
This sequence comes from Callorhinchus milii, assembly GCF_018977255.1. NCBI lineage: Eukaryota > Metazoa > Chordata > Chondrichthyes > Chimaeriformes > Callorhinchidae > Callorhinchus > Callorhinchus milii. The sequence goes on from NW_024704768.1 coordinate 2,209,901, forward strand.
AACTGCCAGTCCTTCTGGAGTGGCCAGGCCATATTGTACAACCACCTCGACACTGCTAAGAGCTGCAGCAAAGAGAAAAAACAAAATTGACTATTAGAACTAAAAAAACATTTTTTTTAAAATAGTGGTCTAGATGTTAAAAATGCTCACTTAAGTTACGTGCACCTCTTTAGAACAGAACTATACAATCTTTCGTGCTGTTAAGTCATGAAAGGTCAAAAGTAATCAGTCCCATAATAGTTACTCACAGTCTTTACTGTATTTCAGTCAGAGCACAGACTCAGCCTTAAGGAGATCCAGATTGCAAAATAACAAGATTGTAAGCTTAGCTCCTCAGACAAGAATTCACCAACACCAACAGAAGGCAGATCAATTAAAGATGAATACACTTTATTTTTTGTGAATATTTAAAGAGTTCCCGTTTCAGATATCCAGTGCTATAAAATGACATTAAATAGGTGAAGGGCTAAATCCTAAAATTACCTTTTTTCCCCCCACTCTTTGTCCGTCAAAATGCAAATGCAGAAAGATACAAAATGTTTCATTTTGACCTAAAATTGACATAAAATTTCTATAGGAGGAAAGATCTCACCAACCTCGTGATGAAACGCCCTTTCCTCCTATCGATTGTTCCCCCGACCTCCCTTCTACTTTCCATGGAAGGTCTATAGAAACAGATAAAAATACGACACTAAAACATTAAAAACACTGAATTCTGTGCAAATATTCCCAAAACAATCAAATGATCTAAGAAAACGTACAACACCTCTACAACAAGATCTCAGTAGATGCTATTTTTAAACCTATTTTACCATTGTACAGTAATCAACTTCAGATAGCAGAGTAAAAATGTCTCCTATTTATACCAGATTATCTCAATTGCAAGATTAATTCTTGTCACAGTTTCTTTCTAAATCATACATGTTAAACAAGGTCCGTAAACATTAAACCAAGAATTGCACAAAATTAAGAAATGAACCACCAGGTCTGATTTCCCAATTCCACTTTAAATACATTTACAATTACATATTCAGAAAAGGTTGCATGTATCAATAGCTTTCAATATATATTTAAAATACACAAAAAGGTTTAACTCGTACAATAATTAGAATTTGTGCTAGGCTGTTATAAACAAATCAATTCAAATTTTCAAATGTATATGCAGTGAGAATGTTTCTGAGATTCCAATTCAAAGCAAACCAATATCAATTGATGAGACAAAAATAAATCTGACAAGACTGACAATATAAATGCTGAAAAGAGGTACCTCCACTCTCAGATAGTTTCCCTCTGTATATCTTATCTTCTACCACATCAGTCCAATACAGGGAACTTTGATTCAGGTGAAAATCTAGTGCAATCGTGTTCCTGAGACCCGGAACCAGCACACTGTAGTCTCCTTTGCGAAGATCAATGCGACGGATCTCGTGGCGGTTTGAAAAAATAATGAATGGTTTAAAAGGATCTGTAACAAAATGGGGTTTGTTTAGAAAGTGGAAACACACAATGCTCATCTTCTCAATTTCTGCTGCTTGTGCTATTAAGTATTCCTAAATTATCTTCCTTAATTAGTCCCACAATTCATTTTTCAGAACTGAATCATTTTATTTGAATAATATTCTATTCACTTAATCAATTCAGAATTTTTCATTTTCTCTTTGCTATATTGTATATCAAGGCATCACTGGCACATAGTAGCAGTGACTACAGCTCAGATTAACCAACCTGAACTGGCACAGTTCTCCCCATCCAGCATCAGCATCCAGCCTTCATAACAAGAACATTTCACTATGTTTTTGGACTGTTCACAACGTTGACTACATTTCAGATGCTTGGCACAGTAGCTCTGAATGAGGCATGCTTTCTTGTCAGGTCCCAGTTCCATTCCAAGGGGGCAGGAGCACACAATTCCGTCCCCAGGAGCGACGGTGCAGTTGTGACTGCAGCCTCCGTTATTCAAAGAACACTGATCTGGAAAGATATTTATATACCACTGTTAAGGCACCAAGAATATGTTTCATTGCTCTGTTGTATTAAATGGTAGAATAGAAATCGCATATATGATTAGCCACACAATAAGTTTGTAAACTGCCAGGTCATCAAGGAAAGCAAGTATCAATTAGATGCCAGGTCCTTCCTCAATTGCACTGAACTACTGTGGATTGTTTATAGGTGCTTCATCATAGCAGGGTTAAGAGAAGGATTGGCAGGACTACCACCTTCTGAATTCCCAAGGAAAGGTGCACGATTGGCAAAGATTTCATTTTAAATGTGTTACATTATAATACCAGCACAGGTTTGCACCTTCGGGATACATATACAGTATTCTGAAAAGTAGGATATGCTATTTCCCTTAAGGATAATGAATTTCTTTCAGCATAAACAAACAGACAGCCTACTTCAAATAGGCAAGTATAATGCACTTACTGCCAGTATTTGTCCGTGAAGGAGGGCGGTATATGTTATACAAACCTTTGAGGATTCTCTTTCCTTCTCTCCACCTCCTCCCACAAAGATGATTGTCTCGACAGGGCTTTCCAATAGTGGGCTAAAATTAGAACCTCTCAACTTGCTACATGAAACCAATAATTTTCCATTAAAATCATTAAAAGAAAGTCCTATTGGATTACTGCAAAAGCAGGACCCCCGTTCTGTTTAATAGCTGATAATTATACAACTGTTGCTGTGATTTTCCTGATCACTGAGTCGCCACTTAGTAAGGGAAGTAGTTTAGCCTCTGCGTAATTGAGTGTAAAAAAAGAACAGCTGATGACTGCTTCAAGCTGTGATACTTGCTATTTGGTATTTACTGTGTGAAAATTAGCTGCCCACAAAATTCAGTCACCGCACTTTTCAGTACATCTTGTAAAGCACTTTGAGATGTTTCGGCAGCGTGATAAGGTGCAATATCAAATGCAAGAATAATTATTCCAGCGCCTTGGGACGTCCTCCCGACGTGAAAGCCGCTACATAAATGTAATTTTGTTGTTGTTGTACTTTCTCAAATAAATGAAAATTACAACTTTTACTTAAATATTTAATCAGACATTGCTTTTGGACATGTCACATCAGCCACAACAGTTTTTTCTGGTTCTGTATTCTATTTTTAAAAGAGTGCAACTCGGACTAAAAAGACTACATGATGTAAATGGATAGCCATCAGTAGTGCTGGATGAGTCAGTATCTCAAAAAGTCCTACAGAAAAACAAATGTAATTGAGGAGCCTTAAAGGAAGAGCAAAGAAAGTTGGGAATTCCAAAAGCAAATGCAAAATATTTTAGCATTCGACATGTATTTCTTTATTGCTAAAGTTGATGAGTGTTCTTTTCAGTTATAATACATTACTTATATCCTAACCTGAATACTTACCACAAAGTTCACCTTCATCAGAACCATCACCACAGTCATCATTTCCATCACAAAGCTTCTCAGGTGGGAGACAGACTGACGTGTTTTTAGCACAAGAATGGGAAGGAGGTTTACAAACTAATGAATCGCAATTCTCTTCATCTGAATTGTCCTCACAATCATTGTCACCATCACACACCCAAGTCTTACTGATGCACCTTCCTACAAAATGAATAATATTCCATTACTTTACTGGAAGCAGTGGCATTGTAGTAAAAAGTTAGCATAGTCTGGTGAATAATTCTTGACAATACAGCTGGACAACAAATTACATATGTATAGCGCCTTTCACGTCCCAAGAGCCCACATATGTATGTTTCACCCACAAATATACGGTCAGTTCACTTTACAGCATATTCTGTGAAGAGCTTTGGGACATCTAGAAGACGTGAAAAGCACTATATCAAATGTAAGGCTTATTATTATATTATATATAACATAGCAGTTGGAGTCCATAAAGTCCCAAACCGTCTTATAATGGGGTGACTCAGGGCCCTGGAGGAAGTCAAGAGGAAAGCCACAAAGAGGATGACCATCGTTAGAGGAAATATGCTAAGAGCAATAATTTGATCAGCTGGAGCTTGGAAGGAGAATTATCTTCAGAGGTACACAAGGTTTTAAAAGGGACAGCAGAACGAGAGAAAACAGGTTTAGAATTGCAAAAGGTAATTTCATAATATACACCAGAAAATATTGAAAGAATATGAGCAAACAAAGGAACTGTCCATCAGCACAGCACAGGCACAACTTACCAAAGTCCTTGCAAGCAAATTTTATATTTGGGTCACACACACGAGTCACTCCTTCACAATTCCGTTCATCACTAGAATCTACACAATCTGTGTCTCCATCACATCTCCAGCGCTTGGGAATGCACAGCCCATCCATACGACACTGGAATTCATCAGCATGGCAACCACCTGGAGGTCTTGTTGCTACAACATTAAATAAAATGTCATTTATTCTAGATTCTAGACTCGAATCCAAGATCCTCATCCTCACCTACAAGGCCATTCACGGCCTCGCTCCCTCCTACCTCTCCGACCTACTATCCCCCTACCTACCCGTACCCTCCGTTCCTCTGGCTCCGGTCTGCTCCACATCCCCCGCCCCAACCGCCCTACCATCAGTGGCCGGGCCTTCAGCCTCTCAGCCCCGAGGCTCTGGAACTCTATCCCCCAGTGCCTTCACCGCTTCCTCCCTTTCCTCCTTCAAGGCCGGTCTCAAGACCTTTCTCTTTGACTCAGCCTTCAGCTCCCCTCTCGACTCTCTACCCCCTCCTCGCTCCCTCCCTTCCCTCCCCTCACCCTGACCATTTCCCCACTCCCCAACTGTCCAGCGCCTTGGGACGTCCTCCCGACGTGAAAGGCACTCTATAAATGGAATCTTGTTGTTGTTGTTGTTGTTGTAGTAGACCTAATACACTGCAATCAATTCTCACATCATCTATTCCTTTTCCAATGATCGTGCTTGCATGAGTAACCAGCAAACTGCTCAAATTTGTTTCATAAGCATTTTACTTGTATTGAGAGAGCAGTTTCGATATTTAAACCATGTATTATGAAACTTTATAATTAAACAAGCTACCCTCAGTTTTCTCAACTTAGCCTGCCTGCTTGTAAAACCTGGTTATCTGACTGGATGTTTTAGACACGTTAATTCAATTCTCTGAATATCAAACAAGTGATTTTATGCTGCAGCTTTTTAAAAGAGAATCTATATGGTGAGCACATCAAATAGTTTAGTTTTGTAATTCTGAAAAAAAGACACACAAAGCAACAATGCAAAGGATATCTAAATTTATAAACTGACGCAGTGAAATGAATCAGGATGACTAGCCCTCCTGACGTGACTTCCTAAAATGGTCCTGACGTGACTTCCTAAAATGCTTGAATAACTCAACTCTTATTCTGGTCTTGGGGGTTTTATACTGTACAACTTGCACAGCTGCACAGAATACCAATTAACATCTTTTGTCACAACAACAACAACAAGATTCCATTTATAAAGCGCCTTTCACGTCAGGAGGACGTCCCAAGGCGCTGCACAGTTGGGTCATGACCCGAGCAGGGGGGAAATGGTCAGGGTGAGGGGAGGGAAGGGAGGGAGCGAGGAGGGGGAAATGGTCAGGGTGAGGGGAGGGAAGGGAGGGAGCAAGGAGGGGGGAAATGGTCAGGGTGAGGGGGGAAGGGAGGGAGCGAGGAGGGGGAAGAGAGTCGAGAGGGGAGCTGATTCCAAAGCTCCAGGAGGAAGTTTTGAAACCATGAAATATAGGTGAATCCACTTGAAATATTCTGTGAAGTGTTTTGAGACACTCAACAACGTGGAAAGGATTATTATATTCAGCCAAATTTAAAAAAACAGACTGTACTGCATGTTGTATAATAGCCAGAATAAATGAGCAACAAAAGAAATACTTTGATCTCTCCATTTTCAAATTTAAACCTGAGGACCACTGGCAGGGGAAATGGGAAAGAATCTAGTCAGACAAATTTTAACTACCTTCTAGCAGCCAACTATGAATTATATGAGAAGATGTCTGGAAGCAGGTCAGACACCAAACCTTCCAGCCACAGGGAGTGTGAGGTCCAGACATTGGGGAGGAGGAAAACTGGAAAAAATTAGATGAATATATTCTCTAAAGCAGTTTCAAAAATTAATGAACTTCAATTGAGGTCCCATTTTAATTCACTACATGAAACCGATAAATTGAAACCTTCAGTTCAAACTATGGGACCAAAAAGCGATCGTATTTACAATACATGTACTAACCTTGATTAGTGCAGTTTGCATTAGTTTCGTCGCTATAATCTCCACAGTCGTTATCCCCATCACATGTCCAGTGTTCAGGTATACAGCGACCACTGTTACATTTGAACTGAGCACTGGAACAAGAGTGGCTGCAGCCAGCCTCATCACTGCCATCGCCACAGTCATTATCTGAAGATGAAGGGAAAAAATATTGGATAAAATACTGAAAACTATTAAGCAATACTTCCATCAATCATAGTCAGTTCATTATGAACTCGCCAATGGGAGTGTATGTTGCTTAAAAGCCTCAATTATATACTGGTTCTATAATTTTTAGTTTTAATTGCAGATTCCAATCTTTGCACTCATGATTGCTTGCACAAGATGATTTGGAGCTGTTTCAGGTACATCTATGGGAAAAAAAGAGGGAGAAAAGAGAAAATCAAACAAAAAGCTGGGTCTTTCCAAGATTCTTAACTGCACTTTGAAGTCATGCATGAAATTGCAATGAATAAGTATCAATAGGTTTGGGAGATTTCTGTAAAATAGATTGTTGAACCTCCAAGCTAATGATAGCCTTCTTTAGGAACTTGAGAAGAGGCTAGGTAAATGAAAGGAATAGCTTGTTTATTTTGTAAGTTGTGAATCCTACATATCAGATCTAAAACAAAATAATAATTGTGAAATGCGCAACAAGTATTTTCTGAAAAATAATGCAACTTTATTCTAAAAATACATATTTAGCACAGGTATATTTTGAGGTGAGGGGGTAGAGAGGAGAGGGAAGAAAAATATTTTGACGGTGAAGCTGAACCAAGGAAAACAGGGATATTTCAACATTTTAGGTTACTTACCAGGGCAATAGTTTTGTACTTAAAATGTCAAAAGGTCAACTGATTTGCAGTGCAGCTTGTTGACCTTCTAGGTACACGCTTAAACCATCAGGAGCCAGGGATAATGCAGATCAACACTGGTATCTTTACAGGAGGCTGTACAGAATTTTACTGAGCTGGGACTGCAGGTTTTACACTGCCCAGAGCAAACCGACATAATTTCACTGCAAATATTTCATCCAATCAGTTATCAACACGCATTGTCGACTTCCATCAGGAATACTAAGAACCAAGTACACGAGCTGCATTTCAATTGATCAAATGATTTTCACNAAAAAAATCATTCAATTACAGCATTCAGAGCAGTCTGGAGGCAATGCACGAGTGCATACCACAAAACAGGAGACTTTGGGGTCAAATCGTAATCTCTTCTGACACTCATATCTCGGCTTTCTGTCCAAATAACAAATAATCTTGGCTGAGTCGCCAGGTGCAGATTTGGGGCAAGGGAAGATGGGAAGAGAAGTTCCAAAAGTTCCTCCCAGTTTAAAGCTGCTCCCTATCGTGCCTGGATACAGACCAACACGAACAGAGAGCAGGGGAGAAACGTATGCAGTTGCCTTTCCTATCAAACTAAACTGTGAACATTAAAGTTACAGCAAAAATATTTTTAAAAGGTAAAAAACAGTAAAACTTGTCAGGATTATTTACTGAAAATAACCACTGCAATCACAATGTCTGAGCTTGTGCTGTACAGAATCACTCGTTATCTTTGCATACCACAGTCATGTTCTAACACTACTCTGGTTTCATGAGACATTAGGTGTTTAGTTCTGGGACCCAACACTGATGGGTTTGGGTCAGTTAAATTTAGAATAAAACAAGGCTGATTTGCTCATCTTAGGTTCATATCTGCCGACATTTGCACAGGTACTTACTTTACAATATTACATTGCAACGAATCTTGGAGAGGTCTACATGACTAACGGCAATTCTGGTTCAGGGATATATCAGTCTGCCTTAAAATGCTATTCCTTTTTCAGGATACAAAGTTAAAACATGTTTTGCTATCAAGAATACATGAAATAGCACAGGTTAAACATTTTCCAAAATACAGATTTTAGTTGTAATTTCTGCATTTGGGCTGATTGTAGTTCATAATCAGTTCATATTACAGTAAAATGTACAATCTGAGTACAACGTCCTGTACACAATATTAGAAAGTAACAAATAATTGAGTTGTTTAACATAAATATTCATTCACCAGGTATTCAGTTATTAGCAGTTAACAATATTAATCATATTGATCACACACAACAGTCAATAATTAAAAGGCAAAAGCAGCAAGTAACACAGAAACTGCATAGATTGCACCATGCACCAGACACATCGATTCTGATATGAGATGTCAGGGTTCACTTTGTGTAAGAAGCTGTTTTTAATCAAGTTTTTTTTTAAGATGTATAGGCATTTTTTGTATTGCTAATCAATATGGGAGGTGGCTTTAAAAAACATCAATGATGATTTTTTAATAGAAGACAAACATCTTAAATTAGCAATCCTAGGCCCATTCTTCTGTGTGTAATATTAGTACACTCAAGTATTGCTGTGAAATGTCTTAAAGAAACCGCTCAAGCAGTTTAGCTTTATGCAGACAGATAAATGGCAATAGCTAAATTGTTCCATAAAGTAAAAAATGGCAAATAAATTTTGATTGGCAGATTTTTGACTAGCATTTTCGAAAATTAGTAACATGCAAACTCCATTTTACTAAGTTCTTTATATAACTTCCTGGTACACTTAATTTTTATGTTTTTTTTAAATAAAGCTGCTGGGGCAACACTGCTAGTGTATTTAAGTGCCTCACTTCAGTTATTTCAGAAAATTTGAGTACTGTGCCAACTCTCCAGAGATTCAAATCAAATAACATATGCTACAAGTTCCAGAGTCACTAGGATGGTGCTCACGCTACTGCCTGTCTCAACTATAAGGAAGGAAACGAGACACATATTTACGCAAGTAACGCCCTAGATAACCACATGTAGAATAAGACCAGCATCTCAAGTCGAGCACTGTGCAGTCTCTCCTCCCAACTGAACATATCTGGAGGAGATAGGAGTGGGACAAAATCTAAACACTAAAATAAAACTTTAATCTGATGGGACACAGTAATAGCCATAACATTGCCAGGATTTCAAATAAGCAAACCAGCATGATTTATTTGGTCCTATAAATAGAGCTTAGCATACCATTGATGAAACAGAATTCATCAGGTCTCAAATCTAGTCTATTTTTGGAGAGAAAAACAATGCAAAAATGGCCAAAATAAAGGTAGCCAAAACTGAAACTATTCCAGCTTTTAAAAAAATAGAAGTCTTCATAAACTACCTAATTTAACACCTAATTGTTTCCCCTATTATGTTATATCTCAATAAAACTATGAAGACAAATAACAATGAGGTAAACTCACTCAGATACAGCAACCTGCGTGCAAATCTACAACAATAGTTAACAATCAATTTGGAGTCAAAATTGTATGTTTTAAGTTGTGTTTTAAAATTGTATTATTGTTCTTCATTCGTTGGTTTATTCTCAAAATTTACCAAAAATCCAAACAGCTTAGTGTAAAATGCGAGACATTTTATATTTCTGAAGAAAAATTTGATTGTTAATTGGGTGTAAAATAAACTGCTGATTTTTTTTAAAAATCGCATCGATTCCAATATCCTCATGCTTTCTGAAGCTTTTGTCTGTCGATATTGGTAAACTACTAACTATTAATGTGACCTGAGTCTATGAAGTTTTAACATAGAATATTTTTCGAAGATGCTAGCTCTTCAAATGAAAAGAAATATTATCTACCTGTTGAATCGCCTTCATTCTTTGAATGACAGCATCCCCATACACCACTGAATTTCAGCACAGGAGGCTTTATTTCAAAGGAGGAGGTTAGTAACATGAAGTGACACCCCTTTTGGATGTTGCAACATCAAAACCAGGAACGCCACTGCATAAAACCTTCTGTTCCCTATCCTGTATAAGCATTGCCTTGCTCAATGGTCACCAGTTAATTTTGATCTACGACCTTAGAGAGAGTAAACTCTGCACTTCAAACTCTGAATGTGCATGCATGCTTTCTAGTTCTGTAGGGATTGTTCTCACAATAATCAGGATAACCCATCAAAAAGGCAATCTTTCTTTAGAATCCAGCTCACACTGGTAGAGCCAAGCAGGTACTGGCTGCACCATGGCACAGAGTGGCCCAAACTTGATGATCTAACCAAGGATAACATGCTGCAGCCTAAACATTTGGTTAAAAAGTGTGACAATTGCTTTTAGTTGCTAATTTAAACACACTGAAATGTGGCCAGGTGATACCAGGAGCAGATTGACAAGAATTCACAAAGCAATTTACATGACCAACTTTATTTAACAGTTTCTTCAAACAATTTCACAAGCATCTGCTAATACTCTGTTTGAAGACAAGATTTCCCTTGCATTTAGGACTACAGGCAGCTAAGAATTTCTGAGTTCTTCCAAAAGAGACGAGAACAAGCAACATTGAAAACTAGAGCCCTTTGACATCAACTTCATGGCAGCTCTTTGACTGACTAATATATTTGCAAATAATAAGAAGGCATATTGAAATCTCCAGAATAAGTAATGCTATCAAGTAGCGTCTATATAACCATATGAGAATATAATACCTGGGTGATGCACCCAACATCATAAAATCATAAAAATCTGCAATACAGATTTTTATGGTTTTATGATGTTGGACGCATCACCCAGGTATTATATTCTCAACATGGTTATATAGGCGCTACTTGATAGGACATTGGGCCCTTTGTGTTCGTGCTGACTCTTATAAAAGCAATGCTTTCAGTCCCATTTAGGTATATTTCCCTTTTGGAAGCTAATATAGATTCTGCTTCAACCACCACTCCTGGCAGGTATCATTGTCACAATATCACAAGTGAGATACATCACTTTGTAATCTCTCTCCCTACCCACTCCAGCACAAACTACCCATTGCTGCCAAAACCCAGTGGTATATTGAGGATGATGATGAATGAAGAGAAAGGAACTCTGCACAGAATTTCTGAGCCTATACGCATTAAAAGCCAGTGTAGTCAAGTGTAGTCATGAAGTAGCAAACAAGCTGAATCGGAGATTCAGAGTTTTCAGGTTGAATGTGGTGCATGTTAATCTATGCACTGACCGTAAAAGTGTGCACAATGCTCTTCATCAGAGCCGTCCGCACAATCGTCATCTGAAACACAGAATCAACCGAGACAGGACACAATCGGCAGAGGAAGACAAACAAAGGCAGGCCTTCAAATAATATTGAGACAACAGACAAAGAGCACTTGAAATTACTGCTGCTGAAGAAAAACTTTCCAAAACAATGAACAAACAAACAGAGGGAGAAAATGGAGGAGGGTTGAAGCAGCAACAGCAGCTAGTACAAAAAATTTCCAGAGAGTTTAAGGTCCTAAGGCTGCTGCAGTAAACACAAGGGGTAAAAACATACAAGACTCTCATTTACATTCATAGAGGTAGACTGCCTTCAACCTGGCTTTGTAGATGAGATGGTACAAAAGAGCACAGCCAGAACTATAACAAACAGCACTGAAAATTAATGGAGAAAGTGAGTTAACATTTCAGTCGATGACCTATTGTCAACCTGGAACGTTAACTCACTTTCTTCTCTCCATAGATGGTTCCTGACCTGCTGAGTGTTCCCAGCAACTTCTGTTTTTATTTCAGATTTCAGCATCTGCAGTATTTTGCTTTTTTTTTTATAACCGCAAAATTAATGGTTGCTGAGAGCACAAAAGGGTGGAACGTAATTCTACTGAGATGCCAAGAAACATGACCAGTATTTTCCCACGGGCAGATCACCCTGGCACAGGTTGGCTCTTTTCAAGCTAAATTTCTGGGGGAAAAAATGGCTCCAAATACTCAGTGGGGCCACCATTCTGTCTGCTGGCAAAGATGAAGCAAATGTTGCTTCTGAATAATTATTCAGAATCCATTTCTGTCTGTAGAAATGGCTTACGGTAGGCGCATTATCATCACCAATCACACAACCTCCAATATTGGTTCACAAACCTGATCGGTTATAAATACCTTTTATAAAATTGCTCCACAGAGATTTCAGTCAACTTGATTTCCGTGTCTAGCACACTTATACAGTCAACAAGCATGGACAATTGGAATACACAAACCTTTAGAGCCCCTATTCATAGACATTACACTGTCCTACTAAAATGTAATATTCAGCAACATTTTCACAAATCATTTACAGAAAAAAGGCACACAGCAAAGCATATCTGCAAACACACTCTGGCTAGTGAACATTTTCTACTTTATGGAAATAGCTCCTAAAATGTTGTCTGATGTAAAAAGTGCAATTTGCTGCTGTTGATTTCAAATATGACGGTAACAATCAAGCAAAAACAGAACTTTCTATTATTGCACTTACCAGCATCACAGCGCCAGTTTATATTTATACACCGCCCATTGTTGCACGTGAACTGGGTTAAAGGAAAGCAAGTTGGATAGGCTGCAGATCAGAAAAACAGACAGACATGTTAAAATAAGATACATGTATTGCTTAATTTTCAGAAAACACTCCATATACCCATCTTAAGCATTCAGATCAATTATCTGCTCTTGTGGGTATGCTGTTATTTTGCCTTATTCATTCTGGTTAGCATACCATGCCCTCAACAAAGACAGCAGCAGGCAGCTAGGCTACCAGAGCTGGCTTCTCTGAAATCACAAGTATAAAGTGAGTGAAAGCAATCCAAATTGATTTCCATTTTATCCTATTTTGGTTGAAGAGGATCTCTTGACACCTTAGCAGAATCTGTGAGCTCACTGCACAAGGAACTGAAGGCTTCAGTGAAAATTGAATGTAACATTGCGCCAATGAACCACCGACATAGTCGAAACAAAATAGGCTTAAATATCTTGACGGTCACTCAATAGAAATTTATTATTATAACTATTGCATTATTTTACTGATATCTAGATGTCTTGCAATCAGAACATGAGGTTACTTGTAGACTGGATAATCGTGGCAAAACAACAGACAGGGCTGGACAGTAATTATTTTCGGCACACAGCATCTGATGCATTTGTCAGTAGTGAAAATGTAAACCTTACCAGTGAAGCTGCATAGCAGTTTGCAGAATTCTTGGGGGGGGGCAAGGAAATTAGTAGTTCCTTTTTTTGTAACTCTGAGTACTGATATGACCTTTTGTACTAACCACATGAGGCTGGCTCATCAGATCGGTCACCGCAATCATCATCCAAATCGCACGTCCAGGAAATGGGGATACACCTACCATTAGTACAGGAAAACTGGTTGGGTGGGCAGGTTCGGGCTATAATGGGAGAGCAAAATAAGTTATTACTATCCTATCAAATCCTGGGGATTGCATCAATATCATCTTAGAAACAACAACTAGATTGCAGACATACAGAAATATTAGAGGTAACAGACAGCCATAATTTATCTTCTGCTGAAATAACTTTTGAATGCCAGAATGCACCATTAACTAAATAAAATTTACATTGATTGGCTAAATAACTAATCTAAGCTTTACAAATCAGGAAATCTGTAACTACCTGAACAGGTAGAGTTTGATTCGTCTTCGTTGTTGCCGCAGTCATTGTCCCCGTCGCAAAGCCACCTAATGGGGATGCAGCGATTGTTCTGGCATTTGAAGCGGTCAGAGGGGCAGGTGTGCTGATCTGTGAATGTGCACACAATATCAAATGAACAGACATACGTAAGTACACAATCTAAAGCGTTATCAATGGGTGAGCTCACATTACTGCGCTGGCCAAAACTACAACCATTTTTAAGGAACCACCTTCTGTATTGGTGCCATTTGGTAATGGAGTGGCAAAATTGTTACCATTCCCTTTATGTTAACCTGAAGCAGTGTTTCACTTTTGTACTTACAACAGATTTGTGCCATAATGATAAAAAAAATAAAGGTCAGTATTGTAGTATGAGAAGCAAAACGTGCAAGGTTTTGATTCAATATCAAAGAGCTGACAAACAAAAAATTCCTACAGTGCCCAAGTGGGCAAATACAGTGGAAAAAGAAGGCTAGATTCCGAAACAGGGTAATGCAATCCTGCAACACATTATTAATAGAAAGCAGTTGCATGAAGCGATTACATACCATGATATTGCAAATTATTATTTAGAACAGGGTGGTCCAACCTTTTGGCTGCTGACCGCCAGATGCCCTATTTGAGAAACATCCGCAGGCTGCATAAGCAANTTTTTTTGTGTTTTCCTTCCAGAAATAAACATAACATTTACGGTTTATGAAGGGAGTAGGTGAGAGCGGGGGTGGGGGGTTCTAAACCAGTCGGACCACCCTGGTTTAGAAAATAAAGCAGCCTGTTCATAGTATCAGAAAGCAAATTTTCTGTATTTAGATACTAAACCAGCATGAAGTTAAAAAATGATTACCTAATGAAACAACATCATTGTCCCACATGAATAAAAAAATACTTTTGATAGTTTAAACTGATTCTTAATAAACAACTAATCGGAACTATAGCCGTTTTAATACATACGACAGATTTCTGGCACTTCATCGCTGTTATCCAAACAGTCATTATCTCCGTCACACTTCCAGCGTTCCTGTATACAGCGCCCATTTTTACAGGCAAACTCTCCAGGTTGGCACAGTGGTGGAGGGATATATGCAGGATTTGCTGGATTATAAAAACATAAAGGTGAAGTCATTAACTGGAGGCCAGCAACATTAAAACATTTTTAGATTAACATGAGATTAACAATATCTCTTGGCTGTTTAAAAGAATTAGGATTTAAACAGAAACTTTACATGTAACGGTCAAGCAGTCTGATTGGAAATACAATAAATTTATAAATAAAAAAATTAATTACAAACTTAGATAGTAATTTGTTACTTCACCTCTGAAGAAGAGTTTATATATACACACCATCCACTAAGCATAACGTAAACATCAGTGATCTCTGTAATACAGCACCAGTCTGATCTCAATCTGGTCACCCCTAATTGAGATCTTTAGATGTTAAACAACTACTGATCTAAAGACTTAAAACAAGATCAGTGACTATGTCAAGCGATTACAGAAAGGGTAAGAGACGAAAAAGATATGACCTTCCAGTTGAGGTCATCCCTACGAAAGTATTTCTGATATTATCACAGGCTCTGGCAAGTCTGAAAAAATTGCTATGTACTTCTGCAGCATGATTTTATACAAAAAAAAGTACAGTTCCAAAAGCCAAGTAAGAAAGGTAATTTTCTTCTCTTCTGGAAGAAAATGATGTGGGACACACACTCATAGCAAAAGCAGTTAACGCTTAGTTAATGAACTCTATTAAGGAATCAGACACACCTTAGTTATGAAGGTTATGAAACTAAAAGGTTATAAGATAAGTGCGGATGCAAATATTCCATGAAACACAATGATTCTGGTATTGTTTGGACTATGGAATAACATTAGTAAAATGCAAATACTCAGGGTTGAAGACTGCAGATTGTAATGCCAGACTGACATCCCTCAGTTTCACAAGATGACTGAAAGTCAGAAAGATAAAACACAAATCTCTCTTTTTCTCATGTTTTATCTAGTCTAATCTTATTTTTCATATTAAATATGTGAGATAAGAACCTAGTCATGCAGCAAATGGGATGTAGAAGGAATAGATTTGAGGGGTGAACATTTCTTTCATGTTCCGTATTTTCTTATTGCTCACCTTTGCAAGTTACATTATCATCATCAAGAAGCTGATCCTCTGCACAAGCACATGATCGTCCATTGGGAATTGCCAGACACAGACTGCTGCAACCACCATTGTTCACACGACAAGCATTAGTACCTAGTAAGAAAGAATGGAAAATCCATATACAATTGCCTACAGATCCTATGAAGTGCAAATTTCAGCATCAATGAACACTATTGATAAACCACAATATTGCCTCTGGGTCAGAAGGTTGTGGAGGCTTAAGTTTATAATCTAGGTTGACACTCCAATTCAGAACTGTGAAGTTCTGCAGGAGATGCCATTTGCCAAAAAAGCAGTACACTAGTCAAGTCTGACTACTTTTCAGGTGGAAGATAAAGATCGCACATCATTTAAAAAAAAAGGATGTTTTTCCTGGTTTCCTGACCTATAGATTAATTGGTCATTAATCTACTTTTGATACAATTTGATAAAATAATAAGACACTATAAAAATGCAAGTTCTTTCCTTTCTAAATGGAAAAAAATAATAACCGTTGAATTTATGGTAGGTAGCACCTTTCATATCAGGGGCATATACTGTAAAGTGTAGGGCGGATTGCAAGCAAACACGTCAAAATATCAAATTCCTTCAAATGGGGTGGACACAAAAATGAAGGGATTTTCTTTTTTAAAAAATTCATCCTTTTATTGTAAATGTTATTTTTTTTTAAATTAACTGCTTTGTAAAAAAAATCTCAACAACCAAAGTTGCTGCAACCAAGGATTCACAATATAATCACCAGTAATTCTGCATACTTATTGCAAACGCACTGAATTAGTTTAAAAGATTGTACCTTGTTGGTGTTGAGCATCATACATTCGGATTTCAAAGGTGGGTGGTCTTTCACTTCTCAAAAGCGTAACAGCTTTTGTTGTCTGATCAAGTTGGTAAATTCCCCCACTTCTGTACTCGGTCCAGAAGAGGTAATTATTGTAATGTGTAAATCCAAAAGGATGGATAAGTTCACCACCTTCATATACAGTCTGTAAGATATTCCAAAAATATATCAAATATGTTAGAACAAATTAATCTTGCATACTATATTGTTAGATGAGGAAAATACTGGAGCTTACATTTTTAATTGAGGCAACACCCCACAACAGAATTTGACTCAGATTGTTTGCACAAGATAGCGAATAACCGATTTTCTGCTCGCAGGATTCAAACAATTAGAATGTTAGTTCAGCACATAAAATTTCTGGTACAGGTATTGTAATTACACATAGCCAGAAATTCCAGCTTGCCAGAACAGATCTCCACCCCTGCATTAGTCCGGCTAGCCAGGGTTGAAATGTATAGAATTGCAGTATTATTACATTCTGGCTTAATATCAAACTTACCCTTCTATCTGTGCCATTCAAGAAGACTCTCTCAATTCGGTCATAGTATGCTTCACACCAATATAGTACTCCATTAGGAATATCCAAACTCAAACCATTTGGCCACAGAATAGTTTTGGAGGTCATAAAGATATTACGATTTGTACCATCCATCCAAGCTCTCTCAATCTTGCCTCTCTTTGTGTCTTTAGGATCTTCTTCCCAGTCTGTCCAATACATCCACCTTTCCCAAGTACAAAAAGAAATATTATCAACTGATCCATGTTCAAAAGTGCTCATTTAGACTATGCTTTTTTACCAACTTGAAAAGTAAAGATCTCAAAATATAAAGTACCAGGTGGTCACTAGAGGATAGCAAAGAATCATTACTATGGTGTATAAATTTTCCACCTTGCACCTCCTTCCACTGCAATCCTAACATAGACTGCAGGCCTTAAGTGAAGGTTTTTAATATGCAATGCCCCATTGTTATGGCTGGTGTATTTATTTAAATAATTTGTATTTTTAATGAGTCAATCACAAAGAAACACTTCAAAGTGTTCCACAGCAATTATTGTAGGCCAATGAGGTATTTATTTTGCACTTAGTAGACATCACATTCATCGGCACTAAATCAGAGAATACATTTTACAACCAGCTGTTATTTTGCTTAATCTTTTCCATTCAACCATAGCCAAATATCTTGTCTGAGTTCATAAACCAATCATATGAGAAATCATAAGCATAAACTTCATCCTAGAGAAGTGTGCTAGAGTACCAGCAAGTTTCAGTTCAATATTTACTCAGTGGAATAGCTAGCATTCAACTTTGAACACCAACATTCATGTTGAGCTTCCGGAAGTGCATTTGCTGAATTGCAATAGTCTGCTCACAATCGGTTACTGTTCTCATACAGGCTGGTATGCAAGTTCATTACCCTTGGGAAGAAAGAGGAGAATACTCTCTCTGTGATCATTTAAAAGGAAACCCGCATTACGACTGAAATACCAAATGTTAGTAATACCATAAGACCTTATTTACAATTCAATTTTTCAGTTATCCATGCCACATACCCATTTAATGGATCCACAACAATTGCACGAGGATGAGTCATCTTCCCTTCTATTAAAGTCTTTCTGGTTTGAGAAGCCTTTTCTAGTCGAGCTACACTGATAGTCTTTTTTGGACCATCATCTGTCCAGTAAAGATTGTTTCCCATCCAATCTACTGCAATGCCCTCCACATTATTGAGACCTTCAAAAGAAGAATATAATCAATAATAAGCTCATGAACCAACATCACAATACCTGTGTACATTTGGCCTGTACCACCTAGAACATTACTCTCTAGCATTAATAGACATGAAGTAGTTGGAATGCTGAACGATTCCACCCTCCAGGCATAAGGAAAGCAACATGAAAGTAAGAAGGCCATTTAGGTAGATTATGGGCTTGGTTCTGTGCCAGTAAATATCAGAGCTGTTCCATATTTTGTTAAAATAAATGTAATTTAATCAAAAAGCTTGACTTAAACAAAAAAGAAGTTGATTTAGAACCAGAAGCCTGAGGTTTCACTCAGCCCTTCACCTTTTCATGCTTGATAAAGGTAGTACAACTAAAATGTTGGGGTGGGGGGGGAAGAGAGGGAGACATTGGATGAACAGAAAAGCACAACTTTTCGAATAAAAACAAACACTGAATTGTTTTTATTTTTTAACTTACCATCTTTTAGTATAGTTTCTCTTTCTGTACCATCAATTTTCTGTCGCCCAATTAGGTAGCTTGTAGTGTCAGCAAAGTAGATGAAGCTCGATTCTGCATGGAAGTCCAAAGCACGAGGGTTCACCAGATTTTCTATCGGTATCATATACTCATCGGGTACTTTAGCATTCATGTCCATTCCTCGGATAATACCAGGACGACCCTTGCCATACACCAGAAAAAGTTCGTGATCAGGTTCTGAAAGAAAGAGTGAAAATGCAACATATAAATTATCTGATGGAAAGAAAGCAGCACTTAAATGGGACAGTATTAATGACAAAGATGTCCCAGGAACACACCTAAATTTCCTAAAAGCCATTAAGCTATACTGTATCTTTTCAATTCAGGAAACAATGTGCCCTTAATTTAGTGTTACTGCTCCAATAGATCAGCTAATAACAGCAACGTATGGTATGTGCAGTGGAATTTACAACTTTATTTCTGCATTTCATTTAAAAAGATTTCCATTTTTTCAGTTTAATTCCTTTCATCTTCCAGCCGGAGCCAAGTTTCACCAGGAAATTCCAGCACTGAAGCAGTTAAAGTTCCCCGAATAATCAAAACTGTCTGAAGGGGCAATTTCAATGCAAATGACTTCTGCCTGCTTTTGTTCCAAAGGCCTGCATACAATTATACTTACAATTAAACCAGTTATTTCGCAGCATTATAAGACTAAAGATCACATTGACCAATTAACTAATTTAAATTTATTCCAGAGACTTCCAATAAATTAGCAGCTAGCTATTTTTGCATATTTCATGGTATTTCAAGACATTGAATTATATACTCCAAAGAATCCATGTGGAACACACAAAACTTCCTGACTGTAGTCCAAACAGAAATAACATTCATTCTACCATTTTGCACTACTCTCCAAGACTTGTACCACCATGTCTAGCTTGCGACAGGATCACAAACAGGGGCGGAGCGCCACAGAAGGAAAAGACAGGTGCCACTTACTCCTCCTGTAATTATTTTAACCACAAAATATCACCCTCAAAACATGCAGTCAATTCACGTTGCACTATATTCTGTGAAGCACTTTGAGACATCGCATCAGTGTGATAAGGCGCTATATCAAATGCAAGGACTATTATTATTCTATTGTAACTGCGCTCATTCTGGGATTCAGGTGTGCCTACCCCCTTTCAGGACAGCCCACACACATACACATGAAATTTAGAACTTAAAAATAAGCTTTGTAGAGATCAGAAAGCATCCAGCAGTCAAGCACCTTTATACTGTAAATCAAACATCCACAGGTACAATACACAATTACTGTGTGTACGCAAACTGCAGGATGATGGTGTGTGTTTTAAAGTCACAATTATTGCTTTGCTTTGACACACCGCAGATGGTAGACCATTATTGCTAACTAACGTGGAGTCCTGTAGCTCAGTGGTTAGAGCACTCTCTTTGCAAGTGAGAGACCCGAGTTCAATTCCAGGCAGAGGGCGAAACCTTGGGCAAGTTTCCTTACTCCACACAGAGCCTAATAATAATCCCTCCAAAACCCAAAACAATAATAAATTGGTCATTTTCAACCCGTGACTGTTTGTGGGCCATTGCTGCGCGCAATTGGCTGCCGCGTTCGCCCACAAATATACAGTCAATTCACTTTACAGTGTGTTCTGTGAAGCGCTTTGGGACGTCTTCCCGACGTGAAAAGCGCTATATCAAATGCAAGGATTATTATTACTATTATTATCAATGTAAAATCTTTTTATTTCAGTTTCAATTTCAAAAGCAAAAGGAAGAAGGATTCCAACAGATATTGTTCACGGGTTCTTGGATATACATGGCACTGGTACAAACCACAAACCAATTCCCCAAATGTTACTACAGGTTAAAGACTTACTTTTGCAGGATTTGCCATCACTGCCCAAACTAAATCCAGACCGGCAACGGCAAGTGCGTGATTTGTGACTGTTGCCCAGAAGACAGATATCAGAGCATCCACCGGGTTTGTTGAATTGATCAGGCTCACAAGCATGGCTTCTCACTGGCAATACAATGTAAAAGGAAATGCACTTTAGGAATCGGAAAGACTCATTTGAATCTGAAAGACAAGTAGCAAGTCTTGGCATCTATCCTGGCCTACTGTATAATCATATTGTTGCTATTAATCCACTATTATTCAACAGGGGGAGGGAGAAGATCACAGCTGATCGGGAGCAACAATTTTGACCGATTTCTCCTGCTTGAACCAAGGAGTAGCCAAATGTAGCACAACCTCAACTAACTACTTGGATGAGATCAGCTAATTTAGACTTGAACTTCAGAACCCCAGGACTCAAAAGCTCAGTGCTTTATGCCTTCACCCATCAATTTATTCAGGCCTTGGTCTGCTGCTGTTGAGCAGAAAAAGGTTTCTCTCTGTAAAAAAGACAGAAATTTAATAATTAAGGGTTAAAATGTGCATTTTTTAAAATTATAATTTAATTTCTCACCTGTTGACTGCCGTCGCTGGTGATAGACATGAAGGGCTCCTCCTTTATCAACACGCGTCACCACTTGGAAGTCCGTTTTGTTGAAACGATTCACTCGGATTACACTGGTTTTCTGCTGTCCGTTGGCATTATCAGAATTTGTGGCATACAGATAATTCTCAAATACTGTGAGACCGTATAAATGTTCGATCTGTCAGCAAACAAGAATCATTAGGTGAGTAGTTTTGAGTGGTAGCTCCTACTATTTGTAGTCCATGAAATTTGAGTGACATTGAGATGCTGGACTATAAGACTAAACAAGTGATACTCAACTTGTATGGAATGTTAGTTAAGAGATTGGGCTCAGTGTAGGTCACTCCACTGAGAAAGGAGATGTGTCACAGAGAGGGTGCAGAGGAAATTTACTATGGTAATACCAGGGGGGAAACTGGGCTATTTTCACTGGGACAGAGAAGATTAAGAAGAAAAATGATAGGTCTTGAAAATAATATTTTTTTAGTATAGGGTAGATAGGGAGAAATTACTTCCAACGGTTGCAGTTGGTGACTAGAGGGTATCAAATTAAGATAATTACCAAAGGAGGAGATTAAAAGGAGTTTTTTTTAATACATAAACATACAGCGTTACAATGTGGAATGCCTGCTGAGTAGTCAAGGTAGGGTCCATATTAGCTTTTAATAGGGAGTCATTTGCATAAATATGGGGAAAAGACAGGTAAATGGGACTGAACAGATTGCTCTTTCAAAGAGTCAGCTCAGACAGGAATGGCCAAATGGCTTTTTGCTGTCTCATTGTTCTACATATCTCAATGTTGCATGAAAGATAAATAACAAGCCATCGTAAAAGTTTTTCTTAAGAAGCGAGAAACTATTAATGTCATTTTGATCTGATTACATTAATACGTACAAACTGTCCTTGGATGATGGCGTGCCTGTTTTTGCCTTCATAATCCACCACTTCAATGTAGTCCAGATATGCATCAGCCCAATATACCAGTTTATTCACCAGATCAAGTGCAATTCCATGAGGGAATACTATCTTACTGTCGACCAGCTTTGTTCTGTTCTGACCATCCATGTCACATCTCTCTACTTTAGGAATCTGCCCATAATCGGCGAAGAACACTTTTCTGTATAAACAAGAGAAAGAGTGCTGATGATTTGATTATAATTTCTTCAAGTGAAGGAGATATGTGTGAAAAGATATGTGTGCACCAAGTAAGTTCATGAACACTCTACACACATCTAGAAGACTCCAAACTTCTCTCTTATAAGGAGGTAAATGGGACTGAATGAAACACCCCCTCAATGGGAAAATCATTTTCAAAATTACAACAAGCTGAGGAAATGGACAACCGTGAGCATAGCTCCAGTGTCTTACCATTACCACAGAATCATAGAAATTTACAACGGTATGAGGTCATTCAGTGCATCGAGTCTACATCAGCTCTCAGTGCAATCTCGCTCCATCCCACTCTCCCAATATCCTTCAAGCCTTGATCTTTCATGTACCTGCCACCTTACTTGGTAGGGCATTCCATATCCCAACAAGAATCAGTGTGAATAATAAGCACAATTCAGGGGAAGGGAAACAAGGGCAGTGTCATGCGCCCTGACATGACAACTACCAGTCTGTATCCAGTCAGAAGAGCCTGGATGGGACTGTCCTTGCCCTGCTTGGCAGCTCTCTGAGGTTGGAGATTCACTTTGAGGGGAGTCCATCTGAATTCCAGTTCCAATAATCCGTTGATCAGCACAGTAGCACCCATGTCCAGCATGCCACCAACCTAGTTTCCAATTTCAATCAAGATTCCTTTAAATCCCCCAAGTTCCAAAAAAGATTTCAATTCCTCTGTGCAGTGCCCCCTTAAGCGGAATGAACTTCTGAATGACCATCACTTAAACTCATAGCAAATCACTCAAACCCAACACAACTCTTTAGGAACAAATTAGCCACTGCTACCAGGTATTTCATCCACCCAACAGATTTAATTTGGTAGGTCTCTTGCTGGAACGACAGGCAATCCCAGGACTTGAACCTGCGACTCTGGGGTGTACAAAGTAAGAAAACATATTTTACGATTTTCTTTTTAAAAATTCATTCAAAAACAATACCTTCCATTAGATGAGATCATCAAGATCAAATTAAAGTCTTTAAACTTTGCATGATGCATTTTTCTTAGTACGAAGACAGGAGGAAAATGTAATGAGTAAAACAGATGCCCCCAAGGCTGAGATCAGTGTTGTGGAAGTGATAGGAAAGTTGGAAACATGGTGGCATTCAGTGAAGGAATGCTGACAACATCTCTAAGCAGATTATTGGACTCCCAAATATCCATGCAACAGCTGTTTACTGAATCATGTAGGCAAAGCATATATTAGCTAATCCGCAATAGCCATCAGGCCACTCTATGCATCAAATCAAAATAAACTAAGCTTCCTTTGAACTAATTATAATAGGGATCTGACAGCAATGTTGACTTCAGAGAATGATGGTTTGAAAGAGATAATTAGAAGGCTTTCTTTCTTGTATCATTTAAAGGCAAGCACTGAGTGAAGTAAGGTGTGAGTAAAATTTGCCATCAACCTGTGTGATTCCACAGGCCTTCAAAGCGATCACTATCGATGTAATCAATAAATTGGAAGGAAAAAAGAGAAATCGATCAAAAATAACTGGCACTTATATAGATAGCCCTTTCACAAGGGAAAATGTCTCAAAGGACTGTATAAAGAGAGAATGGAAGGTTAAAAAGGAACAAAATAATGGAAACTGTCGAAACCCTCAACCACGCATTCGTCACCCCAAGGCTTGATTACGGGAACTCCCTCATCGGCCTTCCCAACTCTTCCCTTCACAAGCTGCAGGTCATCCAAAACTCTGCAGCTCGTGTACTCTCACACCAGGCTCTGCGACCCCATCACTTCCACCCTCGCCCGACTCCACTGGCTCCCTGTCCCCCAGAGGATTGAGTTTGAGGTCCTCGCCTTTAAGGCCATCCATGGCCTTGCCCCCTCCTACCTCTCTGACCCTCTTGATTCCCTACCAACCTCCCCGCTCCCTCCGCTCATCAGGCTCTGGTCTGCTCCATGTCTCCTGCCCGATCCTCCCTACCATCGGTGGCCGGGCTTTCAGCCTCGCTGCCCCCACATTCTGGAACTCCATCCCAAGGTCCCTTCACCTCGCTTCCTCCCTTGCATCCTTCAAGGCCGGTCTCAAGACCCTTCTCTTTGCCCATGCCTTTGGTCTCCCTCCCACCTCTCTGCCTTCCCTCACCCCTACATCACCCCTCCCCCATGTTCGGGCCCCGACATCTGACTGTTCAGCGCTTTGGGACGTTCCCCCGACATGAAAGGCGCTCTATAAATGTAATTTTGTTGTTGTTGTGGTATTACCCCATTGCTTACATGACGCAATCAGTTAGCTAAGCAGAACTTTCCTTTTGCCTCCCGCATTCAAAATTAGGATCTGAGATTTCACAATCAAGATAATTTTGCATGTCAGCTGGAACTCATTTAAGAAAATATTGCACAAGTCAGCTAAATTATTGCAACTGACTCATACTCAGCAGACAAAACTTGGGCAATTCCACTGAATTTCAATCCATCTGCTATGTACATTCTCAAGATGCATTCTGCCGTTCAGACTAATTGGTGATTGATCCATCCAGTCCATAAACTAGTTATTAATCCTTTCAGTGTTCTCCCCCAAAGGTATCCATTATCGGTATTTTTTCATAAGAGATGTGTTTCATTGAATAACTTTGTTCCATAAGCTAATTTATGTACCTGTGATTAGATTTGTCCGTTGGAAACTGCACCATGCATTTCACCGATGGCCTTTTGCAGTTGAGAAGCCAAAGTAATAGCAAGGCTTAAATGAGATTTAATAGAATTGTTCCAGATTATGAATGTTTGAGAAAGTAAATTTCCATTGATTTGTAATTTAGCATCAAAGGGCATAAACTCAAGATAAGTAGGAGGACTAAGGGGATTAGAAAAAAATATTTTTACACAAAGACTAGGATTCAAATTTTAAGAGCTACTGAAGTAGAGCTAATCACTTCGTTTGAAACACTTGAAAAATAAAGATAGAAAAGGTTAGGAGGAAAAAGCAATTTGTGATTAGACTGGGTAGCTCCGAGAAAGCAGAGAAAAGAGTATGGCTCGGGCATGATGAATTAAATGGCCTCTTGCTAAAATTTCTATTATTGTATGAAACTTATTAAAAACACAATTTAAGCTTTATAAAATCAAACTCACCCCATAGTTGGATCCAGAGCAATGCTTTTGGGGTTGTATAATTCCACATCAAGCAATATCACGCAGGTGTCTCCATTTTTATTGCACACAAATATACGATTATCAACATCATCCACAAAGTAGAAATTTCCAGTCAACCAGTCGATGGCCATTTGTTCCACATCTGTATTAACAAAAGATTTTTTCAACCAGTGAAATGAAACATTCCAGAATGACTGATTGACTGTTAATTATGAGACAACAGCAATATATAAAATGATGAATTCATCAATTGTTTTTTTAAAAATGCATTTATCAATAGTGAACAGGATAGAAAAAACATTTAGTTTTCTAGCAACAACACTATTTCAAAGCCAGTCATTAGGAACTACTTGATACATGATCACTCTTTAATCTAATCATTCATCTAATTTCCACTACAGACAAAACAAATGGACAACTCATAATTCTTGCCCTACAATAGCATTCCAGTAATAGCATTTCATAACTGCTGGCAGGATAGCTGCATAAAATGACTCAATTATTTGGAACAGCAACAACAATAGGAATGTCTGGCACTTAGGTATCCATTTTTTCTACCAGGATAGTACGTTAGGAATACACTGTGCATCCCTAACAGGTTGTTGTCAACATTCAACACGAAAGGACAATGTTAAGATAGTACCAGTTATAACCTAGCCATGGGGTGAAAACCTATATTTGTAAAATCTCGACCACTGCATTAATATTCTTTCCTTCAGAAGCATTGTCATTTGATTTTGATAAAAGATCAGCTGAACAATCACTCTGAAGTTGTTTTGACTGCTACCAGATATGAGGAACCAACCACTTTGAAGTATAATGCATGAAAGGATAGTGCTGGAAACTAGAAACTTTTTTCAGATTTCAATCGTAATTAGTTTTGGATTGGAAAGTTAGTTGGAATCATAAGAAAATCTAGCAAACAGCATATTATTTCACTCAAAGTGCACTTAAACCCTAACAAATGTGATTATAATTTTAATTTGCCTGTAGAACAGTTCCCAAATGTTAAAGTAGGAAATATTGGAAGATACTACCAATGGAAAAGAAAATTCTTTCAAGTGTTACAAGCGTGTGTTTACTTATTCTTTTAGAAAAGGACTGGCGAGAATTAACTGCAATCAGAAGAGGCAGTGGAGGCAGTGCAAATATCAGTCAGTCTCAATCAGCTGTGTACTTCAAGAATGGAAAACAGTACATGATATTTTTAATTTTCTGGATGACTATTCAATCTAATCAATCATTTTCTACCATTTGGTTACGCACGAGTTTGCAGTTGTTGCTAGAAAATAAAATATTGGCCTCTTCACATTTGTATGCAAGAACAAAAAACATGTCAAACCCAATTATCACAGCACAGTATGTTCTCTAATTGAGCCTTTGGCTCATCTAAGTCAGCCTCATGATATCACCAAAGGCAGACCATTGGTAACATTTTAGAGAGTGGACAGATGCATATTCACTCAAAATGGAGCATATAAATAAATCTCGGACATACAGTGGTCTTGAATTGTTAGGTCTTAAACATAGTTTAGATTCTGTGATGGATATCCTCTGTATGGTCTATAGGGGAAGGAATCCAGATGAATCTCCAGGCAAAGTAAAAAGTTCTCTTTAAGCCCCTTCCAAAACACTTCATTTTCTATTGTCCTGGGTCAATAGAAAAGTGCGTCTGCACTTTTCCCGCAGAATCCGCTACAAGCCCCGGGCCTCTGCGCGCTGTTTGCTCAACGCTGCTACTGTGGGCAGAGCAGCTGCGATCACGCTTCGTGGCGCGAGGAGTGTTGGGATGGTGCAAACGGCACGAGCGGGAAATCGGCTTCGCTAGTGAGTGAACCGCGACAGAAATAGCAGCCGTGTCAAACTCCTGCCATCTGTTTGCTCAACCCCTGAGCTAAAGTGAGCTCCTACAACAAATTCTTGGTAAGTACTGTGCTATTCAAATTAACAAATTCTTTATTTTAAACATAACTACATTTTCAGGAAACGCATGCAGGTGGTTTCAATCCAGGTTGTTTCACAAAATCCATCTTTCAATAGCACCAATCAACCCTCGGCAGAAAGTATCAAAGCCCCCTGAAATTTTCCGCAAAATTTTGTCAAATGCCCCGCAATTTTAGCAAATATTTCTGCGGTTTTCTATTGTCCCAGGTCATAAGATTATCTTTACAGGTGACATTGCTGTGAAAAGAATCTAAAATTGCTGAGCTTGCACCCCTGTAAATCTACCTTATATGTCTCAAGGCTACAGAGGAAAGCAAATAAAAAATCACTGCACTGCCAAGATTTGCTGTAACAAGTTAAACCTCAATCAAAGCGGTGTCATGTGGAAGATCTCCACTGTATTCGTCTAGACATGGCGTCTCACACACATGAAGAATCGACTCTGAATTTGCCAT
Source organism: Callorhinchus milii (assembly GCF_018977255.1). Classification (NCBI taxonomy): domain Eukaryota; kingdom Metazoa; phylum Chordata; class Chondrichthyes; order Chimaeriformes; family Callorhinchidae; genus Callorhinchus; species Callorhinchus milii. The sequence continues at coordinate 2,237,910 of NW_024704768.1, forward strand.
TTTTAGCACAGGAAAATGGCCAACTTTCTGTGCGCGTGACTGGTGATGCTATGATCCGGATGACAGCCATTTTGGCTTCTCTTGCACCAGCCAGCTCTTAGAAGTACTGATGAAGCTGACCGTCACTCTGCCTACATGCAGAAAGCGGAAGTGCTGACCTGAAATCATACCCCATTATAGATGCTGGTCAAGATTTTATACGTCCAAACTACTGCATCATACCAGGGCATTTTGGTACAGACAGCTAATAAGGTTTGCACCATTCTCGAGATTAACATGTTTGCACACCCAAGCTAACAGATGTGAAGGACCTTTAGAAATCAACACAGGATAGAAGGGTATGGGATACCAGGGCAGTGGGAATGCAAAAACGATTTTCTCTGAGAGTTAGTGCAGACTTGATGGGTTAAATAGATGCAAATGTATGATGTAAAATTTCTATGATTCTATGAATAAAGAAAACTGATGGCCAACCACCCTTCAGCGGTTTCTCAACAGGTTTTACACCCTCACGTTAATTCAAAATTATCCCTGTAATTCTCAGTGAAAATGTCACGTTAAATATCCACTGCCCCAGAATGAATCTAAAGAGATCATCCTGAAAGATTCTTTCACCACAGGAAATCTTTTAACATTCAGCATGCCAGGAAATCTTATGTTAACTAATTGCAGTATTTCAGAGGCAACCTTTTCTCAAGATAATATACTGGATTGCAATATTTCTCCAGTTTAGCATATATAATTTACTCTATCATAGACTTCTTGGCATTTGAGATTCATTCACAGACTAAAACACATTCCTTTATATAGAACCACTCAATATTTTTCTTTCAAAATAAAATCTTTTTTGTGAACTTAATAAAATTCAGAAGTTTGTTGCAACGACAACTTGCATTTATATAGCAAACTGTGCACAATTGGCTGCCACATTTCATCCACAAAATATAGTCAATTCACTTATTCACAGTATATCCTGTGAAGCACTTTGAGGCATCTCAAAGACATAAGGAAATGTAAAGATTATTATTATAGCGCCCTTCACACAGGTAGGATCTAGCAAATAGTTCTATTTGTTCCTGACAGCCCAAATACTTCGCTGCAGTTCAATGATGTAACTTTTAATATTTAAAATACATTTGTCATAATTTAAAGTCATACTGGAACCTATATACAACAATAGGTCAGTAATAAAATGCAGTTTTGCAATTAGGGGCACTTTAAAAATATAAAATGAGGTTTAAATGTTCCTCTGGTGTATCAGATCAGGATATTTCTAAATCACAGAATGAAAAATTGTGCTGTTCAATAGTAATTTGAGGGCAAAATGCAGCAATAAGCCAAATCAGATAACATGAACTTTGTAAATGCAGATTTCTCATAAACAAGCAAGTTGTGCCTGCCAACAAAGTCATTAGGAAGAAAATAAAACCAATTCTCAAATGTATTTTCGTATACTACAGCCTTATTACGATATTTACCGTATTTTCTCTTTCACAAAGCAATTCTGAATTAGGTACAAAAAGCCCTGAAAGCTCATGGATTTTTTGTATATTGGGTGCCAATGAATACCATAATCAATTGATACAAGGCACACTTGGATCTTGGCTAGATCACAAACTTTGAACATTCAAAATTATGACAAGTATTTAAGAAAAAATATAATCTTTGCATTTGATATAGCGCCTTATCAAGACATTTCAAAGCGCTTCACACAATATTACTGTAAAGTGAATTGACTGCATATTTTGTGGGTGAAATGCGGCAACCAAAGTGCACAACAGTGTCCACATTTGGATTGAAGTGATCACATTTTTAAAAAAAAAATTGGAAGGAACTATTACCCCCGGAAAAGAGATCCGCCAATCGCCTAACACCCGGGTTCCTACTTGCTGCTAGGTAAACAGTGGCATGTGGAGTAAGGAAATTTGCCCACCATTTCGCCGTGCCAGGAATCAAACCCAGGTCTCCCGCTTACGAGGCAAGTGCTCCAACCACTAAGCTACAGAACTCCACCTTTGCTAAAAGAATAAAAGTTATCCTTTCAACAAAAACATTTTCAAATAACTAGTTTTGGTATTAGAGAAATACATTATTTGGAGTCATCTTGTAATGAAAGTCAAAGAGTCTGGAGGCAGCGGGTTTAAACAATTGCATTAATGGTTGTGGTGAATCAAGTAAGCCTTAAAACAAGTTCTCCGTAATTATAAACTTGCTTCAAAACTTCCATAGATTTAGCACCAAACAGATTTGATAAGACAGTTTGTTTTGAAGCAATTTTTTACATCTGGATCAAAAGCATGGTTTCTCATGAATTCTGCCACTTATTTCTTCAAGACTTCTCTTACTGTTCAGAATTTTTAATTTATGGATTATGTTAATACTTGAAAATAGGGCTTCATCACTTTGAAAAGTCTCAAGACACTTGACAAGAGTTGCTTTCAAATGCAACAACTATTGCATGTGTGGAAACTCAGCAGCAAATCTGCAGCAGATGCATATTTACAAGATGAATGATGTATTAGCTTGAATTTAAATGGGGAAGGAAACACAGAGAACTCCTGTTATGTCTAACTATTCCAACTAAAACTAGCAGGACCTTGGTTTTATCTATAGGAAGGCACCTCTGATAATGCAACGCTCACCGAGTACTTCAGTGAAGCGTGTCCAGATTATAAACTGAATTTCTCTTGTTGGGCTCAAACTCAGAACCTTCGATGCAGAGGCAAGAGTGAAACCAACTGAGCCAATTTGCCACTCATTGACTTTACAAAAGTAAAAGGACACTGAAATTATTGCAATAGTGTTTTTCCAACTTGGGTTTTCTGAAAATATCCAACTTTTCATTCAGTAACTAAAACATGAAAATTGTACAATCATTTATTGTGAAATAACCACAGCACATCTGCCACTCAGATCACATGCTGGTGAAAAGTACTCATTAATAAGCAGTTCCCTGAAGGCTTGGCTCTCATTCAGAATACATATGCACTTGGCAATTCTCATGGAATTTATAAGTGAACAATGTGACTCAGGAAAAACATACAAAGCATTTCAATACAAAGCTTTACCGCCAACTTTACTCAATATCGGTTGGGTACAACATTCAGTAGATAAGGAAAGTCTACATTTATTTCGACAGGACACGCAACTTCTTCATATCGCATAACTACATCAAATAAATGTAGTTCGTCAAGCTCTTTGCTGGGAAGACAGAGTTATTTCCCTCTCACAGAACAACATGCAGGGAAGGATACTGTAGCAAGGGCGAACATCTTAATTGTATTGAGGTAGCAATAACGCAAGCCAGATATTTCTCATAGGCAACTGAATACTCCCCCGAATACAACAACAACAACAACAACAAGATTCCATTTATAAAGCGCCTTTCACGTCAGGAGGACGTCCCAAGGCGCTGCACAGTTGGGTCATGACCCGAGCAGGGGGGAAATGGTCAGGGTGAGGGGAGGGAAGGGATGGAGCGAGGAGGGGGGAAATGGTCAGGGTGAGGGGAGGGAAAGGAGGGAGCGAGGAGGGGGGAAATGGTCAGGGTGAGGGGAGGGAAAGGAGGGAGCGAGGAGGGGGAAGAGAGTCGAGAGAAGAGCTGAAGGCTCGGTCAAAGAGAAAGGTTTTGAGACCGGCCTTGAAGGAGGAGAGGGAGGAAGCGGCGAAGGCACTGGGGGATAGAGTTCCAGAGCCTCGGGGCTGAGAGGCTGAAGGCCCGACCACCAATGGTAGGGCGGTTGGGGCGGGGGACGTGAAGCAGACCGGAGCCAGAGGAACGGAGGGTACGGGTAGGTAGGGGGATAGTAGGTTGGAGAGGTAGGAGGGAGCGAGGCCGTGAATGGCCTTGTAGGTGAGGATGAGGATCTTGAAATCAATCCTCTGGGGGATGGGGAGCCAGTGGAGGCGAGCGAGGGTGAGGGTGAGGGCGAGGGCGAGGGTGAGGGTGAGGGTGAGGGTGGGAGTGATGTGGTCGCGAAGCCTGGTGCGGGACAGTACACGAGCTGCAGAGTTCTGAATGACCTGCAGTGTGGAGGGAGGTGGCGGGAAGGCCGGCGAGGAGAGATTTCCCATAGTCCAGCCTTGAGGTGACAAAGGCGTGAACCAGAGTTTCAGCCGCGTGAGGGGTGAGGTAATGGCGTAGTCTGGCGATGTTCCGGAGAACAAACTAGTGTGTATAACCCATGGGGGGAGGGTAGACTTTTGCCAGTTTGTCACTTAAGAATCTCACAAAATATTAAAACACAAAATATAAAATACGTATACACATGTGTACTCTGAAAATCTAGCTGTTGAAAGCAACTAAAAAAATTACTTGCAATGTTATTTTGATTCGACCACTTTTAAATTTTGATGACTTTCCTTTTAAATTCACTGAATGACAAAGATAACTTAAACTTCAATTTCAAATGAAAAGTAAATCAGTTCTGCAGGTTGTGTTTTATTTTTTTTAAAAAAACTAGCAGGCCCATTTTAAGCAATGAGCAACCCAACGTTCAGTTTCACAATAATAAAATTTGTAACTTACGGTGGACACTGAGTGAAATATTGATCACACGTTCATCTGTAAATCCTTTAAGATTTGTGATCTTGGCACATTTAAGCAGCGTTTCAGCGGCAGCATCTCCAACGTAGACCCAACAGACTGTCTCATCAGCATAAATGAAATCCATTGCTGTCGTCTGTTTGGTACTTATAGGGTTGACAGTATGGATACTTCCCCCGTGCAGGTATGTGGCCATAATGTTCTGGGAATTAGCAATAAGCAACACTGGTGGCCTATCAACCGGTTCTAGAATATAAAACATTAAAAATACTTTCAGAACAATTTTAGATTTTCATGGGAAAGAAAAACTGATCAGGCATTTGTTTGAATTCTGATAAAGCACTACAAGTTCTAGTGAAAAGACTCATTGGTGTTCAGACACCAAACCGGTCACACTTACCCAAACTTGAGAAAAAACAATTCTTACCATTTTTTGCTTTGCATGATTTGTTATCTGGTTGCAGCAGATAACCTTCCACACAGCTACATATGTAGGACCCATCCGTGTTTGTGCATGTTTGACTACATGTTCCATATATTGCACATTCATTAAAATCTAATTAGGATAAAAATTAAAAATGTTAGAACTTTAAATTTGTCATTTTTCATGGCGTTAGTTTAAATATCCAAATACCAACTGTCCAGCGCCTTGGGACATCCTCTCGACGTAAAAGGTGCTATACAAATGTAATTTGGATTTGTATGTTGTCACATAAAGATAATTATAATAGAGATTCCATTGACAATTAAAAAAACAAGGAGTAAAACATACGAAAAGCATATTTTAAAATCTTTGCAGGTACACCTAAAATTCCATTTTGCTCAACGAATACAACATGCATGTTGTGGGTATTGCCTATAGTTTATTTCACCATGTCAATACATTGCAAAGCTGTTCTGTTCAATCAAAGATTTAAAACACATTGGATAGAATTGTCATAAGCAGTTTCCTTTTTTGCATTGGATTCCTACCACCCACTTTAAAATTACTGGAAGTCTCTCCAAAAATTGAAAGTAAGTTGTACATGGATTCTTGGATGCCGAACTGTACCCTGAAATAACAGTGCACAGTACAGCTTTCCCACTACAGAAATTTATCCATGAAAAAGAAAAACAGGAACACTGACCTTTACAAGTTTTGCCATCCTCTGCTAACTCATAACTGTTGTTGCAGTAGCAGACTGGTCCATCATTTGTGACAGCACATCTGTATTTACAACCAGTTTTCGTACAGTTCTCTGCAAACTCTGAGGACAGAAAATGGAGCAACTTAATTTCTGGACAGTTTCTAAACCTATTAAAAATTAATAAACCTGGTACTGGTATTTAATTTACTTCAGAAATTTGTGAACAACCCAGACACTTTTATAATGAAACTGAATCATCTCAAAGTACTTCACTAGAAGTGACTAGTGCCAGTTCGCCCACCAGTTCCCACAAGCAACCATGGTGAATGACCACCTTATCTGGAGAATTGTTGGCCAGGACATAGGAAAATGTCCTTCTCACTTTAAACAGTAGCACAGGATTTTTACTGTCAATAGAATACCTAACACACATTTATGTACTTCACATAAATAAATAAAGTGAATAAAAATAATCTGAAATGATCTGAAAAGTGAATATTATGTAGGCAAACGTAGCAGCTAATTTGCATCAACAAAACAGAGTTGTTCTTGAAGTGCTGGATGAGTACTATAGCACAAAAACGTTCAATCTGACTTATGTAGACCATGATAAGCTTGTTTTATCTTGTAATGAATAGTAGAACCAGAGGACACGGCTTCCGATTGAACGGTGGTAAATTCAGATCCAATCTGCAGGGACACTACTTCAGTGAGAGTACTAAACTCATGGAATAGGATCCCTAGGGAGACACACCGTGGAAGTAGAAAATTTTGTTGTTTCAAGAACAAATTAAGACAGATTTCTGTTAGAAAATAATATCTCAGGATACAGTATATAGTTTCGGACATAACATGTCAAGCAACTGCCAGGATGGTGGAAGGCGAACCAGATGGACCTTGGTCTTCTTTTGCCTAGCAAATTCTTATGTTCTTATATTCTTATGGTAGCAGCATCAATCACACAACCAAACTTCAAGGTTGGTTTGGGAGTGGGGCTGATTGGGGAAGGAAAGATCACAACTCAAGCTGAATTAGTTGAGGATAAACTGACATCCTTCAATCTCATCATGCAGAGCGTGCTGGACATGTACACACTTTTGTTGTCCACTATAGCTAGGAGTAACAATAACAACGTGGATTTATATAGTGCCCTCCATGCCGGACGGCGTCTCAGAGCGCTTCACAGTAACAGAAGTAAAAGAAGGATAATTGGGGGTCGAACCTGACGCCTAGGTTGCATACGGGTTCGGAGAGTTTTAGGGGGAGTTTTAGGGTAAGTGGAGGAGGTGAGAACCGTGTGATTTTAGACATTGACGAGAGCCAAAGAGTATGGCTTTGATCTTGTCAACATTCAGCTGAAGGAAATTTGCGCTTATCCAGCTCCTGAGGTCTAACAGGCAGGCTGACAGACCATCAGGGGATTGGGGGTCGCAAAGTGAGGTGAAAAAATAGAGTTGGGTGTCGTCCGCATACATAGTATCTGAAGTAGCACTTTGAAAAGATAATACTCTCCCTACGTTTGCTTTTCCCTTTAAATTAACATAGAAAATCTTTTGAATGCACTGGGGTTGATTGTTTAATTGTATACACAGAGCAAATTAATTGAATCACTGAACACAGCTTTGCCAATATACTATTTTCACAGTATGACTGGGTACAAATTGAGCAGTTTGAATTTTCAAATTCTCAGATTTAAGAGAGGATTCAAATGAATGCGCAACTTCTAGCCAGGATCATTTATGGTGTTGTGTTTATCACAGAATATAGAATAAGAAAGAAATATAGAAATTGTAGCATCATGTGTTTGGACAATATTACTATACATAATAATCCTTGCATTTGATATAGCGCCTTTAAAGTTTTGGAGACGTCTCAAAGCCTCGATATAGCGCCTTATTAAGTTTTTGAGACATTTCAAAGCACTTCACAGAATATACTGTAAAGTGAATTGACTGTATATTTTGTGGGCGAAACACAGCAGCCAATTGCGCACAGAATGAACAATTTACGTTCCTTCATCCAAAAACCTACAATAATTTTCAAAGACAAACCAATTCACACCAGCTGCATGTTTTTAAAATTCCATCAAATGATCTTTTCTTTAAACATTATTAATGCCTTTTTATCATGCTGGAAATTATCCAATTCACATCCAGCGAGATAGCAATTTGGAACAGCAAACTACTTTTATATTTCCTGCTCTGACTCACATTTGCCTGGCGGATGAAGAGATTTCTGTGCGCACACAACTAAGGCCACGCAGAGAGTATTGACAACTGCTACCAAGTGCTGGATAGTTTTTGAACGTTATGAAACAGACTGGAGTGCAGTTTGTTCTTAAATGATACTAAACCTAAACAATGGTTCAAGGAACCACCCAAAAACGTTTAAACTTAATTTCCACTCAGTTGCATACCAGCCTGATTTAGTTTACACCGCTAGTATCTGAGGGCTATATATTAAATCAATGCTCCCAAAAAGCTTTCAGCGTTAAAAGACTCTAAAAGGTACAGTATAATCATTATTGTGGAAATCTTCACACAATCTCTGATGTCTAGACAAGGTAGTTCTGAAGTTGGTGGAAGAAGTGTTGAGGAATAATATTTTAAGATACATGGAATTCTAAGCGAACTAAATATATATGAGGGTTTGTGTTGTTTTTTAAAATTGGTTAGAGGAAAAACAAATAATTCCTTTACAACAATCACCAAAGGCATACTTCTATAAAACTGAGAGCTATTGACAATATGTTTGAGTTTCTGACCTCACATTGCATCTGCCACCTATATAAACATCATGCTAAGAAGTCTATAACCTCCTGCAGTTTCCTGCATTCTTCCCCACAGCTTGCTATAAACCCTAATTGATATAAGCATCAAATGGAAATTCTTCTCTATGTGTCCATTTCCAAATGATTGATAAAGATGGAAAACCAAAGAGATCCCAAGTCAGATCTCTGGAATAGGCCACCAATCATTTGTCACTCCAAGTAAAATCCATGTTCATCCCTCCCACTCTACAATATATCCTGTGAACAGCTTCGGGATATCTTTGTGACATGAAAGGTTCTATACCAAATGTAAGGGTGATCATTATTATTATTTTCCCTAATTATCTGCCTTCTACCTTTGAGTCATCTCTCTTTCCATACGACTACCTTCAATACTATATCCTTAGTTGTAAGGCAATCCTGGTCAAGCTAACAGGTCTCCTGATCCTAATACACAAAAAAAACCTGAAAATCCAGAATGGATTTGACATATATTTGACATGGCAGTTAACATATAGACGACACAAAGCTGGTGGTGGAGGAGGGGGGGAAAGGGAGGGGTTCCACGACTGTGGAATCTTACGAAATAGCCAAGAAATTACAAAGAGAGTTAATCAGGTATGCACCTAGATTGACTTAGAAGAAATACACAGCAGACCGGCATGCTCGATTCCCAGTGCAAAGGGATGAACTATGAGAAATTACTAAAATTACTTCTAAAGTAGATAGTTTACAGAGGGATCAAAACTCAAATACTCTAAGGGAGCATGACAAGAATACTCAGGTTCAAGTTTCTGAAGGCCAAATGTAATGAGATTATTATTATTATTATTAAGAGACATTTTTTAAAAAACAGGATAATCAGCATCTAAAAATTGTTGTAAAGATTAGACCAATGCCCTGGCTAATTTTAAGAGAATGTTAAGATATTATGATGGGATGACAGCAGGAATGGTATTCTGGAAAGACGAGATGAAGGGCCTTCTTCATCTGACTCTCTCCTGTTAACTAACGCAAAATTGATTTAAAAAGATTGATGGTTCAGTGAGTTTTACTGAGTGAATGCCTGAGCCATATAGACTGGGAGATTTTTTTTATTCCTGGCCTGCGTTGAGTTACTTGATTTCTTGGTGCTACCTCGTGTTGCTGGGGCAACACCAGATGAGTTGCAATCCGCCTTGGCACCCAGACTAGAGAGAGGAAAAATCATCCAGAATTATAATTTATCACTATCCACCAACCCCTGATGGAGGTGTACAGGGACATTGGATAAGAACAGGATCAGGCTCAATTGAGATGTTCAATGGATGAATAGTCTAAACTCACTTCAATGTGCTTACCAGAGGGCAACCAGCTTTTCGTGAAATTATATAGCAGAAGGGAAAAAGGAGCCAAATCCCTTCAGAAGAGGGAAGAGAATTGCCCAAAAAGTTTTTTTCAGAAAGCAGGTGTTTAACAAAAATGTAAACACCATAGTAAGCTAGTAAACAATGAAACTACTAACCATACAAATTCCAAAATGGTCATGTTAATTCTGTAACATCTTATTCTAACTGGTTAACACTGGCTTCCAGAAGTTAAAAAAAGACTGTACATTGTCTGCCATTTTCAGGAAATGGAAGTCACTAATTCCAGGAATCATTTCAACTTCTGATTGATTGAAGGCCTTTTACAAGTATGAAGACAATTTTTTTCAAAAAAAAGTCTGGTTTTGAAGGATGCAATAAGTTGAACTGATGTCAATGTAGCATGAATGCCAAGTTAGACACTTCAACAAGTGAGGAAATCTCAAGTTTAAAATTCATGCATCAGCTACAATTAGATTGCTATTCTGCTGTAAAGAACAAGAAGCAATTTTTAAATGACTGTGTTGAGCACAATGAAATGTTTTTTTTCCTGCCAAAATCGGTGGTAATAGCCACTCATTAAACAATCTTAAGTGTATTCAACAGAACAGGAGCGTCTTTGTTCTGTAATGCCCTCAGCAGTCAGTACTTGGTTACAATCATCTGAACTATCCGAAATACAAATAATGGAATCTTACGAAAAATAATTTGATTCAAAAACGTCTGTAACCTAAATTCCAAACGCTCAGCATTTAATATTCTGCATTTAAACACAAAATGCATCCAATCAACCTACATACCAGTACTAACCCTAAGAAAAATAGTCACACTAAGCCCATTGATTTAATCACTCTTGATCAAAAGCAGATCCAAAAGTCCAGTGCCAATCCCAAATGTAGACTACAACATCAACACTAACAAAAATATATGGCCACTCTCTGCTCTAAAATAAATTTGAATCAAACCAATGTAAATAACTGATGCAAATTTATTCCGGAATCTATATCCCACAAATAAAATCAATGATAGCAACATCAACAGTCCCAAACCACTTTAATAGTTATTTAGCAACCTTAACAGAAAGCTAAAGTTTCAGATAGACTCAAAACAAATTTGCAATTGGGAACAAAGACACATGAACTGACCCCTTTAACTCGTTTTAGATTATTTCACTGTCCTTTCCTCTCAACCTAACTCAAGAGGCCTAACTGAACACAAAGTCAGCAACACACATAAACCAACACTCATCCAATGGTCAATGTGACTCCCGTGGGATCATTCTGACCTTCATTACTGCAATCACCCTTGACCACCACAGTTCTAACGAGGGTCAGAGAAAACATTAAAGAAGGGAGATGACTGGAAGAATCATGTGCATGTACAACACATTCTTTATTTAAATTCAACATTAATTCAAAAGAGTTGCAATGAAAACTCAGGTATTTTTGTGCATGAACCCACAAAAGAGATACACTGGAAACCAGAACTGTTTTTTATTTCCATGAAATAAAGAAAGGCAAGCATTGAGCAATTCTGATAGAGAGCCAAGACAATATGTTTATTTAAGAGGTATTTTTTCTAAATGTTTTCTTTCTTGGCCCTGGTCCAATTGCCTGAAATGCACCAGACTGATACCCTCGCACTGAAGTCAAGATACATACATAAAACAAATGCCACATTAACAATCTGTCCCCGCTTACGCAATCATGAAGCAATACCAGCCTCTGTCCAAACTAAGGAGACAGAAAAAAAACTTCAAAAATAGCAACGTTCCACAATTAGCCAAGTTTAAAATCGAATCATTATCCAGAAACGAATCAAATTCAGTTCTTTGTATTTTTTTTCCCCAATCAATGACACTTCCCAAATTGGGTGACTTCCACTCCAAACCACTAATTCTCAAAGTAAAAATACCTCTCCAAAACAGATGAAAGTTTACAAATATCCTAGGATTGAAACAGAGAGGCTAAATTCAGCACAAGACAAGGATGTGGAATAAATTCCACAGCAGCTGAAATGCATCAGAGATGGTCCAGTCCAGTTCAAGTTAGTCAGTTGGCTCTCACCCAATTAGAAATATGGTAACAGTGTGAAGAGAAATGAGTAAACAGCAGACAAATACAGGACCATTTCCCACTAGCACAGCTCTGAGGCAGGCAGAAGGAGGATAAAAAAATAATTAAAACTAGGAAACTTTCGCCCGTCCAAAGAATTTTTCACATTTGACATTGTTTTACTCAGTCACAGTAAATACTGTAGAGTGTTTTGACTATTGATAGGCTTTTATGTTGGTGAGGTTGTCTTGCTTCCCTGATTTCAATTTCCAGGTTTCAGGCAGCATTCGGAAATAATTACTTGAAACAAAAACCTGTGTCAGGAAGTGATTCTAAAAGTTTACCCACAGGATTGGCTTAATGGAAACAGTTACCTTTCAGCTATTAAAAACTATACGTCAACGGTTAAAGGGTCAATTGAAAATCCCACAATGTATTTAACCACAAAATACATTTACTAATATCTATATACTCCCTCTTCAATATCTATACGCTCCCTCTTGGTGACATCATCCGCAGACATGGATGACACCCAACTGTAGCTCTCTGCCTCCTCCCTCAACTTCAGGACCATTGCTGTCCTGACAGAATGTCTGTCAGACATCAAGTCCTGGATGAGAGCGAACTTTCTTCAATGTCAACAAGACCGAGGCTCTCCTGTTTGGCTCCCGTCAGTGCCTCCACACTTCAGGCGCTGACAGCATCACCATCCATGGATACACACTCCATTTTACTAAGTCAGTCCGGAACCTTGGCGTCTTGTTTGACCCTCAACTATCCTTTCTATCCCACACCTGTGCCATTATCCGCTCTGCCTTCCCCCCACCTCAACAACATCGCCCAGCTCCGCCAGTCTCACACTGCAGGCCGCCAAAACCCTCATACAAACTTTCATTGCATCGAGGCTCGACTATACAAACTCCTTGCTTGTCAGCCACCCCAACTCCTCCCTCCATAGGCTGCAGATCATCTAGAACTCTGCAGCCTGTGTTCCCTCCCACATCAGGTCCATGACCCTATACCCCCATCCTCGCCCGACTCCACTGGCTTCCCATCACACAGAGGATACAGTTCAAGATCCTTGTCCTCGCCTCCAAAGCCCTCCATGGTCTTGCTCCCCCTACCTCTGCAACCTCCTTATCCCCTACCATCCTGCTTGCTCCCTCCGCTCAGCGGGTTCCGGCCTGCTTCACGTCCCCCACCTCGTTCACCCCACTATTGGCGGGCAGGCCTTCAGCCACTCTGCCCCCACTCTATCCCACAGTCCATCCGCCTCGCCCCCCCCCCCCCTTGCCTCCTTCAAGACCCATCTCTAAACTCTCCTCTTTGACCGTGCTTTCGAATTTAATTGATAATCCTTACATTTGATATAGTGCCTTTAAGTGCTCTGAGACGCCTCCTGGCGTGGAGGGCACTATATAAGTGCAAGCTGTTGTTGTTGATCACCCTGCTTCCCCCTCCTGCCCTCCAGCCTCCCTGATCCCGACCCCCAGCTCGGGCCCGAAACTCTGACTGTTCAGCGCCTTGGGACATCCTCCCTTGCACTATACAAATATAATTTTGTTGTTACCACCAAACAGGTTAACAAATAGACATTTCAACTAAACCTAGCTGCCAAATTTCTGTACCACAAAACTGATTAGAATCTATTGGCAACCTCAGCCATCGAAGAAGTACGTTGTTGACTGATTGAGTCACAAGTTGTTGTCAAAAGACTAATCATTAATTCACAAAGGGATTTTCAAGATGTATTTTTTGTTATGAGAAAATCAGTGAGTGAGAGGGGGAAAAAGAAAGTGAATTTAACACAAAATCTTGGATAAATTCACTGAATGTCAGCCACAGGGCACCCAAATGATAAGATAGCATTATAACAAAGTACATTATCACAGGATTCCACCTTATATCCTCAATTCCAGTTACTAAAATAAGGATGTTCTGTGTTCAGCTGATCAGCAATTTTGAAACATTATCGACTTGTAATTTCAACATTGTTAATTTTGCGTCTCGGTGCAAAATGAAACAGTAATAGGCTCTTAAATAAGACGTACCTCTACAGTGGGGTCCTTCATCATATGAATCAGAACAGTCAGCTATTCCATTACAGAGCTTGCTCATGTGAATACATATGTCCGATCCCAAGCACTGGTATTCATTCACAGCACACTTAAAATCCTTGTGGTGAGGACCTAGAGACATTGCAAAACATTATATACACTGTTAACATTTTAATAATTAAAATATTAATTGAGAATATGATCACCCACAAAATACAGTCAATTCACTTTACAGTGTATCCTATGAAGCACTTTGAGACGTCTCGACGACAGGATAAGGCGCTATAATAAATGCAAGCATTATTTATATATTTATATAATGAATTTAATTAATAATCCTGACATTTGATATAGTGCATTTCATGTTAGGAGGACGTACGAAAGCACTTCACAGGATACACTGTGTATATACTTATCCAAAGACAGCAACCTCCAACAATCCAGGACATCCAATACGGCACATGGATATTTTCATGTCAAGGATGGAATGCATTCTCTCTCTGGAGGGTCGCACTCTGTTTACCTAATCCAGAGAGTCTAAGGCATACGTCGCAAGAGGCCAAGCCTAGGGAACCCCGAGTATTAGTTGAGGTACTGCTGGTGCTTAACCAGCAAAAACCACACTACTTGCAATTGAGAGCACTGTTTGTGCAGCCCCTTACATAGGAACAGGAAGAGGCCATTCAGCCCTTTGAGCCTGTTCCACCATTTAATTAGATCATGCCTGATCTGTACCTCAACTAATCCTTTCAATTCCAATTTCTCGCTTTCTCTCCACATCCCTTAATACCCTGAACTATCAAAAATCTATCAACCTCAATCTTGAATGGATCCAGCATCCACGGCCTTTTGAGGGATTCCAGATTTCTACCACTCTGCGTGAAAAAGGGTACTGGTAAGGGCCACAGCTTGCAAGATTAGCTAGGAGTTGAGAGAATTTTTTCACTGAATTAAATGGCAGTGAACGAAGTGAAGGAGCTTTGTAAACAAAGTGGAAATTTTCTTTTGTGACTAATCGATCCTCGCATGTGCCAGTGTATAAAAAAAAGGGATAGAACGCAGACTCAATTTGTACGCTGCATGAACAGGGTTGGCTGCCAGAAACAAACATCATTCTCAAATAGGAATTGAAGCAGCAAGGAATAGATCCACCACACAACAAAAACAACAACAAAATTACATTTATAGAGTGCCTTTCACATCCTAAGGCACTGGACAGTCAGGGGTCAGGACCCAAGCATTGGGAAGGGGTGGGTTAGGGGTGAGGGAAGGCAGAGATATGGGAGGGCGACCAAAGGCTCGATCGAAGAGGAGGGTCTCGAGACCAGCCATGAAGGAGGCAAGGGAGGAAGCGAGGCGAAGGGACTGTGGGGTGGAGTTCCAGAGTGTGGGGCAGAGTGGCTGAAAGCTCGGCCACTGATGGTAGGGCGGGTCGGGCGGGAGACACAAAGATAGAAACACGTGGAAAGAAAGAGACAAAAAGCATTAGAATTTTCTAATTTTCTCCCTCACTTATATTCAAGGAAGTACAGCTGGCTGTAAGTGTTAAATTTGAGTTTAAAATAAAATTGATTTGCTTGCAAGATTATTGTGAGTGAATACATCATATTGCATAATTGTATCTCATTAAATCAAATTAATTTTCCTTAGTCATTTAAGGTTTTCCCTACTATCGAATATTTCCCCCAGAACAGAAGCTATGAGCATGAAAATATAAAATATAAAAGGCAACAAAACACAGGTGTTAATTGTGAGCATTAGATAAAAAGCTCAAGCATTTTATGAATGTCACCAGATCCCAAGAATTGTTCTAATGCATATATATTTATGTAGTGTAGTTTAACATAATTTGATCATTAAAATATTAATCCTTGCATTTGATATAGCTCCTTATCAGTTCGTTGATATGTCTCAAAACGCTTCACAGAATATACTGAAGTGAAATGACTGTATATATACAATAATTTTAACAACATTTTATACGTATTATTCGTTGCAACGAATAAATAGGTATAAGATGTCGTTAAAATTATTGTTGAATGGAACTAGAAAGTACATGGCTCCACATGATTATTACTAAAGTTAGTGCCAATTAATATAATCCAAAGGGATGCTAAAGGGAACTACCGGAATTGAAATCTCCACTATTAGTTTACTAGTTTCACGCTATCAAGCACACATACATGTACTTGAACTTGGTCTTCTGTTAACATGCTCAATAACTACTGAATTCAAATGGTTCACAAGGAACCACTTTTCAGAGGAATACACATTAGTCACCAGGTTAGACTTATTTTTCCATAATTTATGGCTATTAGGGTTGTCCACAGGAAGTCATTCATCTTCTATTGTGCTAAAATAAGCTGCAAAGTTACAAGCCATTTGTAATACCTTCTTATATACTGTTGGCTGTACTTACTTCAATCTTATTATTGAGCAAGATTTCCTGTATACATTTTCAAACACAAAGTACTTGTTGAAATTATTTCAAAGTTTGTTGAAGGAAGAAATTAGTTCCAAATGATTAATCAACTGAAAACAAATTAGTAAGGGCAGTTTTAACAAATATCAAACTACTAAGACTTTTGCTGTAAATTTTGCTCTTAGTGCTAAATAGTTTGGTCATCAAGTCAGATTGCATTGAGATCATCCAACTCCTTCAAAAGACTTTTACAGTCAAAAGAATGACCTACCAAACAAGAAAATGAGTTCAATTCCCTGAGTTCTATCATTCCAAGCATCTCACAGAAGGTGGATTTTACACTGATGCTATTGCTACCAGTTTGATTTAATCTCCCTATCAAAAGCTGACCTTGCATACGAAGGGCTCTAATCGACTGGTATTTTCTTCTTTTAAATTCCATTATTTTCTTCCAACAATTTATTTTTTGACCTTATAATAATCAACAGTATCAAATAATTCCTATACTTCTGATTGTGTAACACGGCAATCAGCACCCCTAAACAGTTAGTTCTGGTTTACACATATGTAAATTCCACAGCACTGAATACTCATGTTAAATGAAGAAATAGACTACAATTTAATGAAAATGGATAGAAAAGACTAAACGCAAAATACTGCAGCTGGTGGAAATGTTAAACAAAAACAGAAATCACTGGGAACACTCAGCAGCTCAGGCAGCAACTATGGAGAAAGGAAAGTGAGTCAACGTTTCGGGTCCACAACCCTTTGTCAGAACTGGGGCATGTTGGGAGGGAGAGGCTTTTAAGGGCTAAAAGAGAGGGGAAGGCAGGGCAAGGAAGATAAAGGAGAAAATGGGGGAGAGGAACCCCGATTTACAAAATAGACAGATATAATGCAGCAATAAACCTGCTCGGGTGTCAAAGTTGATGCATACTGTTACTTAACTAACCAATAAACACAATTTTAGCAATTTACTTTCAGCATACAAAATCCCTGAAAAACTAACACGGCAACAGAAAAGAAACATGTTGCGCTTCCAAGATGTAAGCCTGTTCTTTTTCATTTACTATTGTCTGGAATTATTCCAAAATAGTAGGTCACATCTTAACGTTTTCTTCTCGCCAAGTGAAGGCAGCTATTAATTCTAACATTGGTTATGAAAAACTAGGTCATCTGTTGATCCTGAAGAAAGTAAATGAATTCTGGATAGATTATTATTTCAACTTAAAGGGAAAAAAGGCTCCTGTATTGTGTGCAAAAAAATACCTTAACAGGTATACGTTTCAAAAAAATACCTTTCAAAACAAATTTTCAACCCACCTCTGAAGGCAATCTGTTTCTATCTCATTCACACTTATAATAATATAATAATAATAATTCTTGCATTTGATATAGTGCTTTTCGCGTTTTCTAGACATCTCAAAGCGCTTCACAGAATATGCTGTAAAGTGAATTGACCGTATATTTGTGGGTGAAACACGGCAGCCAATTGCACACAGCAGTGTCCCACGTGGATTGAAAATGACGAATTTATGATTGTTTTGTTTTTTGGAGGGATTATTATTAGGCATGTGGAGTAAGGAAACTTGCCCAAGGTTTCGCCCTGTCTGGAATTGAACTCGGGTGTCTCGCTTGCAAGGCTTGCTCTAACCACTGAGCTACAGGACTTGAATAAATCAATGCCATCTACAATACTTTCCCTTCCAGAGGTTAAAAATGGTAATTAACCATGACAGAAAACCAAAGATATGTACGAGATGTTTTGGATGCGATGGGGTGAGGTAAGGATTGAGGTTTGATGTTACAGAGATGGAGGAAAACGGACTTGGTCAAGGATGAAATGAAAGCTTAAAGGAGAGCTGAAAGTTCGAACAAAACACCAAGATTGTGCACTGGCACCTTGAGCTGGAGTGAGCAGCCAGATAGGTAAATGCAACAAGAGCCAGAAGTGAGGAAGTGCTGGGGGGATCCAAGCTGGACATGGACGCTGCCTACAAATGATGTGAGCAAAAGGGAACAATACTACAAATACAACAAATGTAACAGTTGATCAGTTAAACAACTACACTCAAGACTGCCACAAGCACAATTTTACCCTCAGTGCTTCCCCATCTGTACTTTGTTTTTTAGAAATAGCAAATTTACATTCTAAAAGCCATTTTTATTGAACACGCTCCATTCAAATTCCCTATCTAGAGGGAAGGGGCATCCTCTGCCTTGACAAAGTAACTAGCAAGTCATCATGTCTCTAGTCTGAGGTGGTTTGACCTACAGCATATGCTGACAATGTAGGTTTTACTCATGCAGCATTACTGAAAACATATATCCTGTTGTGGTGAAGAAGAATAGGATAGATGTATTGTATGACCATGGAAGAGGATTAGTGGCCTGCTGACCCTTAAGTTAAATGCACAAGAATTATTTACACAACTCAACCCAGATCAAATCACTCCATACTGACAGCTCAATGCCACAAGGGATCTTTAGCTTTTTTAACCAGTAACACACATAAATGATAAAGGGGAAAATAATCTACTGTTAGCTATGAGTACTTATATGATAAAATGCATAGAAAAAGGAAAGAGCACTAAAAGACCAAGCTCCGAACAAGAATCTCTGACTAAAGGATACAATTTTTTCTAAGTTCTTGTTGAATAAGGATAGAAATAACCAGCTCTGCAACAGTTTACACCTAAAAATGATCATGACACTTAGTGACTAAATTGGAAAATGCTGGATTTCCTCCACATCATATCACGCACCTTGAGTGCAAACATGCAAATGACAATTGTAATCATCAACTGATGTACTGATTTCTGTTTTGACACTTCACCTCCCAATCATACTTTTATCGAATGCAAGTTTGATATAAAAATCATATTAAAAAATGATATAAAAATCACGACCGCAGTGATTTTGTTATCGATATGAAATCATCAACAAAGAACAAAAATGCCATTGCACTTACAAACATCAGGTGCTTCATCTGAGCCATCAGGACAGTCCTTTTCCCCATCACATCTCCATCCTTTGGATATGCAGGTTATCTGGTCCTTGCATGCAAACTGTTTGGGACTGCACGTCTTCTGTGCTGTTAAGAAAAAGCAAATCATTGCTATAATTAAGCATCAGTATTACACTAGAATTACACAAAGTGTTCAAAAAGGAGCTGAAACATTCACATCATTGTTTTTAACCTGGTGAAAATCTATTTAAATATAAAAATTTATATGTAGCACCCTCAAGTTAAAGGTTTAAGTAAAAAAAGTTAGTTTCTATGGTTTTCTCTCTGACAAAATTGTCATTTTCCACTTTTTATAGCCATGACAAGCTGTTTGTCTAGTCTTTTATATCACCCTAGAAATATAAATGGATCAATTCCAGCAATTAACTCATAAAACAAAGTTTGAAGATCCAAGAAATTATTTAATTTGTAAATGCTACAAATTACAAGTATATAGCTAAGTATCAATTTTGGGCCATCAGTTTAGAAGACCCGAAAGCCTTACTTAAAAAAAACCCTAAAAATTGCACTTGCACAAACACAGGCGGTGGTCTGCAAGTTGTGCAAGTATAACCCAGGGTAAGTCAACAATATCAAGCAGAGAAAGAGGGAAAAATATTGGGGCGAGTGAGGAGGTATTGCAATTAATGCAATAGAGATTGATTTGGTTATTTCTACAAATATCGCAAATCTAGCAGCAACTGCTGAATCAGTAAAGTGACGACCATCACAATCATCCTCTTTTGCAAAATACTGACACTTATTTGATCCCTATACCATGACCATGCTGCTGGAAACAGATTTACAGATGTCTAGAACAAATATGGCTCTATGGGTTGCCATTTTTTTAAAACAATATCCTGTCTGTAGCTGTTACTCAGAATTACTTCAAAGCTAATGTGATCAGAGTATTTTGATTCACTTAAGTTGCAACACCCTGAGCAGATAATAAAAATGCATTTTTTCTTTCATTTGGTAGATAGATTAAAACTATTTGGGGATGACGAAAATAATTGGTTCTTCATTACAGAATTTACCAATGATTGACATTTTAGAAGAGTCTTGTCCACTTTTTTAAAAAAATACACTTGCTGTCTATATAGGAAATGGGAGAATATTACAGCTGTCTAAGAAAACATAAGCAAATGTGGAATGATACATGGTAATTTAATTCAAAAAGCCATGTTTCACAGACCATGAAAAATCTTCCCCATCATGGATCCTAACCATTTATTTAATCACTTGTAGAAACGTTCTGCAAAGCTATCCCAAAGTTAAGTCAGGAAAAGCAACACAACTACAGCATTACAATAACTGCACAAGTGAAAAAAATGTTTGATGGCATTTTTAAACAGTCAAAAATACAGGTATATGGTAATTTGGGGAAAATGATAAAGAATGGGAAATTCTGAGGAACATCCAATAACTTCACAAAATAATAATGCATAATCAGGTTGCAGATCATCAGGGCGCCGCAGTAATTCTGTCCATTAGATTTTCCTTGTATACTAATTTAGGTGCCTCTTCAAATTCTAATTATTTACATGTTATATCAGTAATGCACTAACTTTTAATCAATTTATTTGTGCTGCAAATACAACCTATCAATTCTTCATACATAACATAATCACATAATTGAAATTAACTAAATGTATCTGAAGAAATCAAATCTAAAATTAAATTCTTAGAACTCTGTTTAATTAGTTAGAAGCAGCAACTTCCAAACAGTATAGAATATTGAAAATAAAATGCAACTCAAAACCAGAGTCCACTTGTGAATCTGTTGAAACTGTTTCAAAATCACAAAAGCCCCGGTTAGGTTGCAGACTAGACCTTGGTCTTATTCAGTACTGAGTGATTGAATACTTTTATCTCAAGAGATTTAAAAACGTTTGCAATTGGTCTTCCAGTGGTGGTGGCTTTGGCAGTCATAACGGATTATGCAAAGGTTAATGTTTAAAGCATATGTGCAGTGTTGTAACCGACCCAACATTCTTTGTCTTTTTCCAGCCAATATACACATATGTGTTGTTTAAGTCTGTGTTGGGCAAGGTTTTTTTTTTTGGCTTGAATTCAGAAAACATGAACTGCACAGTCACGATTGAAACAATTGACAGCGATGGCGACAAACTGATCATAATTCTAATTAAGCTCTCAAAGAAGTCACCCAGTATAATGGGCATTACAGTATATCAAATGCAAGTTGTTGTTGAGACAATGTCTGTTAGACTTCAGGATTTATTCTTGTTCCAAGTATTTGCTACACTCAGCTCAGTTTTTTGTTTCCACAAGTTTCATCCAAACAGACAAAATATTTTCTAACTTTTTCAGCACATTCACCAGAGACACTTGTGTTACCAAGCCTCCACAGAACACACATTTTAAATCAGTACACACATTTCAAATCGCAGCCAGCAAGGATTTTGTTAAATAGATTTTTTTAAAAAAAAACTTTTTTTTAAAGTTACAAAATCTTCAGGAACTATTAAAGCAGAAATATACTCAAAGGGGTACTTCACCCAGGAATTCAGATAATTTCTGGCCCCTCTATTTACTTGTTTGGTTACCTCATCAAAACAGACCATGAAAAGCCATTATTGCCAGACTTCCAATTAGAAAAGATCGAGGTAGCAGCCTGGTTCAGTTGGTATCATTCTCTGATGCCCAACAACAGAACTTTTAAGCAAATTGTCTTGGCTGACCCTAAAATATAATAATGGGAGAGCACTACATTGTTATAGGTGCTATCCTTTGGATGAGACATTAACTCAGGTTCCTGTTGCTTGTTCAGGTTGTACCATTAAGAAACAAAAAGGAGTTTCTCCCAATGTCCATTTGCTACATGGCTGTTTGTGAAATTGTGTGTGTGCAAATTGATTTCTGTGTTATCCAGAAATACAGTCACTCCACTCTAGAATAAATCCTGTGAAGCACTTTGAGACATTTTGCAAAAGCATTATTATTATTATATCATTATACATTTTTATAGCGCCTTGGGACGTCCTCCCAACGTGAAAGGCGCTATACAAATGTAACTTTGTTGTTGTTGCTGTTGTATTATTCGATCAAGATTATTATTCAATTGGACTGAGGACCAGCACTCTGCCATTCTAAATGCCAATCGAAGTATAAAAAGTCTTCAGCCCAATTAATAATGGGCATTTTCCCCATGTCAAAATGTTTCAATGTGATTTACATAAGGTGTTACTTTGAAGTACAGCAATTGACATAAGCAAACTCTGCAGTAAACCCATGCCAGCACTTACAATACAATATTGCATGTGTATAGCGCCTTTCAAGTCAGGAGGACGTCCCAAGGCACTGAACAAATGATATGGATACCAAGAAAGTTCTCTTCCTACTCTTCTTCAAAATAGGGCCATAGGATCTTTAACCTCCATCTTAACAAGTAGACACAACTTCATCTTAATATTTCAACTATTTCATCTCTGGAAGGGTGCCAAGGAAGGAAGGCCTGGTTTAAGTTAAGGAACCAGTTGGGTTTAATCAAGTCAATTCTGGTGCAACACGAGACCCTGTTTGGATACCCAGATAGGGCCCCACAATAATTTAAGGAAACAAGTGTGGCATGAAGTGACCTACCTGGTCATCTCATTCTTTCCCCTTGTTATAATCTCCAGAATTATTGCCTTAATTACCAACTCCAAAAGGATTACATAATATATATATTCAAAAAGGAAAGGCATGTTAAGTTAAA
Organism: Callorhinchus milii; assembly: GCF_018977255.1. Lineage (NCBI taxonomy): Eukaryota > Metazoa > Chordata > Chondrichthyes > Chimaeriformes > Callorhinchidae > Callorhinchus > Callorhinchus milii. Next base: position 2,260,957 of record NW_024704768.1, read on the forward strand.
CATTACTACATTGATATATTTAACACAGAAATACTGCATCTTAGTGGTTTGTATACAAAACTCTGTAGACATCTGAATGATTACAACAATTGAGTAGCAAATTGTATTATGCTGGAAATTCACATTGTTTTACAGCCATATTCTCAATAATATTAACTTAATAGCATGCAAAAAAATCCTTAAATTTGATAATAGTGGCTCAGAATGATGTCTTCAAGCACTTCACAGAAGTGTAGCGACTGTATTTTGCAGGGAACCCGGCAGCCAATTTATGCAGAGCAACATCCCACAAACAGCTATGAAGTGAATGACTTTTTTTTATTTGGGGAATTGGTGGCCAGGACACCAGGAGAAACTCCCTTTAAATTGAGCAGTGCCATGGGATCTTTAATATCCACCTGATCAAGCAAATTGGATCTTAGTTTATCGTCTCATCCAAAGGACAGTACCTCCATCAATGCAGCACACCACCAAGTATTGTAATGAACTGGACTATACAGGTTCAAGGTCCTGATGTAGAGTTTGGACCCACAACCTTCTGACTCAGATACAAGAGTCTTACCAACTGAGACAGGCTAACACATATTCTACAATGGCCAAAGGAAATATCAAAATTATCCCTTCTAAATATCTAGTCCTTTTTCAGTACATTAAAGTAACTGGTAGAACCAAATCCCACAGGAGGCAACAACAACTGATAGGAAGAGACAGTGTTGTAGATCAAAGCTGTAACAGATGACTGAATCTGAAACAACAAAATTTGATAAGATTGTGCTAGGAATTCTCATAGCTATTGTTAAAGATGCAATGCTGGTGTTATCTTTAGACATCAAGATGTCCATTTGGACTGGTATGACATTATTAAAAGGATTCAGAAATGTCATCGATGCAACACTACTTTAATTCACACGGAGAGTACTATCAAGGCTCCATCAGTTCAGCGGTAATAGATATCCCATCAGTGATGACTTAAAGAAATGCCTCCTTTAGCAATGTTCCCATTGTATCATTGTATAAAACAGATGCATAAAAAGTCAAAGCTCTGTGAACATGTGGTTAACGGAAATATTGATTCAAAGGAGAAAGGTGATGGATGCAACGAATGAATCACCATTTCATACTAAAGCTCGAATAGAAAAACAACCAGAGGCACAAGCGATGTCGGACATCGGGATCATTGTCTCAAATTAAATAGGGTATGCGTAATACCAATAACTCATCGACTATATAATACACACTTATATAGCCTTTTACATCAGGAGTATACCAGATGAAACATAGCAACAAGCATACATTAAACTTTAGAAATCAGAAATTGGGTTGAAAAAGAGCACATGAAATCATTCAAAATCTAGGAGGAATGAAGCATGAGCTAGGATACTAAATGAGATTTCTAAAAATTGTGAACGAGCAGAAATCAAATGGTGCTGGGTGTATAAAAACACATGTTTTGGTGGCATTTTGAAACCCTGTGCAGATAATACTTGCTGTGGGAAAATGCTGGAACAATACCGGTACTTGTAAGTGAGGCAATACAAATTAATACAGTAGCCTAATTAGTATTTTAACCACAATTCCAGAGCAGAAACATGGTACAAGTTATTCATAATGTCTGTGTGTAATTCTTAGGGATATAGTTGCTGATTGCCGGCTGTTCTCCGGTACCATGCCAAAGTGATCATTAATCATCCATTAACCTCATCAGCGAGCATTAGAAAGCTCTTTCATAATGGAGATACTGAAGCTGAGCCCACAAAGGCAAGCAGGGTCCAGAGTAGTTCAGAGTAATTTGATGGTCAATCTATCTTTCACAGTAATTTGTTACAAACAGCATAATATAAATAAGGTTTTAATACGGACTCTTACGAAAAAGAGAACTGCAAAAAGCTTTCAACTTAAAGAGATTCTGAAAGTCTGCATTTACTCCCTTGTGAGTGCATATACACACAGATCAATTAAATCAATTTTCCTATAAAACTACTCGATTTTCAGATTGACTGCCGTGCTCCAAAATGTTGTTCTGGATGATGAGCAACTCAAAATTTCTTATCCAACATTTTGAAACAGCAGTTTGAAGGCTTGTATAAACAAATTTATAAAAAAAATTGGTACAAACAAATGTTTGTCAAACCTTTAAATGTAAATAAGCACAGGAGCCAAGACAAGCAACTATTTCACTGANTTTTTTTGCACAAATTCCAAAGGGTAAAATAACCAAACATTCTGGGAAAATCAATCAATAGAACCCTTTGAGAAAAGTTACCAACCAATGCAAACATTGTACATGCTCCATTTCTGCAAAACAGCTTAAAGAATTAGTGATGTAATAAACTAAAACTATTCGAGGGTCATAGTCTATTTTGCATTTAAAAACTAAAGTATTTTTTTTAAATCTGTGTATGTTTTAGTTGACAATATTTTTTAATAAAAATTGATCAAAGGAAACAGTGTCTTCGACTAACAAATGCAATTAAGCTTTAGAACCAAATTAATGAGGTTCCCAGTCATGAAATTGTTTATTAAATTTGCAGATGACACCAAGTTGGGGGAAACTATGGAATCAGAGGAGGCAGCAAAGGATTCACAAAGAGTGCTTGTTGGGTTTGCACATGGGCTGATGACATCATGCAAATGGCTATAGGCTTTCAAAAATCCATCATAATGAAGTTTCTCTTATTTCAGGAGATAATGCTGAAATGTTACTTTCCATTGCTCACCTCTTGAAATGAAGTGCTATTTATTGATGCTCAAATGATCACTGTTTTATATAGATATAAAAAGAAGATATTGGGCTCCCCAGATACAGTCAGTTTTGCTTGCGGAATTTCAAGGAACCCTATCCCTGAGCAGCGCTTGAGAGAATACAGAGTAAGGCAACTAAAATGATTGAGGAGATGGAGTGCCCTGGGCTATGAAGAGCGATTAGGTAAACTGGGCATGTTCAAGCTGGAGAAGAGAAAGTTGATGGGCGATGCGATTTTTGTCTTTAAAATTATGAAGCAACTAGACAATGTAGACCATGATAAGCAGTTTTATCTTGTACTGAACAGTAGAACCAAAGGAGATAGATAGCCTACGATTGAAGAGGGGTAAATTCAGAACAAGTCTGCGGAAACACTACTTCAGTGAGCGAGTAGCAAATGTATGGAACAGGCTCCCTAGGGAGACAGTGGAAGCAGAAAATATTGTTTGTTTCAAGAACAAATTAAACAGATTTCTTCTAGGAAAAATATCTCGGGATACAGTACTGTATATAGTTTGGGACACTAAGTGTCAAGCCAGGATGGCAGAAGGCGAACTAGATGGACCTTGGTCTTCTTTCGCCTAGCAAATTCCTATGTTCCAATATTTAGCACATTGATAGAATACAGTTTGCTGATGGTCAGGACAAGGTGTAGTCCATTCTACTCATGCTGTAGTTACTTTTTGGATCAACATTAATAAAGTTTCTGTTGACACAAACTGCAATTGTTACTTGAACAAATGTACATGCAATCCTTATTCAGCAATATTATCTTCAGCCAGAGAATTCCAGACGTGAAGAGCTTTTGCTCAAGTGGGCTCCAAGCTGGGCAGAACCTTTAGGTCACATTTAGATTTGTTGGCCAGGATACCAGGAGGAACTCCCTTCTCTTTTCGAATTGTGCCATGGGATCTTTAATGTCCACCTGAACAGGCAGGTTTAACATTTCTTCCAAAGGATGGCACCTCCGTCGATGACCACCCCCACCCGCCCAGCCAAGCACTGCAGTAGTGTGTCAGTTTAAACGATGTGATTCCAAGTACCAATGTGGGGTTTGAACCCACAACCTTCTGACTTAAAGGCGAGAGTGCTACCACTGAGCCAAGCTGACAAATTTAAAACTAATTTCTTTTGACAAACATAGAAGATGTGTCAGTTTCACAAAGAAAAACTTGGCAATGGTTCAAGAATACTGGAAAAACACTGGTATTTTCAGTTGCTGTTACTGATATCCTGTAATATATCCCTGGATGACATTGTCTGAATTGGCAGCACGTGACAGCTAATGCCTATTGGCTACATCGTTTGTCAGCATTTACTCAGATCATAACATGCCAAAGTATGAATGGAAATATTTTTAGGTCCATTTTTTCCTCACATATGTTGATTTTCAAAGGTTTCAAGACTCAAACCTCTGTTTTGTTCTTCATTCAATTCAATATTGTTCAAGGTACTTCAAATGAGTAAAGGCTACATTAAATACAGTATGGCTAATCCAAAACAGTTGCAATGTGCCTCACATCACTTTTCTTTCTCTTCATTCCTGACCTATGCTTAATTCAAACAAAATGTTCCTTTTTAAAAATGATCAGGTTAATAAATATAGTTCATCACCATCAAAATTCACATAGCGTTGAAGCACATTTCAGAATTCTAATACTAAAGTATGAGAAAGAGCAAAGGTAATTTACTCTGTCGCCATATTATCCAAATTGGTGAATAGTGTCATTGGGTCCCCTATTGTGAGATGGTCTCACCTTCTTCTGGATTATGTTTTCCAGTCACTTATGTATCAAGCCCTAAAGACCAAAAAAAAAAGTTTCCATGCTATACATCAAATATTTTTCCAGAAGAGAAATGGCTAAAGAGATGTGCTGTACAATTTCTACACATGGTGGTTGGACGGCAGGTCATCAAATATTAAGCTGCTATTGATTAGCACAGCTATAAATTTAAAATAATCTATGCATGCTGGGGAACGCTGAATATGTACAGATCAAACTGCATTTGAAAGAGAAAGATAGGTTAACGTTTCAGCATTGGCTTTCAGTAAACTATTCTACGGGGCAAAACTACTATACAGACTAGAACTTGGATAGTAAAGAAGCAAAACCTGCACTTAACATATGAAAGCAAATCTTAATTGGTTACTGAGCTAAAAAAAAATTTAATTGCATCAACCACTCAGCATATACAGTACTAATGGGGACATTTTGAGAGAGGTGGGACACGTACACTCAGAGGAAGTGGAGCAAATTTAATATAGAACATTTGTCATCATGGTAGTTTTAATTTTTTCCAACACCATTTTACAGTTTAATGTTCTTTTTCTAACATATTCAGGTCACGATTTGAAGTAATCAATGTACTACGTAACATAAATTTCCAAATGTTGCTTTTGTTTGCCGATACAAATTTGTTAGTCTGTTATTTTGGGAAAATGACCTTATGCATTATTGACTTAATTTCTATTTGCTGGAAAGGAAGTGGGTGGGGAAGAAGAGTACAATCTGTCCGTCAGCAACAACTATGAACAGATTCTTCAGCAGTGGTGTATCACATACTTCCAATCACACTGATCCCTGTGAACGTGTATAAAAAAATGAATGGTGCTTTTTCACGCAACAACTAAAGCAGAAATTCATTCTGAATTCCATAAACATGATAGAATTTTTTTAAGATTGTCTTGCCAACAACTTTGCTGAGGGCAATAGTTTTGCTCAGTATTTTTTCAAAAGCACGTACAAACAGTTTATTAGCACTGAACCAAACGCTTGGCTGTCTGAAGCAAAATCACTTGCAGCTGGTTTCCCCTCAATCATGGCATAGTATAGTTTGAATTATTTCCTTCTGTGGAGGCCTAATCCTTACCAGGGTGAAAAGAAAAATGCAGAGCCATGTCTTATCTCACTGTAATCCTTTCTTTTGACTTGCAGAAGTCCAATTCTTACAGTAACTAATCAATGCTATAACATCATCCTCATAACTCAAAATGGTTTAATCATTAAGCTGAAGAACAGAATACAATTCAATTATTTGCTGGTACCCAATTGTGATCAAGAAACATGAACATTTTCTGAGTTTTACTGTCTCATACAGTACTTCCAAAGCAATTTGTTTTAAATGATTATTCAGGATAATTTTATTAAATTATTAATTCAAAAAATTATAAAGCGTAAATTGTGCAAATTATTAATAGCATATCACTCGGGAAACTCTATACATTAGCTAGAATGGAATTGCAAATTACACACTGTACACTCAACAAATATAGCAGGGGGATTATAGCTTTTGTGCCATACTAGAAGAGTCAAGATTAAGCCCTACAGAACCACAGGCTAACAACCAAAATGTTCAAAGAAATGAAATTCTAGCTACACTAATTGCTAAACTGCAACTGAACAGCAAAATAGCAAGGGGAGGCCCATACCCTGAAAATGAGACAATGAAAATATAACTATGACTAATGAAACAAAAAGTTTATTCTTTTGATTTTTAGCACACAATAGATAAATATATAGAGCGGCACGGAGGGGGAGGTGGGGATTTATTAGTTAACAGCTAATAATTAAATCTTAGATGTCATTTATAAATGCACAAAATGTGATTTTTCTAAATACAGTGCTAGTGCCAGCCTATCAGTGGTCCAAATGCAGCAGATCAATTTTAGAAATTGATGCAATTTCCAGCCATTAACTCAAGTTCTCTTATATATACTCAAATGCGGTACACCAAATGAAAATTCTTCAACATGAAGGCTAACTCAGCAAATTTTTGCCTGGCAGTCTAAATTTTGAAGGCAGAGATTTTTTTTTAACAGCGCTACACCGAACTGTCAGTCTAGATGACAGCAGCAGCATGGAACACAAATATCTTAAAGATTGTGTTATTGCTCTCAATTTATTGCAGTGACCCTTAAGCTGATACAAACAATGCCTCCTTTAGGGCGAGTCGTTAATGTTACACATAGTGGCATAAAGAATTTCTTGAACCCAATGGTATAGCAGATCAAGAAAATCAAAAATCAAAACCATCAAGCATTTTAAAAGAATTGCAATCACCAAGTTAGAGCCAACAGAAATTACAATTAGGTGCTAAATCAACACTGCAATTTGCCATGAACGCCAAAACGTCTTGCATTCTCAAATGGAATTATTCTCACAAACAGCTCCAGTTTCCCAGACATATCTTGCTGTTAAGAAGGGGACAACAACCAACATTCCCAGGCCTTCCTCAACACAGAATCAGCTACAAAGACACCATATCAGTAGTTCAGGGCAACTCTCCAATTTCCCTCCACCAGAGACTTCTCGGATTGCCTCAGTACTTCTCCACAGCAACAAACTGCTGCTCCTAACATGCTGTAGAATTTTAGCTGTCTTTTTTGGAAAGGTGATGATTGTTTCTGGGGCAGACACGAGAACAAATTTTATATTCATTTTTCAAAAGTCATTTCAACTCATGCAGCTAAATGCTAAGATTTAGCTGGAATTCACTGAACGGAGCATAGCCCCTAATGTCAATAATAAATGAAGAATTATGCACTACCACACTAAAGTTGGCTGAACCATTTAACTGCTTCATGTCAAAGCAAAATACTTGCACGCTTTCTCCTAAATTATTGCATTTACAGATCAAACTGACATAGATCAAATTTTGATAATTTTGCTAAAATGGCAATTACAAGTCTATATGTACACAAACACCATTCCAGTGCATACGTTCCAACTTTATTTATTGCCTACAATAAGTTGTTAACCTGTACTTCTGACTTCACATCTTTGGTCATTAGCTAAAAGGGAAATGACCCCTTCAAAGTTTACACCCCTGGGCTTTTATAGCCAATGTTGTCTCAATGAAAATGGAAAAAATTAACACATCATCCTTTTTACATGATTTTCACTGGCCCACACGAGCGATCTGGTTGCTCATTCATGTGGGCCAATGATACATTTATATTGCACCCTTCATGCAGGGTACCATTTTGGAAAGACAAACATTTAAATCTAAGGAACAGAAGTAAAAAAAGACTGTCGTGAAAATGTGGAAATCCTTGCAGAAGTTGTGGTTGACAAATTTACGTCAGCTAATTTCACAAATCGGTTTCTATGAAAAAGGCCATTTACCTCATCTGGTCTCCTGCTTCAGAATATTCATACTCCTGTCTTTCATCACAGTACTATCTTATTCTAATGAATACATTAACAAATATAATTTCTCTTGGAAAATAAATCTATAGCCCCTTTGTCTATTTCCTTGATTTATTTTTTCTATCCCATTTAATTTTTATAGACCTCTACATGGTCCCTTCCGAGTCTTTCATTTCAAGACTGAAGAGTCTGTCTATCGGTGCTCAGAGCTCATTTTTAAAAAATGCCTTTAAAAATACTAACCTTTTTACTTTAGTGTTCATTAATGAATGTAATATTTTTACCTTTATCCCGGAATAATATCTATTTTACTGTTTGCCTTACCTTATTGAGGAAGAAATAAGAAATCGCTTAGTACTACCAGGACATAAAATTTACTGGGACAATGAATCAATTGAAAAGATATTTATCAGCACAGTTCGACTCTTTCCTACAGAAATGTCCTAATATATTTGTGAAACATCACATCTGTTAACCTGATGTCATTAGAAGAATTTGGCAAAAACAATATCCTTTCTGTGTGATTTAGTATTCTGATAATCGTCACTAAATTATACTTTTTATCTTTTATCCACATTTCAAACCACATTACTTATCCTAGAACAATTAATTTAATCTCCAGTGAACCACATGATTCAGTTATTTTATTCAAATAAATCATATATTGAGCCTATAAATGCTTACTTTCTTTAGCTCAGTTAGGGAGGTGGAAAGAGGATGAAGTATTAGTGTTAGAGCATTCGCCTCGCAAGTGAGGGGACCTGGGTTTGATTCCCGGGCAGGGTGAACTTTTGGGCAAGTTTCCTTACTCCACATGCCTCTGGTTACGTAACAGTAAGTAGGAGCCTAGATGTTAGTCGACTGGTGGATCGTTTATCAAAAAAAACAGTATATTCTGTGAAGCGCTTTGAGACTTCTTGAAGATGTGATAAAGCGCTAAATCAAATGCAAAAATTATTATTAATGTTGCTAGAATTATAATGCTGTAAGGTATTAGACAAAGTGCCACATGAAAGGCTTGTAAGAAACATAGTATAAAAAACATGGTATAAAAGGGACAGTGGCAGCGGATCCAGAACTGGCTGGGAGACAGAAAGCAGAGAGTTGTGGTGAACGGCTGCTTTTCTGACTGGAGGGAAGTGTACAGTGGTGTCCCCCAGGGATCGGTATTAGTACCACTGCTCTTCTTAATATACATAAATGATCTGGACTTGGGTATAGCAAGTACCATTACCAAGTTTGCGGACGACACAAAGTTAGGTAGGGTGGTAAACAGTGAGAAGGATAGCAGCCAACTGCAGGAAGACATAGACAGAATGGTAAAATGGGCGACACATGGCAGATGAATTTCAATGCGGAGAAATGTGAGGTAATGCATTTTGGTAGAATGAGGGGAGGCAATATAGGCTGGTAATACAATCTTAAAGGGGGTGAAAGAACAGAGAGACCTGGGGGTTCAGGTAAATGAATCCTTGAAGGTGGCAGGACAGGTAGATAACGCTCTAAAAAGGGCAAATGGATACTAGGCTTTATAAATAGGGGCATAGAGTACAAGAGTCAGGAGGTTATGATTAACCTATATAAAAACTGGTTAGGCCTCAGTTAAGAATATTGCGCCCAGTTCTGGGCACCACACTATAGGGAGGATGTTAAGGCATTGGAAAGGGCGCAGAGGAGATTTACAAGAATGGTACTAGGAATGAGGGACCTTGATTAAGAGAAAAGGCTGGAGAGGTTAGGATTATTCTCATTGGAGCAGAGAAGGTTACGAGGAGATCTAATAGAGGTCTTCAAAATCATGAGGGGATTTGATAGGTTAGAAAGGGAAAAACTGTTTCCACTGGTGGGTGTGTCAGTGACTCGAGATCACAGATTCAAAATAGTCTCTAAAAGAAGCCGAGCGGAGGTGAGAAGAATTTTTTTCACGCAGCGAGTTGTTCAAATCTGGAACGCATTGCCTGAAAGGGCGGTGGAGGCCGATTCGATAACTACTTTTAAAAATGCGGTGGACGGGTATTTGAGGAGGACGGGTTTGCAGGGTTATGGGGAAAGGGCTGGGGAGTGGGATTGACATTACATTGCTCTTCTCAAAGAGCAGCACAGACTCGATGGGCCGAATGGCCTCTTTTTGTGCTGTACGATTCTATGATTCTATGATTCGATCTATCCATCTACAAAAGTTTACATCTAGCAGCCACAGGTTCAAATTCTGGTCTTGCTTCCCAATCTTAACAAAGAAGTGCTGAACAGAAGTTGTAGTGTCTCCCAAGAGGAAGGGGGAGGGTTAAAAAACAAACCAGAAAGCTAAGTCACATCTGGGTGGTCCTGCCACTTCCTAGCAACTCACTGCAGGACAAATGGCAATGGTCTGGGACCAAGCCATGTCCTTGCTCTCACAGCGACAGGCATCGGTCCAAGCAAAGAATAAAGGAAGAAATACTAAAGGCGGAAAAGAACATCCACTGGAAATATGTTTCAGTAGCTTTTACTGTAGCAATCAAATAAAGCACACCAATCTCACTGAGGCTTCTAAAAAAAACCTTCTTATACTGCCTCATTAGCTAAAGACATTTTGACAATGTAACACAAAAAAATGTAAATAGCCTTGAATGTTCCTAAGGCCCTTGCAGCTTTGAGCCTTGATTAAATTATATTGTACACTATATTTTGATCTCATTATTGGTAAAGAATTTAAAGAAATTCTGCAGAACGCAAAATACCAAATGTCCTGATTACTATGCAGATTTGATGCATTTTTCCCACAATATCTGCAGGTTCTCCCCCACCTCCATTTACTCACGCCATTTGGATAAAATATTTCAAACCTGTTGAAGATACCGTGATTAACAGAGGGACAATAAAAACAGAAACTGAAGTTTTACCTTCCAAAATTCATCATCTCTTTCCTCATCCCCTTCCCAGAACTACCTACCATCTAAAAAAGCATCAACTCGAACCTTGGGGTTGTTTTGTAGGATTTGTTCTGTGGAGGGGAGGAAACAAACGTTTACCAGCTTGTTATAGTAAAAACATGTAATCACAGTTCCCGACACACATCTGTAACTTACAAGCATCCAAATAGACTTTGTCCACACCCCACCCCCACACATAAAAGCCATGTGTCCTCAGGATAAACTTCATCACCTTCTAAACAGTTCAAAAATGACAGGAAATTTTGTGGCACCAGGCTGACTGATATCAGTTTCAAACCTACTCTTAAAAAGACCTTCTCCCACTGGATTACTTAATCTAAAGCAGCCGTCCGCCTCATACAGTGTAAGATGATCCTGAAAGGATGTCAGTTTGGCAAGTTTCAAATGCTTCTAATGCCATTCTAAATGACAAGGGAGAAAAAAAAAGGTCTACATCATTAGCGTTTATTTCACTTTCCTAAAAACATACATAATGCTAAGCATTTTAATATAACAAAATATTAAACATTCTTAAATCAAGTCCTCTCATTTAGTTTTCATGGTACAGGTATTATAGTTCCAGCAGCAAGTAGCAAGAACAATAATTGGAAAGCAGTGTTCTGATATCATAGACGTTAAGTCATTTACTTAACAACGAAGCAGTATAGAGGTTCAAGTCCCAGCACTGTATGTCCTTTAAGCCTAACAACAACAGTTGTATGAGTTTCTGCAGTATTGTCTGCCAAATCATTAGAACAAGGACGTCATAACCTACCAGCTTTATAGCAGGAACAGCGAATTATTATGTACATTTAGGGTCGTCAGGATTTTAACTATTGCACATCACTATTAACTATTGGCTGCCGCGTTCGCCCACAAATATGCAGTCAATTCACTTTACAGTGGCTTCTGTGAAGCGCTTTGGGACGTCCTCTCGACGTGAAAAGCGCTATATCAAATGCAAGGATTATTATTATTATTATTATCACTAGAAACAACCAACCTCCACTATTTTGCTACATTGCAAATTGAAGTAAAAGTTTTATTTTAATATTATGATAAAAATACATTTGCCAAAACTGTCCCAAAAGCTGGCTGACAAAATTCAACTTCCAAAACTAAAGAACTAATGCCAATTGTTGGTACCATTATAGCTGCCCAAACTGAGATCTACCAACTCAGATATCATCCTGGTATGCATCTGTTCTGCATGTGTGTAACACACCATGCAATGAATTTTTCCACCAAACCATTGAACATGCAGTGATAATTTTTGCCAAATTTAAATAAATGCAAATGAATGCATAAAAACTCAATCAAATAAAGACCATGCTTATTGAAAGTGCAAATCATTAGCTTCAAGGGCACAGCTGTTATAAAACTAGACAACACAACCATATGTATACCAATCTTTTGTTAACCCAATTTGAGACCAGATTGAGTGGGGGTGTTTCTTAAACCTGCCTTCCAAGATAACCCAGTCAAATCTAATGAAACTCACCCTCATGTGTAACTGGAGTATAAATCAGTCAAGACAAAGATGCCAAAATTAAAGCCTGAGCCAAGACTCTTTACACTACATTGCATAACATATAAAGGATGATCGTAACCTGATAACTTGCAAATTGAAAATGAATTGCATTAAAATGCAGTGCAGATACATTTGCACCGTTTTGTTGATTTTTCACTCTTAAACTAGAAGTGATTAAGTGATAGTTCATTTGAGTGCTCCATATTAGATAAGATTTCCACAAATGAGGGATTTTGACTACCATAAAGAGCTACAACAATAAGAGGCATTTGTATAGCGCCCTCCACGCTGGGCGGCATGTCAGAGCACTTAACAATGGCAAAGCCCGAGGCTGAGCCAGGGGGAGAGGGAAGATGACTGTAAGTGCTGTCGAAAAGGAAGCTCTTCAGGCGCGTCCTGAAGATGGGGAAGGTGGGGGCAAGGCAAATGAGTTGAGGGAGGGAGTTCCGAACTTTCGGGGCGTAGTGGCTGAAGGCATAGCCACCAATGGTAGAGCGGAGGATTCGGGAGACAGGGAGGAGGCTGGATCCAGTAGAGGGGAAGCAACGGGTACTGCTGTGGGGGGAGAGGAGGTTAGAGAGATAGGGGGGTGCCAAGGAATGGAGGGATTTAAACACTATAATGAGGATCTTAAAGTCGATCCACTCAGTGACGGGAGCCAGTGAAGTTTGGCAAGAACTGGGGTAATCGGGTACAGTTTGGTGTGGATGAGAATGCGGGCGGTGGAGTTTTGAATGAGCTGAGTTTTGTGAATAGTGGAGGAGAGGAGCGTTACCGAGTAGTCCAGCTGAGAGGTGACAAAAGCATGGACAAGGATTTTGGCAGCTTTTGGGGTGAGGTATTGTCGGGAGACAGGCAATGTGGCGGAGGTGAAGGAAAGCGGTGCTGGTCAGGGACCAGATGTGGGGGAGGAAGGATAACTGGGGATCGAACCTGATGCCTAAGTTGCGCACGAGTTTGGAGAGTTTTAAGGAGAGGTCAGGTAGGTTGAGGAGGTCAGAACAGTGGGACAGAAGACGTTGACAGCAGCCAAAGAGTATGATTTCTGTCTTGTTGACATTTAACTGCAGGAAATTTGCATTCATCCAGCTCTTGATTTCCAACAGACAAGGTGACAGAACATCAGGGGACTGGGGGTCGGAGGTGGAAAAGTAGAGTTGAAAGTCATCCGCATACTTGTGGAAGTTAAATCCGTATCTGGAGATGACATCACTGAGAAGGAGCATATAGATCAGGAAGAGAAGGGAGGCCAAGGATGAATCCTTGGGGTACCCTACAGGTGATCGGTTGGAAGCGAGAAGAAAAGCCATTTGCAGAAATGTAGCACTGGCAGTTTGTAGGGTAGGATTCTAACAAAGTGAGTGCAGTCCCCCCCCCATTGAGGTGGATGATGGACAGGCGGTGGAGGAGGATGGCGTGACCGACTGCGTCAAACACGGCGGAGAGTTCCAGGAGGACTAGAAGGCAGACGGAGCCCTGGTCACAGATAGAGAGGATATTGTTTGTGACTTTCACGAGCGCTGTCTCTGTACTGTGGGCAGGGTGGAAACTGGACTGGAGGGGTTCGAATAGGGTGTGGAGGGAGAGGTGTGCATGAAGTTGGTTAGCAATAACGCGTTCCAGAACTTTGGTAAGGAAGGGCAGGTTTGAGATAGGGCGGTAGTGGCCGAGGTTGGAGGGACCGAGGATAGGTTTTTTTATAAGGAGGGGGTTTTTGAGGGGGAGTGGTACTGATGCTGAGGAGAGAGACTGGTTAATAGTGTCTACCAGCCGTGGGCAGAGGGGGAGCTGGGTGATCAGCAGTTGGGTGGGGAGGGGGTCAAAGCAGCAGGTTTCATTGTGGTGATGGTGGATGAGAGGGAGGAAGGAGAGATGGGGGCAAACGAATGTAGGATGGGGGCCGAGGTAGGTGAGGGAGACAGAATTGGGGTGGTGGTAGGCGACACTGGGCAGAAGGATGAAGCTGCCAGGTGGATTTTGTCAATTTTAGAGGTAAGGAAGTCCATGACCTCTTTGCACTTGGCGTTAGATGTGAAGATTGAGGGGGCACACAGAGGTCGACGGTGGAGAATAGAATTTTGGAGCTATTGTTGGCCTCTAGTATGATGTTTGAGTAGTGCGCAGTTTTTGCTCGCAACAGTGAGCGGCAGTAGGTGTGTAGATACTCGAGCCACAGCTGATGGTGAACCAAGAGGCTGGTTTTCTGCCACCTGTGCTCGAGCAGCCGGGTTTGGGATTTTAGGGAGCAGTTGTACCAGTCGTCTCTGCTCCCTAAAATCCCAAACCCGGCTGCCGGGTGGGTTTGGAGACAGACCTGGATTTCAGGGGGTCGAGGGAGTTGAAGATGAAGGCAAGGCGATTGTAGAGCAGCTTGACGGCTGCTTTAGGGTCGCTGAGGGTGGAAGGCCAGAGGGATAGGAGGTCTGAGAATGAAGATAAAGAACTACAAGGAGCAGCTTGTGTAAAGGTGGCAATATGTCAGATATAATAGTCAATCTCCAGGTTGCAGTTTGACACTTAGGTTTGCTTGTACTTTATTGAAACCAAATAGCCATCATCAAGGTCATAGGAGACAAGTGCATGCTTATGTAAATTGCCTGCATGCCTTAAGACGAGAAAAATTCTAGAAAAAAAATTAATAGTAATAATGGTATTCATGAAATTTTATACACTGAACAAAACATGATAGGAATTTATTTAAAAAAACATTTTACCATCATTGCTCTAAGATTAATAGAATGCTGTTGCCAAGAAATAATTTATAAAACAAATCCATTGGCTGAATATTGTAAATTTCAATGACAAGCAATTAGCATATTACCTTTAACTGTGCTCAAACCAAAAAAAAAAGCAAAAATAATGTTTGGCAATGACTCAATAATGCAGCTATCTTAGGTATAACTTGCTTGCATAAAAAAAATCTATGACTAATCTACATTATCTGTAGAAGCTTGCCTTTGCAAGATTACAACCTGCAAGTCATTTTTTAATAACAAGTATAGGTTTTTCCTCCTTCCCCATGATTAAAAATATTGTAATGTTTTGTGGTCACATACATTGTTAAATATGTACTCATCTTTGGTGGAGAAATACATTAATTTTTTTGAGAAAATAAACAAGCTCTCGCCTTATATATAAAAAACAAATATAAGCTGCTTGCACGCATCCAATGATGAAGTCAAGAAGAGACAAGTGCAGTCTGCATCACTTAGATTTTCACACGCCTTTGGCATTTTTGGTGGCATAACACCAATGTGCTGCCAAAGATGCTTCCAGTGCAAAAGCTTAAAACGTTGTACAAGTGGTTCATGCAAAGGGCTCCAACTACACAAAGACTGGGAGGGGCCGGAAGAGGAGGGAGGGACAGAAAGAGATAAAAAGGAAAGAATCCTGAGTTATGTTTGATAGGCAAAGCGTCAATTTCCATTATTGCAGTCAATGCTAGTGTACAACTACTGCCCATAAAAGCCACCACCATACTGAACATCACATATGAAAAGATTTAGGTGACTAGATAATGTACAGCAATAATAATCCTAGCATTTTATATAGCTCTTTTCACATCTTCTAGACGTCTCAAAGCGCTTCACTGAATATACTGTAAATTGAATTGACTGTATATTTGTGGGTAAAATGGGGCAGCTAATTGCGTACAGCAGTGTCCCACAAACAATCGTGGATTTGCAAATTATTATAGTTTTTTTTTCTTCAGGGATTATTATCAGGCATGTGGAGCAAGGAAACTTGCCCAAGGTTTCAGCCTGCCGGGAATTGAACTCAGGTCTCCCGCTTGCGAGGCGAGTGCTCTAACTACTGAGTTACAAGACTCCAAATAATCAAGACCCAAAATATCACTTAAATTGCTTCACAAAATAAATATTTTCCTGCACTAGTATCTTATTGCCTAATTTGTTAATTTGCTCACCTACATTAAGGATTGTTTAATTAATCCAGCCACAGAAATTAATCATTATATACGTTAAACCAATAAAAGAATTCCAGTGTCATTCCTTGCATCAATCTGGAAATTGGTATGTTTACTTGACTTTGCTAACATGCTGAGAGTAGGGGTATTTGTCCAAGCTGTAAGTAGGAGAATGCTCTCATTTATTCCATATGGAGTCAAGCTGTTCACCAAGAGACTCACAAGTTCTAACAGGTAGGGTGGACCCAACTCAGTGAACAAAGACCCAAACGGCAAATGGAGAGACAAAACTGACAGCATCTTCTACAATATAATTTTCATCCATTAAATTCTAAGGCTTTTCGCGTTGCACCATCTGATTTCATCAAAATATACAGTTTATATTATGTAGATTATTATATGAATTCTTTAATTTTTTTACCAAAAGGCAATTAGGTTAAATTTTAAAATCTATTTCAGCAGGTTACATTTATGAGAAAGATATTCACATAACCTCGCATACATGATCCACAACATTAACCTTTAGACAGTCTTAAACATCTCAAAGATTAGCTGCAGTCTTGAGTATTTAAAATAATCATTTTCATATTCTTGAGGTGCAACCATCGCACATTCCTCTCTTCCAGCTGGTCACAATTCCTCTTTTCTCAGAGGAATCTCTGGTCCTGTCTCTAGTGGCAAAACTGTATGCTGCAATAACGACTGGCCTTTCAAACTCTATTTAGATCAGACATTATGAAATGAATAAGATCATGGCTCAAGTGAATCATTCAGTTTAGTATAATCGCATTTATGGGAAATAGATTACATGTTCTACACCAATGCACTGTTGTTATTGCAAAATATTTTGGATAAACCAATTCAATAAAACAAACGTTCCATGATAGATTGAATAAGTAGAATAGATGTGGAGTCCTGAGCTCAAGTGGTTAGGGCACTCGTCTTGCGAGCGAGAGACCTGGGTTTGATTCCCGGCAGGGCGAAAAGTTGGGCAAGTTCCTTACTCCACACTCCTGTTTACCTAGCAGTAAGTAGATTGGCAGATCGCTTTTCCGGGGGGGTAATAATTCCTTGGTCACTTCAATCCACAGCTGTTTGTGGGATATTCTTTGAAGCGCTTTGAGACGTTTTGAGACATGATAAGGCACTATATCAAATGCAAGGATTATTATTATTATTATTATCCCTGATGAGTTAGGAAGCATATTCAGTGGACAACAGAGAAGGTCACAGGCTCCAAATCAAGCCTATGACCTGTACCAAGATAGCACTAGGAGATATTAGTTTTGATGACTTGTGATAAGGAAAGAGAGGGAAGAAAATAAATTCTGGCTCCAAACACCATCCACCAAATCTGACTGCGGAAATCAGAGGACAGGTTCAACCTGAGACCAACCCCCCCCTCCCAACCACAGGAACAGTCAAACTGCCTATACTCACTCACCCCAAGCTCACACATGAATGACAACTCGGATGAGATTTAAGAAGAAAACTTTCACCCATGGAACCATGCTCAATGGAAAGAAAGTCAATGACAGTCAAAAAAAAAGGAAGGGAGCAAAAATAAACCAGCATAAAAATGTGGAAATTGTATATGGAGTTTGCAGTATCAGCATAAATTATATCATGCAGGGGGTAAAATCGTATGTTTTCCAAAATAAAATATGAATAAAACAGTCACTGATACATCTGGTTTCTGTAGCAAATTCATTGCATCAACTGCCCAACCCAACTAACAGGGAGTATTCAAGGGAACCTTATTTCCCCCCTTAATTCCTGAAGCCAAATGCTCGTCAAATGATTGCTATTGCTGCAGAATTGTATAATTATTCCGAGACGGAAGTTTGAATTGAAGAAAAACGTTAAATCTCCCCCCCACCAAAAAAAAATTCCTCAATTTGGCAACCAGTATTCCAAATGACTTAGATGTTTCTGTGTTAGTGAGAAAAGCAATCCAAAGTCTCCAAATCCTAGCGTTCAGGTCTCATTTTGTCCTCTAGGTGAAACGCAGGAGTTGTATTCCTTTAATTCACCTTGGCTTTTAAGCGGAAAAATTTTTGCAAGTGACACATCCAACCAACCACTAGCAAAACATTTGTTGCCTTAATGCAGAAGGAGGAGGAAGAAAAAGGGAGGAAGGAGAGGGGTGAAAAGAGGCAAAACACATTCCATTGCAAAACTCACCTCCAAACAAAAAAATCCCACCCACTCACTCAAACCACCCACCCACCCAAAGAGGGAGAAAAACACTCTCGTTTCGCTTCGCCCCAACCCCCACACATCCACACACACACACACAAACCCCACACCCGCCACTCAAAAAAAGCATTTTTATATTAAAAAAAGTTTGCCACAACCTGTTACATAATCTCGCTGCGTTTTTATTATATTATTATAAATAATATAATAAAAAATAATTATGATTACACACACACGCGCGCGCATGTGTGTGTGTGTATATATATACACACATATATATATATAACAAAAGGAAGAAAACCTTGCAAGATGCAAGGGGTGGTGTTGGGGGTGTGGGGGTGGAGGGTGTGTGTGTGTGTGGTGGGGGGGGGGGGGGGAGAAGCAAGACACACACACACACACACAACCCCGTTAAACAATATTGCTCCAGGTCTCTCCGATGCCATGTCACGCACAGATTGTGAAGGAGCCCTGATCAGAGCCAGGCGCAGTGCAGTGCAGTGCTCGCTGGCTGCCATAAAAACACCCTTTGCCCCGGCCAATTTTTTTTTGGCTGCTTAACATTGATGTGTGTGTGTGTGTATGTATCTACACACACACACACACACATATATATATATATACACACGCACACACACACAATCTACACACACGCACAGAGCAACACCGACTCGAGTGTATTTTTTTTTAAAAATAACATGCATACATTCACGTTGGTTTTATATGAAAGAGGGAGGGGGAGGGTTGGGGGAGTGAGTGAGTGGGGTGATGGTGGGGTGGGGGGGGGGTGAAGTGAAACCCTCCTTACCTTCGGCCGCCAGGGTCGGCGAAAGCAATTCAACGTGCGAAAAAATCCCAAGTAGCAGCGCCAGGCGCACTCCGAAGCCGGGCATTGTGCAAACAAACAAATAATAATGCTGATGGTGATGGTGGTGGGTGGTGGTCGTAATCACACACACACAAGAAAAATCTCTCTGTGCATAGGGGAGGAGGAGGAGGATGGGGGGGGAAGAAGAAGAAGTCTCTCTCTCTCTCTCTCTCCCTCTGTTCTTCAAATCAGCAACGTTGGCTTCTGCTACTCGTTGGGATTCCTTTCCATCGCGCATTAAAAAGAGATGCGCCTTTTTTTTTGTTGAGGGGTGGGAGGGAGGGAGGGAGGAGGAGGAGGGTGAGGGGTGGTGGTGGTGTGGGGTGAGGGGTTTTAAATCAAATTAAAAAAAACAACACGCCACCCCTCCCCGAGATATCGGGGACTCCAAACGGGGGGGGTGGTGGGGGGGTGGGGGGGGTTGGCTCATGGAAAAAAAAAGATTTTGAGAGGAAAGAAGAGTGTGGGGTGGGTGGGTGGGGAGGGGTGGGGGGAGAGAGTGTGTGTGGGGAGGGGGGGGTGGATGGTGAGAGAGAGAGAGAGACAGAGAGAGGGGTTGGGGGGGGGGAAGAAAGAGAGACAGAGAGAGAGAGGGAGAGATGAAGTGAGGTCCTTTCACGTTTAATTCTCCAGGTTGAAAAAAAGGCTTTTTTTTCTCTGGAGGAGAAGGAGAAGAAAAAAAGATGAGGGGGAGGAAAAGAAAAAAAAAATCACACGGTGAGTGACTTGACTTGAATGGACTAACTGACTGACTGACTGACGGACGGACGGACGGATGGATGCAGACGGCGATATTATCCGGCGGCGCTGCCCCAACCGACCGCTGAGGGACTCCGCTGACTGACTGTGACTGACTGACTGACGCTCGCGACGCTCGCGGGCGCTCAACCCTCTAACTGACGCCGCTCGCGCTCTGGGCTCCGAGCTCGAGCTCCAGCGACGTCGCGGGCGCACGCACCGGGAGTCCCGTCCCGTCCCGCCTCGCGAGCGAGCGGTCGCGGTCGCGCGCGCGCGCTTGCGTGGGGTGGGTGCGTGCTGACGCTTTCGCCTCATCCCGCGCCACGCGTACGCTCGCCTTTCGCCCCGCCCTCTCTCCCTCCTCCCCCACCCCCCCCCTCGCGCTCTCGGCACATGCGCACTTGCTTTCCTCCGCTCCCTCATCCCATCTCCTGCTCCCAGCCTCTCTCGCCCGGAACGCCGGTCCCGCGCGTGCGCAGAGCGCTGGCGCAGCCGACCCCCACACGCCTTCTTCCCCCCAGTTCCCTTCTGCGCATGTGCGAAAGTAGCCTCTGTGTGTGTATGTGTGTGAGTGAGTGAATGAATTAATAATAATAATAATAATAATAATAATCCTTGCATTTGATATAGCGCCTTTCACGTCGGGAGGACGTCCCAAAGCGCTTCACAGAACACACTGTAAAGTGAATTGACTGTATATTTGTGGGCGAACAATTGAATGAATGAATGAATGAATGAATGAATGAGAGAGGGGCTGAGATGCAGCCCTGACCAGGGGCGCAAGTGCCTACTGGGTAGTGAGTTCTCTTTGTCTTCTTCCTTCTTCCCCCCCCCCACCTCCCCATTGAAAGCAATAAAAAAATCAAGGAGAGTAAATCAGAATAACCCTTGCGTTTGACGCAGCCCCGTATCACGTCTCCGAGACGTCTCAAAGTGCTTCACAGAACGTACCGTGAATAATAATAATAATCCTTGCATTTGATATAGCGCTTTTCACGTCCGTCCCAAAGCGCTTCACAGAACACACTGTAAAGTGAATTGACTGTATATTTGTGGGCGAACGCGGCAGCCAATTGCACACAGCAATGTCCCACAAACAGTCGTAGATTGAAAATGACCAATTTATTATTGTTTTGTTTTGGAGGGATTATTATTAGGCTCTGTGTGGAGTAAGGAAACTTGCCCAAGGTTTCGCCCTCTGCCTGGAATTGAACTCAATTCAAAGCGAGTGCTCTAACCACTGAGCTACAGGACTCCACAAAAGTGGATCGACTGTCTTTTTTACAGCTGATGTGTTATATGAATATATGAATATGATATAAATATATCGAACATTACACGAATAAACAATCATGTAATTTTATATTAACAAATATAATCATGCAATGCAATAATCATATAATATAATAAATAATCATATAACGTAATAAATAATCATATAATCAGCCCCAAAACTCTGGAACCTTCTTCCTTTATCCCTCCGTCTTGCCCGCTCCTTCCCCATCTTCACGTCGTGCCTGAAGTATAAATGCAAGTTGTTGTTATAATATTCAGACAGCAAAGAGGTGGACTATTAAATCAGGGCTTGAAAAAAATGTTTAATACTTCAGGCAGAAAATGGTAAATATGCAATAGTTGGAAGAAGGAAATCATAGAATCATAGAATTATACCGAACAGAAGGAGGCCATTCAGCCTATCGTGTCTGTGCCAGCTCTTCTGAAAGAGCTATCCAAATCAATCCCACTCCCCCGCTCTCCAATAGCCCTGCAAACTTGTCCTCCCCAAATAATTATCTACCTCTCTCTTAAAAGTTGTTATCAAATCAGCTTCCACCACCCTTTCAGGCAACGCATTCCAGGACCGAACAACTCGGAATAAAGGAGTATGGGTGAGGAGGATAGGAGGGGGCTTGTGTGGAACATATACACTGGAACAGACTAATTGAGCCAAATGTTTCCATGCCAGACGGTATCATTCTACATAACTAATAAAATTAAAATCCTTGCACTTGGTAACTGTGCTTTTTACGTGTGGTGGACATCTCTAAGCACTTCGCAGAACTCACTGTAAAACTAGTGTATTTGTAGCAAACCTGCATCGCCTACTAAATGCATAATCATAATTCCATTTGCTTATCAATTCAAAATCTCTCAAGGGGCCTTAGAGGTAATGTCAAGTGTAGTCACTGTTTCATGAGACAAAACAATTGATCGTCCATATTCACCACTCTGTGCGGAGTCAAATCTGACCTGTCCACCTTTCCTCTGTGCTGCATTTGCTTAGTATCTCAGGCAGCCGTGTTAAAAGACAATGGAGAAGGGAAATGGATGTTTTAGACTTGGTGTTGTTTACATTTTAGAAATTTCTGGTCCCTCTACTCAAAACCAAACCGTCTGTTCCAACCATGTGTTTAAATGTAGTTTTCTTGACTCTCCAATGCCTTGTGGTGGTGAGTTGCATGGTGTAGGGAGGAACTTATGTTTTGTAGTGCTTCAAAGAACTTGCAAATAATTACTGTCAAGTTTATTTGCAGGGAAATGTGAATCATTTGCCGCAGCTAGATCCCAGATCTGTGAGGTCTATGAAGAGAATAATCAATTAGGCTGAAGGATTTTTGGTCAAGACACTGTGAGAAACTCCCTTTTCTTTTTCAATGGTATCAGAGGATCTTTAGCATTCACCTGAACAGGCAGATGGGACCTCACTTTGGTATCTAATCTGAAAGAAAATGATGCTCTGAAAATGCAGTACTGCGCTGAAGTAATGAAGTAAAGACACAATGTCCCAACAATCTTTTTACTATGTATTTATAATTGGATTTCCTGTGATTAGAAAACTGCTTGTGTTATCTCTCAGTGGGTGATAGACCTCTTATCTCATTAAGAGGGAGTCTTGATGCTAAGTTTTATGTTTTGAATACAATCTCTTCTCCTTAAAGTGTTAGGCTCAAGCTGTGATACAGTTTCACAGATAAACAGTGTTCCCATCCACTGCCCAAGAAGCCTTTCTTGTTGCGTAGATGAAACAGCCAACAGACGAGCCAGTCTCAGAGGCTTCACAGCCAAACCTGATCCTATCCTCATCAGTGTACATTCCCACAAAGGTTAATGGATAGTGATCAGGACCTTGTCCAGAGGCAATGAAGCTCACTATAGCACCTCCATCGTCACCCTGGCTGAGATAAGTCAACTCTATACAGATCAGGGATTGAATCTGAGGTTCTCTTGGTCCATATGACCCAGCGCACTATTGATCCACCGAGAGAGCTTCCCTTCAAAGAGTTAAACATACATTGTCGAGGAAGAGGACAGTCTGGGATGTCTCAGCATCTTTAGCTGCACTCTGGAGGCGGTTCCCATTCAGGTCAAGTAGACATCAGGCAGTGTGACCCAGACAGGAAGACAGTAATAAACAACAGGCTGAATTAGACTATCAGCCAGGAGATCGTAAACTTTCTGAAGAGCAACGGTAAAGCACAACGTGAAAAGGATTCTTGCAGGGACATTAGCATTTCGACGTTAGAGCTTAAAAGAGTATCGTTTCAATTTTAATATCCCAAAGTTGAAGTCACATCTGTAACAGAAATACTCCAGCTGCGGTCAAAGCCCTGCTCGTTACAGGGCATTTGGTCTGTCACTGCTCAGGATTGTCCCCTGCGGTGAGTTCCTTATCTTGGTCTGGCTGCCAAGAGGAAGCATAGAGGGGCAGCAAGGGAACTTTCCCCTTAGTGACAGGGCTGAGGCACCAACAACGCAGGCCGGGCTCACTCACTGTGTGCCATAGACAGGGGAGGAAAATTTTTAAAAAAATACAAAATTAAGGAATGGAAGAAATTTGCCACCTCGGTAACTTTAACACTGGTGTCCCAGTATGAGGAAAACAGAATTCCAAGGGTAGAGTTACATCAGCCAGTGTTTATATTGGTTCACGAGCTTCAACATATGTTTAAAAATAGCCATAAAGTTTCTCCACAGATGATTCGAAAACAGCAATCAAGCCAATCTGGGGAGGCATTCCAGTTAATGTTAGGCACGAAGCAGTTTCCTAATAGTTACATGATGCGGACGCTCAGAGCAGGACTGAACTGGATGTGTAAAGGAAGTCAACACAGCAGGGGACAGTAACATGCTATTTGCTCATGTTGTGGCGCACGGCGTCTTCTTAAAGAGGAATGGGACAGAGAAGTGGCTAAGGCTGGCTGTTGGATCAGAAGGTTGTGAGTTCAAGCCCCATAATGGGACTCACTGGGGAATGCGCCATTGTCAGCAGTGTTTGACTGCATAGCAACACTTATAAAAATAATAATGCTTGCATTTGATACAACATCAAATTGTTTTAAAGAGTTCGCAGTTCAAATTGCATTTATATAGGACCTTTAATATCTGGAGGACATCCCAAAGTGCTGGACAGTCAAGGGTTTGCACCCAAGCTGGGGTTTGGGATCACGAGGGCCAAGGGGGTGGGGTGGGAGGATGACCGAAGGCACAGTCAAAGAGCAAGGTCTTGACACGGACCTTGAGGGAGGCGGTGAGGCAGAGGGCTTTTGGATTGGGAGTTCCAGAGATTGGGGGCAGAAAGGCTGAAGGCCCGACTGCTAATTGTGGAGTGGGCAGGGCGGGGGATGTGGAGAAGGCCACCTCCCGCTGAGCAGAGGGAGTGGGCAGGTTGGTAAGGTATTAGTAGACCATAGAGGTAGTGAGGAGCTTCACTTGAGAACTTCACTTCAAGTGAAGTGACTGCATTTGCAGGCGAATACAGCAGCCAATATGCGCATAGCAGTCTTGGAGTGAACGACCAATTCATCTGGGGTGGGTTGTTGGGAGAACACTGGGGAGAAACTCCTTCAAAGAAACTCATTGTTGGAAGTCACTTTCGACACAATAAAAGCAATCGCACGTTTATACCTCCTACACGAGGTTGATGAATCGCAGGCCTAATTCAAGCCTCTACCATTTTCCAGACCATCAAATATTGTCTGTCAAAGGCTGGGATTTAATGTATTGAGCTTGACACTCCCTGCTAAGGCCGCAAGTGATTTTGCATTTCAACAGATGACATGAATCATTCATTGTTGCAACCTGATGTTACACCCTGGTGTGACTGTCTTGGACCTGACATCTGGATCTGATTTGATAATTTAATCATTTTAATGTCACGCTCACACAACAAACATTAATCTAACTGATTGAGGGGGAAATGTCACTCTGAAGAGGCATGACAAGATAAAAATAAAATTCAATTTACATTTATATAGTTCCCTTCACTGAGAAGGTGTCTCACAGCGCTATGCTAAATGCAAATGATTATTATGTACAAACCTGAGCAGCAAACAAATTACTAAGGGATACAGGGAATAAAATAATAATAATAATAATAATCCTTGCATTTGCTTTATAAAAGGACTCGTGGAGTCCTGTAGCTCAGTGGTTAGAGCACTCGCCTTGCAAGCGAGAGACTTGGGCTCAAATCACGGCAGGGAGAAATGTTGGGCAAGTTTCCTTACTACACACGGCTCTGTTTACCTAGCAGTAAGTAGGAACCCGGTTGTTAGTTGATTTGTGGATCGCTTTTTTCCAGGCGTAATAATTCCTTATATTAAAAAAAGGTCACTTCAATCCATGACTGTTTTGGGACACTGCTGTGCGTAATTGGCTGTCGCGTTTCGCCTACAAAATATAAAGTCAATTCACTTTACAATATACTCTGTGAAGCTCTTTGAGACATCTCCAAGACATGATAAGGCACTATATCAAATGCAAGCATTGTTATATTATTATTATTTATCACGTCATCAATACATCTCAAAGCACTTCACAGAATAGTGCATTTTGTGGGCAAAACAATGGAAAATGGGATTAATAACAACAACGTCACACCAGATGGTGTCTCGGAGCACTTAATAAGGATTAATAATAGAACATTGTAGTGGAATAGGCTGAATGGCCTCCTGTGAAAATTTATGTTTCCACGGCAGTATGTGGGAGCCAATGTGAGCGGCAACACAGGCCAATAATTTCAAGTGAATTCTAAGCACTGAATAGTGGCAAGTGCTGGCAGAACATCGCACCAACAGGCAGGGGTTCTGTATCAAACTAACAAAAGCCCCAGAATGAAGCAAGTTATAAAACATCAGAAAGAAAGATGAGATCTCCTGGTGTCAGCAGTTCATTTCCGTAATGCCCGTCAAGAGAGAAAGAGGATTTTCATACCACCTTACCGTGTTGTAATCTGCCTCAAAACATTTCACAGGTGATTAACAGCAAATGGAGTGATCCTGTCTGAAGGCAAACCTGGCAGCCGTTCATGCCAACAAGGTCCAACAAACAACCTTGAAGCAAATGACCAATTTACCAGGAGGATCGTTGGCCTGAACGCTGGGAGACACTCTTCTCTTTTCCGATAGTACGATAGGATCGTGGCGTGGACCGGTTTATCGTCTCATCCGAAGGATGGCACCTCCAACAGTGCGATGCTCATCCTCAACAACAACAACAATTTACATTTGCAGAGCGCCTTTCACGTCGGGAGGACGTCCCAATTAGCCTGCCCGATGAAGTGGGTTGAGTCATCAGACTTTAAGTCCACAAGTTGCGAGGGTTGGGGGGTGGGGCGGGGGGGGGGGTTCAGTGACGAAGACAAGGGAGTGAGAGCGGCCATGGAAACTAAGAATTTAATTCAGCAAGATTTGGCCCCAGCGGTGAAGCATAGAAAGTGGCGAAGAAATGAACGGATGCAAATTCTTATGATCTCTGCGACCTCGAGAAAGACCTGCTGTCTTCATTGCCGAACCTGGTAAATGTGATTGGCTCCTGTCTCACTGGTCACACCATTTGCGGCTTGATCTATCAGTTATACCTCTTGTCAAACTAATTTTGCATGACCTATTGTTCCACCGACCCACAAAGGAAATCCCTATTATGACAATTAAGTGCTGAAGTGCCCGCACATATCGTGCGGGGAAATAACAAGTTAAGCTGTATAGGAAGTAGACGCAGCCGTTTCAGACTTGCCGTGTTGAGAGAGGAGGAATTCCTTTGCGCACAAATGTTCAATGGTATCTTCAGCGTGCCTGCTTCCCCAACTCTGCTTTTTGTGCCCGTGCACCTTGTCGTAAGGATCTTTCCATTTGTGTTCGTGAAACGAAATGGATGGCCCACAAATTAACTGCAAGAAAATCGTGTGATTTCGAAACCTTATGAAGCAAGAACCGTTTTTTTCCCCACCGGCTCGTTTCAGGAGTTTGAATTGAGCGAAATGAAAAAGGAATGGGTTTGGGGGCATCACTCTCTCTGGGTGACAGATCCCGGGTTTCGCTGCTACAGGAAGAGCTCCGGATCCCATCAGGGCCATTTGGGGGGGTTGAGTGTCAAGGATGATACTAGCAATAAATCCTTTGATCCAGAGCCTGTAGCATGGAATGTACCCAAAGTGCTTCGCAGGGAATTGCTGTCAGGTCGAGTGATTGTCTCGGCAAACGCAGCAGTCAATTTACACACAGCGAGGTTTTACAAACAGCCATGATGTTAAGGACAAACATTTGCCAGGTGATTTGTTGAGAGAAACACGCTTCTCTTCTGCAATTGCGTTGTAGGATCTTTAATGTCCACTTAAACAAGCAGATGGGACCAGAACAATTTTAGCGTCTCATCCGAAGGAGGGTGTCTCCTATAATTCAGCGCTCCCACAGTGCTGTGATGGAGAGTCAGCCTGG
This sequence comes from Callorhinchus milii, assembly GCF_018977255.1. Classification (NCBI taxonomy): domain Eukaryota; kingdom Metazoa; phylum Chordata; class Chondrichthyes; order Chimaeriformes; family Callorhinchidae; genus Callorhinchus; species Callorhinchus milii. The sequence continues at coordinate 2,288,735 of NW_024704768.1, forward strand.
ACTATGAGCTCAAGTCCCCAAAGTAAGGTTTGAAACCAGAGACGAGAATGCACGTGAGACTGCGAGTGGTAAGAGAGATAGCTTTCCATCACACTCTTGTCAGGGTGAGGAGGGGAAAGCATTGCACGCGCAGTTGTCTCTTTAAAGCCAGAGACTGTTGCTCCCAATCCTTCTCTTGACAAAAGGCAAACCTTGTTTGTGCAAAGCAACCAGATGTGATGACATCATTGGTATGTTCAAGGCCAAATGCTCTGGGTCTCTCAGCATGTTGCTGGTGGGGCCCACACTTCATGTGACATCATCTAAACAACAGGGCTGTGGCGAACAGAGGGGTTGGGGGCTGGTGGAAACAACTCCAGCTTTGTATATTTACCTTGTCACCCCGAAGACCCTTTTAAAACAGCCAGCAAGATCTCACTGTTAGGCCTGCTCTCAAACAACATATGCTGACGAACTCCACCTGGCTCCAGGCTAACTGTCGCATTGACGTAGTATTTCGGAGCATCCAGAATTTTGGCAAATTCTTAAAGACGGCCTCAGTTCCGAAGCCCTTTTTTTCCCCCCTGCAAGTCTCTTTTAAGAAACTCCCCCCAAAAAAAGACTGACTGCAAATCTGAAGGTTAAATCGAACAGCTTGCCAATATTTTTTTTAAAAATCGAGTCCCACCCGGATGGAATTTCTCCCCAGCAGTGTGTTGAAAAGATTTATGATTATTTTTGATAGTTCTTTGTTGTACCTGCATACTTTTAGTTCAAAAGCTTGTGCGGGGGGGTTTTGAGTGGAAAATATTGATGATACAGCTACAGTGGAGTCCCTGTAGCTCAGTGGTTAGAGCACTCGCCTCGCAAGCGAGAGGACCCGGGTTCGATCCCTGGCAGGGAAAAACATTGGGCAAGTTTCCTTACTCCACACGTCTCTGTTTACCCAGCAGTACGTAGGAAACCAGTTGTTAGTCGATTGTCTTGATCACTTTTCCGGGGATAATAATCCCTCAAAAAATATAATAATAATAATAATTTGGTCACTCAATCCCCGACTGTTTGTGGGACGCTGCTGTGCGCAATTGGCTGCCACGTGTTCCCCACAAATATACAGTCAAATCACTTTAGCGTATATTCCGTGAAGTGTTTTGAGACGTCTAGAAGACGTGATAAGGCACTGTACAAAATCCAAGGATTATTGTTATGTATAGCGCCCTCCACGACATCTGGCTTGGAGGGCGCTATATAAATCCAAGTTGTTGTTGTTATATATTATAAAAATTATATAATTATATAAAATATATTTAAAAATTGTGGGGAGTTTGAATGGAAAATAGTGATGATATAATTTGGGAACTGGTTTGCAGTCATCACTAAACAGCGTGAGCGAGAGACATGTTAACATAACATGACAATTCAATATATTTACATAAGTGGCTGTAGGGGATGAAATTCCATCTGTCAGAAGTCTCCACATCAAACCAAAGGCACGCAGAAAGTACCAGACCTGGTGTTAAAACCACTTTAGTCAAACTAATTCTTACATTTGATACAGTGCCTTTCACGTCTCAAAGGGCTTCACAGGATACACTGTAAAGTGGAGTGACTATATGTTTTCTGGATGAACACAGGAGCCAATTTGAGCACAGTAATGTCCCACAAAATCCGTGAAATGAATAACCAATGTTATCTGAGGGATTGTTGGCCAGGACCCCGAGAGAAACACCCCTCTCTTCTTGAATAGTGCGATGGGTTCTTTAACATCAACCTAATCAGGTACATGGAACCTGAGCGTAGTGTTTAACGTCTCATTTGGAGAACCGCAACTCAAAGAACACAGCACTCCCCCAGCACTGCCCTGGAGTGTCAGTCTCAACGACTCAAAGTCCAGACGTGGGGCTTGAACCTGCAACCTTTGGACCCCGAGGCGACAATGCTACCCACTGAGGTAGTTGACCTCAGTGGACTGGTGATAAAAGACCCCTCCATTGCAGCGCTAGCATAGTCCAGGTATTCAAAGAATCTGCTCTGACTAAGCTAATTGGAGTTGAAGCTATAATTGACCTCAGCGCCACTGGTCTGGGGTGGGGAGGAGAGGAGAGTCAGCCACGGTTATGCTATTAGAGATGTGTGAACATTGGATGAGGATAGGTTCAGGCTTGGCAGTGATTGCCCCCAGTGGTTGAATAGACTGTGTAGAGGTAGCATAGCAAAGGGCAACCACTGAACTGTTAAGCAGTGGTTGGAAAAAGGTGTAAGTCACAAGACTGGACAAAGGATTAAACCTGGAGGAGAAACAATTGGCAAAAGCTCCCCAAATAGAAGGTTCTGCTTGAAGGCTTAGTTGAGGCAGGGCAGGAGGAGGCTCACGTGGAGTATAAACACCGGCATAGACCAGTTGGGCCGAATGGCCTGTTTCTGTATATTCTAATGTGTTCTAATGTATTCTAGAACATCAACAGGCAGGCAGATTTTAGACAGAGAGAGACGAGGCACCAAGGGGAATTCTTTATCTGTGATTGTAGCAGACAGAAGGTGAAGGGCTGGATAAGTGGAGCGGAAGTATTTTAGAGGATCAGGAAACGGCCGAGATATGAACTGAATTATTCACAACCCAAGGAATTTAGCCTGTTGTCAGGGATTCCATCCAGATTGGCTCCAACCAGCTGGATATCCATCCTGAGCAACTTACAAACCTCTGTGGATGAGCCTCAGGAAGAGGGCGGGAATTACAGATTGTACACTGACAAAAATGCCGTCAATTCACTTTACAGTGTATCCTGTGAAGCGTTTGAGACGTCTCGAAGATGTGATAAGGAGCTGTATCAAATGCAACGGTTATTATTATTTATTATTTATTACCCCCGGAAAATCGATCCGCCAATCAATTAACAACCAGGTTCCTACTTACTGCTAGGTGGAGAGTGGAGTAAGGAAACTTGCCCAACGGTTCGTCCTGCAATGCTTTGCAAAGGATAAGAGAGGTTCTTATGGTGTCCTGGCCAACAATCGTCCTGATTAATCACTTGCTTATTCGCTGTTTGAGGCTTGTTGCCTTGAGCAACTCGACTGCAACGTTAGCAAAATGAAAAATATAATCATACAAGTTATTTTGACGCAATGTATTACAAAATACCGAGATGTTTTCAGGTTACAGGTGCTGAATCAAATGAAAGGACTACTATTATTATTGTTATACGAGGCGCAGTGACATGTTTCAACACGTTACTTATGGTGCATTAAAAACCCAGGGTTTAGTTTTCTGTATGTCAGTCACTTGCTGATCAAGAGTTGGGATAAACACGAAGCGTTTGATTTCGTAGCTAAAGTCCGAGAGATAGGGGGTCAGGCTGTGGGCTCAAATGAAAATAAAAACCCTGACATCACTGCATAATAACCATAATAATTGCAATGTCTTGCTCAATAACCACAACCATCAGTCTGCCAAATTGGCCCGGGCTACAGATAGCAGACTGTAAGCTGAAAACCAAGAGACAAATTAGATTTGTGTTGTGTTTATCTTAAAGAGGCAGAGGGTGTGTGTGAGCGCATCGCTTCTGGGTGTTCACGCCCTGTACTCTGCTCCCTTCCTCTTTGTGCAGAGCTTGTGAGCAATGTTTACTCTTGTTTAACAATTTATTTAGATTTCCAACCCTCCCCCACACCCCACATGTGCTCACTTGTGCACACACACACACACGTAAACATGCACCACACACATGCAAATTTGGACTCATAACAACAACAACAACTTGCGTTTACACAGCGCCCCTCACGCAGGCTAGCGCCCCAGAGCGCTTGACAGTGGCGGAGCAAGACGCTGAGCTGGGGGAGGGTGGGGGTGAGAGGAGATGACTGTAGGCACAGGTCGAATAGGAAGGTCTGCAGGTGCGACCTGAAGATAATAATAATAATAAGATGGGGAAGGAAGTGGCAAGGTGGAAGGAGGAATAGGGGGAGAGTGTTCCAGAGATTCAAGGCGTCGCCGGTGAAAGTGCGGCCACCAATAGTCATACATACCCAGGTACTGCTTTCTAAACCTCTATTGTATTTGGAAAATAACTGCAACAGCAACTTGCACTTATACAGCGTCTTCCTCATGGAATAACAGAATATATTGTAAAGTGAATTGACTGTATTTTTATGGGTGAAATGCAGCAGCCGATTGTGCACAGCCGTGTCCCACAAACAGCCATGGATTGAATGACCAAATTATTATTTTTTTGAAGGGATTATTATTCCTGAAAAAGCGATCCGCCAATTGACTAACAACTGGGTTCCTACTTACTGCTAGATCAACAGAGGCATGTGTGTGTGGAGTAAGAAAACTTGCCCAACATTTTGCCTTGGCCTTAAATCGAACCAGGGTCCTCTCGCTTGCGAGGCGAGTGCTCTAACCACAAAGCTACAGGGTTTTGAATGCAGGGAACGAGGCGGAGGGATGTTTACTTCAGTGGGGAGGGAGGGAGGGGTGGGGTGGAGGACATGACAGAGATTGGAGGAAATAGGGGCTGAAAAATTAAAGTTACAGAAAATAACAATATCAGAAATATAGAGCGGAGATCAGAGGGTGTTTTTTTTTTGGTCAAACTGGATCGTCCTCAGTCGTGGTGAATGTGACTGGACAGATCAGATGGAATGACTCTCTTACACAGAAGAGTGAGCGGGGAGGGTGTGGAATGGACGAGCCAGGGGTGGAGCAGACTGGGTATTTGCGTCAGCAAGTTCAAGAGGGAATTAGACAGCTGTTTGAGATTGTGGAATTCGACTGAGGATTCTGAGACAGAAAGAGAGAAGAGAGAGAGAGAGAGAGAGAGAGAAGGTACCGTAGGATTATACAGAGTGACCAAAAAAGTTGTGATGCCATTACAATACATCTTAAAGAAAGAAATAATAAACCCTGCATTTGGCACAGCGCCTTATCACGCCTTCGAGACGTCTCCAAGCGCTTCCCAGAATATACTGTAAAGTGAATTGACTGAATATTTGGTGGGCGAAAATGATGATTTTATTTTTAGATGATAGGGTAGTTTTCACGGCATTTTGTATAGCGTTTTATTAAAAAAAATTTATATTTGAGACCAGCTAGGTGGTTCTGTCCGTTTACTTAAGTTAAGTAGAGTGATATGGCAATGGAAACCTCTTGAACTTGTGACCTCCCTCTCACCGAACGGATCGATTTCAAAATCCTTGCACATGTCGTCAAATCCCTTCATGCCCTGGCACCTCCCTACCTCTCCGACCTGCTTCGACCCCAACCCACTACCCGCTGCCTCCGCTCGACTGGCTCCGGCCTCCTGCAGGTCCCTCGTGTCCTCTGTTCCATCATCGACGGCCGTACTTTCAGCCCTGAAACTCTGGAACACTCTTCCTCTATCCCTCCCCCTCCCTCCGCCTCGCCACCCCCACCCCCCCCCCCCCCCCACTTCCTTCTCCATCTTCAGGTCTCGCCTAAAGACCCTCCCCTTCGACCTGTGCCAGGCTCTGCCACCGACAAGCGCTCTGGGACACTATCTTGCGCGAGGGGCGCTATGTAAATGGAAGTTGTTGTTGTTGTTGTTCTGACGCTGAGCCAGTGACAGACCAGAGTGCAACCAACCGAGTCGTGTTGACACGCAATATTTTGCATCGCTGAGGATGGTCACTTTGTCCTGTCCTGCTCAGAGCCTCTGCCCAGATGAGTTGCATGCTATCACCAGGGCTATCACTCAAGCCTCAGCCGTGTTTGTCTTGTGTTGCAACCCCCTCCCACCTCCTCTTCCCCTACCCGCAAGGACAGGTCACAGGCCTTGAACAAGAAATCTCTCGTTTAAAAAAGACATGCTTGTCTGGCTCAGTTGATTGCACACACTGTCTGTCTCTGAGTCAGTCGCAGGTTGGGGCTCTCACACTGCGATGTGAGCTCAGGGTTTCGGCTGAGCGAGTGGCTATACTGTCTGTGCTACAGACTCTCTGGGGCTTATTCACAGGGCACCACCCGAATGAGTAAATAATGATAATCCTTACATCTGACACACAGCCTTTCACGCTGGGGAGTATATGTTTCAAATGACTTCACAGGAATTACTGTAAAGTGTTGTGATTGTGTATTTTGTAGGTAATATGTGCATCACCAAGAAATGAGTGACTTATTTTACCCGGGAGACTCAACAGTCCGGTTCCCGAGCCAGTACTCCAGGGAATTGCTGATGAACCTGCAACCTTCTGACTCAGCGGCAGAAGCTGAGCCAGACTAACACATTATCACCATCAATAATTATAACGCCACATAGTGCACAACCTCCCGGACTCTTATCACAAAGAAAATGTTTGCAGTGCGAAGTTGTAGAAGTTGTATTTACCCCTGTGCAGTAAATATTTGAGAAAATGTGGTGAAATAGTAGTCAGGTCATGCCACATACCTTCAGACCTTATGTCAATTCTATAAATATTTTACAGCATGACTCCAGCACCAGGAAAAGATGAGGATTCTCGGCCTCTCATACGTGGCAGAAACTCGGCATACTAGTAACCTTGTGTCACGGAGTCAATAATAATCCTCGCATTTGATACAGCACCTTATCACGTCTTCGAGACGTCTCAAAGTGCTTTGCAGAATACGCTGTAAAGAGAATTGACCGTATACTTTGTGGGCGAAACGCGGCAGCCAATTGCGCACGGCAGTGTCCCACAAACAGTTGTGGATTGAGCGACCAAATTAGTGACTGCTTCTGTAAGTGAGGGCCTGGATGTGCCAGGGATTCTGAACACTGGAGTGCGGGGTTGGGGGTAGTGTTTGCATTTAATGCCCCACCTGCAGGACATTGCCTCAGAATTGCAGCAAGCACGCCCCCAACACCACACTGCACACCACCCCACACTGTCAGCCCACACTGTAACCTACAGATCCTGCAATGCTTTTGGAAAAGAGAAGAAAAGAAAAAATATCGATGGCCATTGTGTCACATTGCCGTTCGCAAAGTGGATTTGCCTACAAATGCACAGTCACTACACTTAACAGTAATTACTTTGAGGCATTTAGATGTGATAATGCGCTGTATCAAATGCAAGACATCATTTATCGGCCACAATTAGGCCTGGCTGATAAATGTGCAATCGATCTTTAATGATATGTGCATCTGCTACCACCTGGTGGTATTACTGTATAAACACTTTAGGTTCATTCAAATCCTTCAATCACCGGCTCTTACATTCATTCGTATGTCCCTGCGTTTCATATCACGCCTTCGGGAGGATTGTCTGAAATGTCTTTACGGGATTTACTGTGAAGTGTAGTGACTGTGTAGTGGCCCTGACTCCGCCACTGTGAAGTGCTCTGGGATGCTATCCCACGTGAATGGCGCTGTGTAAATGTGCGTTGTTGTTCTACAGACAGGGACAGATAAGGACAGACCAACAACAACGACGACTTGCACTTATATAACACCCTCCATGCAGGTGAGCGTCTCAGAGCGCTTAACAGTGGCGGAGCCTGACTCCGAGCCGGGGTGTGGGGGCGCGGCGGTGTGGTGACCGTAAGCACGGTCGAAGAGGAAGGTTTTCAGGCGGGACTTGAAAAAGGGGAGAGAGGGGGGGCAAGGCGGAGGGATTGAGGGAGAGTGTTCCAGAGTTTCGGGGGCGTAGTGGCTGAAAGCGCAACCTCCGATGGTGGGGCGGAGAGTACGAGGGACGAGCGGAGGCCGGAGGTGGTGGATTGGGGAGTGAGGAGGTCGGGAGAGGGAGGGAGGGAGGTGCCGGGGAGTGTAGGGATTTGAACACGAGAGTGAGGATCTTGAAGTCGATCCGTTCCGTGACGGGGAGCCAGCGGAGCCTGGGCCAGGACTGGTGAGACGGAGGTACGGAGTTTGGTCCGGGTCAGTACGCGGGTGACAGAGTTTGGAATGTGCTCTGCCAGCCTGGCTCACAGGCAAGAGTTGGCAGACCCCACCGGGGGTAGCGATTCTCCCCACTCAGCTCCTGTTCAACCGTGCCAGCCAAAGCCCTAATGGTTAAGGTGGCTGGGCAAGCAGGTAAGATTTGCCAAACATTGCTTTCAATGGCAAGTTATGCGGTTTTAGCTACGTTAAACTCCAGCAGTTGCCCCCAATGTACTACACTCTGGGATCCCCAAGCCTTGGCTCTTGCCAACCTTCGCTTAATAACCTCCGGAATTAAGTGAGCAGGATGCATCCCTCTGGGGGAGAGAGAGAGCGTGCATTCCATTCTAAACACAGGAATTTCCACATGTAAATAGTCTGGTTTGGAGACTCTTACGCCCGGTGATGGGTTTCCGCATGCATTATACAGTATGTTGTGTGAAGCACTTTAGCACGTCTCTACGATGTGCTAAGGCGCTGTATCAAATGCAAGGGTTATTATTACTACTGTATTTATTAATGCAAAAGGCATTAAGGTAGGACTTTTGGTTGTGGGTTCAAACGCCACATAAGGATTTGTACGTTTCTCTGTTAGTTGCGTGCTCTGGGATCGATTTGTCGAGTTGACTCTAGGTGGCAGCCTATCCATGTCCACCAGGATCGAATCCAAATTTGTTATTTCCAGCAAACACAAGATATTGAATTTTGTTCTCGACAGGAACACGCGCGACAGCGATCAAGGTTGTCCTTCGGATGAGGTGGTTCGGGTCGACATGGAAGATTCCTTTGGAAGAGGAGCCGGGAAATTCTGTCCCCATCCCCACCCTAACACCCCAATAATCCTCCATCCAAAATTCATCAAAATATAAACGAGATGCTGTATTTGGCAGCCATCTCCCAGATGTTGTGTGGTAGGCACCTCTGCTTTTAATAATAATGATGATATTTGCATTTGGTACAGCGTCTTATCATGTCGTTGAGACGTCTCAAAGGGCTTCACGGGATATAATAATAATCCTTGCATTTGATATAGCGCTTTTCACGTCCTTTTCACGGAGGACGTCCCAAAGCGCTTCACGCCGTAAAGTGAACTGACTGTATATTTCGTGGGCGAAGCGCGGCAGCCAAGAACGCACAGCAGCGTCCCACAAGTATTCTTTTAGTTTAAGCGTGCATTCTTTGCTTAACCCACAAATCGTTCGCCCAAAAAACACACAGTCACTCTCTCCACTTTACAACGTACCCTGTGAAGCAAGTTGGGACATCCTCCTTGCGTGAAGGCTCTATATTACTATAATGATTAACATTTGTTAATCCCCCCGCCCCCACCCTCCCCACCCCCCCACTACCCACCCCTCCTCCTCTCCTCCCTCTTCCCACAATAACCCAGGAGCTGAATATCATCTCTTAAACATCTTTCACGCAGATGAGGCATGATCTGGTCAATGTGTGAGGGTGACACTCATTCTGGGCAGAGGTTGAAATTCCAGTATTGCATTTGGCGACGTCTCGTTGTCAGAACTCCTCGATCAAAGCGGTTCAAGATTTTTTAAAAAAATACAAGTACATTGCTACATTTGGAAACCAACAACTGTCTGTGTCTCTTCCTATTATTTTTTTCTTCCTTTTCCATTACCGCCAACCCCCTCCTCCCCCCCCCCCCCCCACCACCACCCTCAAGCGCTTCACAGGATCTATTGTCAAGTGAAGTGACTGTGTATTTTGAGGTGTAGGTGAACGTCCCACAAACCGTCATGGATTGAGTGACCAAATTATTGCTTTTTAAAATGTTTTGGGAGGGATTAATACCCCTGGAAAGTGATCCGCCATTCGACTAACAACCGGGTTCCTACTTATTTCTAGGTTAACAGAGGTGCGTGGAGTAAGTAAACTTGCCTAAGGTTTCGCCTCGAAAGTGAATGACCAACTTTTTTTATATGGAGGATAAAAATTCTGTTAACCCTGTGCGTGCGTCCGTGTGTGCGAGCCAGGGGGAATGATTATGCTTTCTTCCTCTTTCACAAGGCAGCTAAAATATGAGTGCACTGGGCTGCCCACACCACACACAATTGGGAGCCCAGTCTGCCAACAAGACTTGTGGTTCCTTTAAGAAAAACCCTGGGATGGGAGCAAAGGAAAAGTTTCCGATTGAGCTGCGGAGAAGTGAGGAATGCGTGGGGTGGGGGTGGGAGGTAGTTGAGCTAACGGCAACCATTCGTTGCAACATCAGTGTCTTGGGAGTCAGATGAAACATGGAAGAGGCAGGTAGTGAGTAGTCGGAAAACCTCAGTGAACGTTCACCACTGTCAAGGCATCTGGAAATACTTAGTGTCTGGAAATTCCACTCTGGCTCGGAAACGGCTCTCTACAAAAAAAAAGAACTGGTTCTCAGCGTCACGAGGTGAGGGGGTGAGGCGGCTTCAAGCCTCTTCCGTGTCTTGAATAAACAGTGGAAAGAAAAGAAGAAAAAAAAATTCCCACCCAGAAACATCTGGAGCCGAGTGATGAAATCCCAGATGTTGAAAGCATCAGGGATTCGATTTCACTTCCTGTTTACACCTTGAGCGTCACTCCCAGATCACGAATATCCTTTTCCCAACATCGTCCTTTGACTTTGGCATTGCTGGCTGGTTGGTGCATTAATCGGATCCCAAACTGTGGCTCAGTTATGCAAGCTCCAGCCTGTGAGCCACCCCTCCAACCCCCACCCCTCACCCCCCCCCAACCCCACCCCCATCCAAGTCAGATTAGTCCAGCTCCAGCTCAGTGCTGGTGGGGGTGGAGGGACACTGCATTGTCAGTGGTGCCGGCTCAGGTGGACGTTAAAGATCAGGCAACGCAGGCCAACAAGCCCCCAGGTAAAATCATTCATTCACTCCATGGTTGTGTGTTAGACACACACGCTGTGCGCAAATTGGTTGCTGAGTTTGTCTACAAGTACACAGTCACTACACGTCATTGTAAACCTTGTGGTGCGCTTTGAGAATCCTCTCGACCTGAATGGCATTAATATTAAAATTCCACACCTCAAGGGACATGAGGCCAACTGTAGCCCCAACTCCTTGCCTTGGCTAAGAGAAGCAAACTCAGCACGAAGGAGATTTCTGGCTATTTTGTTAGCCCAGTGGGGGTGTCTGACACATGTGAAAACCCATCACCGTTGTTTAAGAGTCTCCAAACCTAACTGTTGGAATGGAATGCGGTGTCTCTCTCTCTCTCTCTCTTTCTCTCTCCCCCCCTGGAGGGACGCATGCTGCTTATCTCATCCCGGAAAGTATTAAGCACAGGTTGGCAAGAGCCAAGGCTTGGGGGGACCCCAGAGTGTTTGTTGGGGTAACTGCTGGAGTCTAATCAGCTAAAACCACATAGCCTGGCCATCGATAGCGCTGTCTGGCAAGCTTTCCTGCTGCTTGTCCAGCGAGGACCACCCTACCCGTTAGGGCTTTGGCTTGCAGGGTTAACAGGAGCTGAGTGGGATGATTCCCTGCCCCCAATCTGCCCTTCCAGTTCCTGTCGATGAGCCAGGTTGGCTGTTTCTGGCCTGTGAGGGTCAGTGACTGAACCTACTGGGCTATGCCACGCAGCACACCACCGGAAAGAAAGGTCCGGAGAACTGTTCGTAGAGAAGATCCAAGCGAGAAAAAGAAACAGTAAAGTAAAAAGTAACAGATGTCAGGATCCAGGAAGACCTGCATTTTGTGGTTTCATTTTCTCCATTAAAAAGAAATCCGGTTTAATTTAAAGGATTGTTTCTCCCAAAACCATGTCAGACCCTCGCCTCCCAGTTAACTGCCCCAAGTGCAGTCCACAGTTGCTTTGTCGGAAATAAAACACTTCGCCCCCAACCCCCACACCCATCCCCACCCCCACTCTACCCGTGTCACAATTAGTAGCCGTGCTTTCCAAATCCTCACCCCTAACCTCTGGAACTCCCTTCCTCACTCCCTTCGCCTCGCTCCCTCTCTTCCCACTTTCAGGTCTCGGCTGAAGACCTTTCTTTTCGACTGCGCCTTTGGTCACCTCCGCCTCCCCCTGGCTCCCCCCAGTTCCCCCCGGCCCCCCGGCTCGGCCCCGGGATCCGTTACTGTGAAGCGCTCTGAGATGCCGTCCGGCATGGAGGGCGCTATATAAATCCAAGTTGTTGTTAGAATAATAATAATCATATAAAAAAATAATAAGTTGTTGTTGTTGTTGTCGATCTACCTTCATGTCCTGCTTAAAACCTATCTCTTCGATCACACCTAGGTCACCTTCTCCTCTCCTCTGCTCTCCCGCTCGGTATCTGGCCCGCCATAGTAAAATGCTCCAAGACTTATTCTATGTGAATAATAATAATAATCAGTGCCTTTGATGTAGCGCCTCATCATTTCATTGAGACGTCTCAAAGCGCTTCACAGGATATACTGTAAAGTGCAGTGAGTGTATATTTTGTGGGCGAAACGCAGCAGCCAATTGTGTACAGCGGCGTCCCCACAAACAGTCGTGGAGTGAGTGACCAAATTATTTATAATTTTTTTTCAGAAGGGATTATTACCCCCGGAAAAGTGATCCACCAATCGAAGAGCATCCGGGCTCCTCCTTACTGCTAGGTAAACAGTGAAGGATGCTGTATAAATAAATGCAAGTTATTGTTGGAATCGCCTAATCTATGCTTCTGGAGTTGCCTCCCCTCCTCACCCCTCAAACCCAACTTAATCCTTCCTGCACTGTTGGCTTTGGTTCTTCGCTGACATTGAAAGAGTTAACAGCTGCCCCCCCCCACCCGCCCTCCCCACCCACACACACACACACACACACACAAAAAAAACTTCCAGACTCCTCTGTTTAAAGTTGAGAAAGAAAGAGGTCACTGGTGACTAACAGTCTCAGGTTCTCCAGCACTGAGCTCAGAGTGTTGGCGCTAAGGGTTGGCTCTGAGGGTAAAAGGCATTTACATTTGTGGTCTGATGAATATCACCAGCTTACGCAATCGCCCGATGCTAAGTCGGGTAAGCAACGTATAAAAACCGCAGGCCTGCTCTAACCCGGGAGCAAAATGGTACCAGAGTTGAAAGCTAGTAAAATGTCCAGTTGTTTTATTCATCTGGTTCCACCCTGGACCAGATGGATGTTCAGCAAGTGATTCAGTGGTTGGCAAGTTCTACGGTGTACAATTGCCGTCAACTTGGCTCGGGCAATCGCAGTCTTGTCTCCCGGTTGGGAGCCGTGGGTTCAAGTCCCCGTGCTGTTACTTAATTGGAATCCTTGCATTCAATTTAGTGCCTCTCAAGACCCTCTTCTTCAACCGCGCTTTTGGCCACCTTCTCACCTCCGCCCACTACCTCCTGATTCCAACCCCCGGCTCGGGTCCAAAGCCCTGACTGTCCAGCGCCTTGGGACCTCCTCCCGATGTGAAGGGCGCTGTACACACATACTCTGATGTTGTTATCAGGTTGTCTCAAAGCACTTCGCAAGATTTGCCGTGAAGTGTAGTGACTGTGAATTTGTTGGCAAAACGCGGCAGCCAATTCACACGCAGCAACCCCCCCAACAAGCAGGCGCGAAGTGAGCAACCATTTCATCAGGACTATTGGTCAAGACGAACTCACTTCTTGTGGGAACAAGATGGCGTTTGCCTTCAGTTCCTCTACGTTACAACGTTAAGATACAATAATAATAATAATCCTTGCATTTGATACAGTGCCTTATCATGTCTTCGAGACGTCTCAAAGCTCCTCATAGGATACGCTGTAAAGTGAACTGACTGTATATTTTGGGGGCGAAATGCGAGATCGATATCTATTGCTCGTATCTATCCACTGCTTTGGAGCTATTCCGTCCAGTGTGAAGGGAGCTATATCAATGAAAGTCAGTGTTGTAGTTGGACCGGGAAGCTAATGTTCAGCACAGCAATGTCCCAAAAATCGGCTGTGAAGTCAACGTCTGGTTTTATGTGGGGGAATATTAGCCAGGACGCCAGGAGAAACTCTCTTCTCTAGATTGATGGAGCAGGCAAGATGGACTGCATGGCCCCTGTACTCCAAATCGCCAACCACAAGCATTGCTGTCAAGTGCGATTGCAGAAAGCTATACACACACGAATAAAACTGCGGTTTGCGAGCGAGAGAGAGCTGCCACAGGATGCGATTGAAGTGTGGACTTCCTGCCCATGGTTGCAGTGTTTGTCAGGGAGGAAGTCTCAGTGCAGTCAGAAGCCCTCAATAACATTCACCTGGTCTGCTAACCGGAGCCTTGCGGAGACTGTCACTGTTGCCCATCACTACCCTGGATCTGGAACGTCGGAAAGTCTTGAGGTTGCTGGCTCAGTGGTCTCCCCTCCGAGCCAGAAGGTTGGGGGTGTTGGGAAGTTGAGCTCATAAACTAAGCTGACACTCATTTGAACTCGTTGACTATGCTGAATACGACCAACTAAGCCAGGCAGTTTGACACCTTAGATTCACAGTCTTGGCTGACGCTGCAGCCCAGCGTTGGGGAGGTGGGGGAAACTTGCACTCTCAAAGGTGTCATTGGAAAAGAGAAGGGAGTTTCTCTCCGTGTGTCCTGCCAACAATCCTCCAGATAATATAATAATAATAATAATAATCCTTGCATTTGATATAGCGCTTTTCACGTCTTCTCGATGTCTCAAAGCGCTTCACAGAAAATGCTGTAAAGTGAATTGACTGTATATTTGTGGGCGAAACATGGCAGCCAATTGCGCACAGCAATGTCCCACAAGAGGTCGTGGATTGAAAATGACCAATTTATTGTTGTTTTTTATTATGGAGGGATTATTATTAGGCTCTGTGTGGAGTAAGGAAACTTGCCCGAGGTTTGGCCCTCTGCCTGGAATTGAACTCAGGTCTCTCACTTGCAAAGCGAGTGCTCTACAGTGAGCTACAGGACTCCACAAATCAACTGGTCATTTACATCATGGCTGTTTGCTGTGGGCAAATTAGCCGCCGCATTCTCCCGCAAATATACAATCACCACACACNAAAAAAAATGAGACGTTTTGAGAGACTTAAGTCCTGCAGAGTACCAGCAGTGAGTAGAAACCCGGTTGTTAGCCGGTTGGCTTTTACGGGGGTAATAATCCCTTCAACAGAAAAATAATAATAATTTGGTCACTCAAATGAAGGCTGAGCACAATTGGCTGCTGCGTTCGCCTTCAAAATATACAGTCAATCCACTCCTTCAATATATTCCAGGCACATAGAAACAGGAGGAGGCCATTCAGCCGCTCAAGCCTGATTCGCCATTCTATAAAATCATGGCTGATCTGTCACTCAACTCCAATTACCCACTCTTGCCCCATATCCACATATCGCCCGTATATTTTGCCCATAAAATATACAGTCAATTCACTTTACAGTGTATCCTGTGAAGCGCTTTGAGACGTCTCGAAGACGTGATAAGGCGCTGTGTCAAATGCGAGGATTATTATTATTATTATCCACTTGGTACCCTAACCTAACAAATATCGATTCAGTGATAAGGTATAATATTAAATGCAAGGATTATTATTATTATACGGGGCTATTTCAAATGTAAGAGTTATTATTATATAGTCTGGTGTCCGGGAACTCCAGTGTTAACCCGACCAGGAATCCTTTCCTTTGGAGGAACATGGAACAACAGCGAAATCTGCAGCTCTTCCAGCTGATCTTTGCCATATTGTGGGCTGGCAGGAGGACTGTGGAATGTCACTTTAGACGTTCCTACAGAGGGAATTTGCTTGCAAAACGAGGTTTGCACATAGAGATCCGGAATGTGTGTGATGGTTTTGCTGGAGCAGAGGATGATGCAGCCAGAGGACAGATTCCGATAAGTGCTTCTGGAGTTCTGAGGACACTCTGGAAGTTACTGTCAGCTTCTCCTCTCCCTGTTAATATCTATGATGTGTTTGATGTAGCGCCTCTAACTCTGAAACGTCTCTGAGAGCTTCGCAGGGAATTTCTGTCAAGGTTAGTGACTATGCTCTTTGTAGGCAAATGTGGCAGCCATGTTGCACAAAGAAAGGTCCCATCATAATAATAATAATAACGATCCTTGCATTTGGTATAGCACCTTATCAAACTGGCTTCCCATTTCACAGAGGATACAGTTCAAGATCCTGGTCTTCACCTTCAAAGCCCTCCATGGTCTTTCTCCCCCCGAGCTCTCCGACCTCCTAACCCCGTACCATCCTGCTCGCTCCCTCCGCTCAGCGGGCTCCAGCCTGCTTCACGTCCCCCGCCTCGCTCGCCCCACTATTGGCGGACGGGCCTTCTGCCACTCTGCCCCCACCCTCTGGAACTCCATCCCGCAGTCCCTCCACCTCGCCCCCTCACTTGCCTCCTTCAAGACCCATCTCAAGACTCTCCTCTTCGACTGTGCTTACAATCTCCCTGCTTCCCCCCCTGACCTCCACCCTCCCTGATCCCGACCCCCATCTTGGATTCAAAACTCTATCTGTCCAGCGCCTCGGGATGACCTTCCGACGTGAAAGGCGCTATCCAAACGTAATTTTGTTGTTGTAATTGTTATCACATCTTTGAGACGTCTCTATAGCACTTCGCAGAATATACTGCAAAGTGAATTGACTGTATATTTTGTTGGCGAAACGTAGCAGCCAAATAAATACAGCAGTGTCCCACAAACAGTCGTGGATTGGGTGACCAGATTATTATTTTTTAAAATTTATTGTGTTTTTTGAAGGGATTATTACCCTCGGAAAAGCGATGCGTCATTCGACTAACAACCGGCTTCCTACATAAAACTGGGCAAACAGAGGTGTGTGTGTGGAGTAAGGAAACCTGCCTAATGTTTCGTCTGCCCGGGAATCAAACCCAGGTCCTCTTGCTTGCGAGGCGAGTACTCTAACCACTGAGCTACCATAAAAAAAGATGAATGATTGATTTGGGGGGTGATCCCAGCTGGGACACTGGGAGAAATGGCCTGCTCTTCTCCAATTCTGTCACAGGATCTTTAATGTCCACCAGAATAAATACAGACGTCCAGGACTTTGGTCTCACCCGAACAATGCATCTCTTACCCCCCCGCTCTGTACTGGAGCGTCACCTTGGAGCATGAACATAATAATAATAATAATAATAATAATCCTTGCATTTGATATAGCGCCTTATCACGTCTTCGAGACGTCTCAAAGCGCTTCACAGGATACACTGTAAAGTGATTTGACTGCACACCTTGCGGGCAAAACGCAAAACATAATCCCCGACAACAAGGCGTGTGAACGGCCGAGCCAAGGTGACAGCTAAAATCACGCCATTACCCGGGCGCCAAGCTCTTTATCCAACACGAAAAAGCACTATCATCGTCCCAGGGAAAAAGCTGGAAGTTTCAGACGATTTCCTGGGAACAAGAACGGCGGCCAATTCTGTGCTGCCAGCTGCTCCTCGGGCCCCGCAGATAGGAACGGAATGTATTCTCTGCACATCTTAAAAAACATTGCGGGCCACATGAGGAGCGTAACATATCAAAGTGCTGGAAGTCGTAATGGTTCGGACGCCTTCATTTATTTTTGTGCTCCCTTTGACGTTCAGGTGGATCGCGAGGTGGTGGGGTCAGCGTGGGTCAGTCCCGGGTTCGGGACCCACGGCATTGGCAGCCGCCATTCGCAGCGCCAAGCCCATCCCTTGCCTCCTTCGAGTCCCGCTATTTTCGCACCGGCCTCCCCCCGGCCTCCTTCAAGACCCTCCTCTTCGACCGAGCCTTCGGCCGCCCTCCTACCCTCCCCCGCCTTCAAAACCCTCCCTGATCCCAACCCCCAACTCAATGCCATTGGCGTCATATCAAGTGTCTGGAGGTGGTGTACGGGTGGGTGTGGGGCTGTTGGGTGGGGGGGTGGGAGTGGTCGGGGGGGGTGGGGGGGGTGGGGGTGGTAGGGTGGGGGGTGAAATATCCTGCAGTGACCAGAAGGTGGCGCCTGCATTGTAGGATTTCCTCTATGATGTGCTGAGTAACTGAGCAAACCTGACTGGACTGGACCTGACAATGGGAGACGTCTCGTCCGTCACCAAACCCAGCAACTTGTTTGGTACTTAAGTGGAGAACAAGAGGGACTGGAGCTCCAGGGTATTTGGGGGTTGCTGTCGTGTCCGGTTTCGCACCTCCTTACCAATCCTGCCTCCCTCCCCCCCCCACCTTCAAATCCTACCTAAAGACGTCCCTTTTTGATGGTGTTTTTACGGACGGTCAGCTGCCCCTCCGCCGCCCCCCCCCTCCCCCCACCCCCGCCACCCTCTCTCCCCGACTCGGTGTCGGACTCCACCACTGCCAAGCGCTCTGGGACGCTGCCCCATGTGACGGGCAATGCACAAGTGCGAGTTCTTCTGGTTGTTTTCAGTGATTGCATTTGCAATTCAACAGAAGAAATTGATAGACTGATTTACGAGATTCGCAAAAGAAGTTTCAATCCCCTGAGTCAGAACGAGCTGACAACAACAACAACATCAACAACAACAACTTGCATTTATACAACGCCCTTCGCGCCGAATGGTGTCTTGGGACTGGATCGGAGGGGACTCAGCGATTCCCACAAACCACAAGAATCCCCTAAAAAGCCGGAGAGCAAACTGCCATTTTCCCCCATTTCTCTCTCCCCGGCATATTCAACGGGGGGGGGGGGGGGGGGAGATGGCGTAAACATAGCAACAACAACTTGCATTTATATAGCACCCTTCATGTAGGATAGCATGATAACAATAATAATAATAATCCGTGCATTTGATACAGCAGTTTATCACGTCATTGAGACGTCTCAAAGTGCATCAAAAAGTACAACAACAACAAGATTACATTTGCACAGCGCCTTTCATGTCGGGAGGACGTCCCAAGGTGCTGGACAGTGTACAGCATTTCAAAGCGCATCAAAGGATGCACCGTAAAGTGGATTGATTGTGGTATTTTGTGGGCGAAGCGCGGCAGCTAATTGCGCGCAGCAGTGTCCCACGAACAGTCGTGGATCAAGTGACCACATTTTTTGGAGGGGGAGGGATTATTACCCCTGGAAAGCGATCCACCAATTGACTAACAGTTTACTTACTGCAAGCTAAACAGAGCCTGCGGAGTAAGGAAACTTACCTAAGGTTTCGCCCTGACCGGGAATCGAACCCGGGTCCTCTCGCTCGTGAGGCGAGCGCTCCAACCACTACCCTACGGCACTCCACAGCATATTGGAGAGCTTCACAGTGCGGCGATGGAAGAAAGGGAGAATGGGGATGAGATGTCAGGCGCAGTCAAAGAGGTAGGTTTTAGGGTGGGAATTAAAGATAGCGAGACGGAGAGGGCTGGGGGGTGGGTAGTTGGGGGTGGCAGGTGGTTCCAGAGGTTAGGGGGGGATAATGACTGCATTGGCCTCCTTCCCCTTAACCCCCAAAAAAAGTCTGAACGCAGAATTGGCCTGGAGAGAACTGAGAAGAAAGAGTTTTGCTCCAGCCCCCTGAGTTGAGCATGTCCTGACTGCAGCTGAAGAGTGCTTGGCCTCAGGGACCATACACAGAACATACATTGTTGAGTTGGATCCAAAGTATGTGGAACCCATCCAGCTCTTGGAACTAACTCCTCTTCAGCACAGAGCAGACGTCACCACAGTGAGCTGACCCGTTCAATGCCTCTCCTTTTCTCTGAGCCCCTCTGTACAATCGGCAAGCGAGAAAGAGAGAGAGAGAGACAGTCCTTGTCATTACTTGCGGCAAGAGGGGTCAGAAGCTTCTGTCAGCTCCTTAACCCCGATTGTCACGTAAAAAGGGTCAGACGCCCACGGGGGGAAATATCTTTTGGACCGTCGTTCACCATATCGAGCCTTGTTCGGGCCAGGCACTGGGGCTCGCTAACCCGACACTTTCCTCCTTCCGACCGACGCAACTGAACAGAAATGTAGTCAATAATAAAGGGAGATCGAAAAAAAGAAGGACTTTTGCATTTTTTTTTGATAGATCTTTTGCGTGCCAGAATGCCTCTCGCCATTTTATAGTAATTACTGTTGAGCGTAGTGACTGTTTATTGGGAGATCCTCCCCCACGTGAGGGGCGCTGTGGAAAATGTAATTTTGTCGTTGGATTTGCAGGCAAATGAGGCAGTTATTTTGAACGAAACAGGACTCCCCACAAAGAGTGACCAATTAACCTGGTGGGGGGGGGCGCGGGAGAGTTCTCTTTTCCAATAGCGTTACGGGATTTTTAACGACCGCCTAAAGAAGTAAACCTCTGTTTAACATG
Source organism: Callorhinchus milii (assembly GCF_018977255.1). Classification (NCBI taxonomy): domain Eukaryota; kingdom Metazoa; phylum Chordata; class Chondrichthyes; order Chimaeriformes; family Callorhinchidae; genus Callorhinchus; species Callorhinchus milii. The sequence continues at coordinate 2,308,776 of NW_024704768.1, forward strand.
TAATCCGAAGTACAGCGTGTCGAGCACGCAGATGATAATAATCCTTGCATTTGATGCAGCGCCTTATCACATCATCGAGACGTCTCAACCACAACCTGTGTCCCGGAGCGCTTAACAGTGACGGAGTCTGACAGCGAGCCGGGGGAGAGGGAGGTGACCGTAAGACCGTAAGACCAAAAAAGGTCTTTAGGTAGGATTTCAAGGTGGGGAGGGAGGGAGGGAGGGGGCAAGGCGGAGGGATTGAGGGAGAGAGTTTCAGGGCGCAATGTAGTGGCTGAAGGCACGGCCGCCGATGGTGGGACGGAGGACACGAGGGACTAACAGGAGGCCGGAGCCGGTGGTGGGGGGGGGTAAGCAGGTCGGAGAGGTAGGGAGGTGCGGGGGAATTAAGTGATTTGAAAACGACTGAGAGGATCTCTCGAAATCGATCCGGTCGGTGATTTCAAAGCCCCAACAGCGAAGTCGAGTAAATAAATGATTCACCAATTTACTTGGGAGAACAGAAGACTTGGTGGGAAAAAGGGTAAATCAGTTTGTTGGTCCCTTACAAGTAGACAGAATGAATCATAAATCAACTCTCACTTTCTCTACTGATCCCATACACTTGACATCCATTCCCACGCTCACACACTCTCCCCCTCTCTCTCGCGCACACTCACACTTGCACTGTCTCTCACTCTTTCATGGACTGAAGGATCAGTATCCAGCACATTGGGAGTAACCCCCATCTCTTATATCCTTTACAATCATTTACTCACCCTTTTTTATACTCTTCCCTCCCTCCCTCTCTCCCTCTCTCTCTCTTCTCTCTCACACACACATAGTTTTGCTTTCTTCTCTCTTCCCATCTCTTACATTCATGCCATCATATCCATCAACAACAGCGACTTGCATTTATACTTGGCCACTCAGCGCGGGGTAGATTCCCAGAGGGCTTGACGTGAAGGCACGCACATAGACAGACACATTGTGCACATTTATAGCCCCTTTTCCATCGAGGCACAGTCTCAAAGCGCATCACGAGGGATAGAGATGATGGGGGTGGAGAGGGGGGTGCGGGGGGTGGAGGAGAGGAGGGGGACATTGAGATCGTTGAGGGCCAAAGAGATAAGTTTATTTTCAGAGACGTCTGAAAGATGGCAAGGAAGAGGAAGCAAATAATAATCGTTGCATTTGATACAGCTGCATATCATGTCTTCGAGACGTCTCAAAGCGCTTTGCAGAATATACCGTAAAGTGACTGCGTATTTTGTGGTCGAAACAAAGAAAGGGGAGGTGGGAGGGGGGGAAGGGGGGAAGGAAGCATTTATAAACCGCGAAGTGCTTCGAGACGTCTCGAAGGCGGGATAAGGCGCTATATCGAATGCGAGGATTATCATCATCATCATCGTCGGCACTATTATTATTATTATCATTATTTATTATTATTATTATTACAACCGGAGCTTCACCTGAACCACCGAAGCTGCGCCAGCCGGGGCGAAGGAGGTAGATGTCGGCTCGAGTCGCAGACCAGAAAACAGTTGAGAAAAAGTGACAAGAGAGTGGCTGAAGACATTGGGAACAAGAAAAGTGAAAGAGAGAGGCAGTGAGTGAGTGAATGAGTGAGTGAGTGAGTAAGTGAGTGAGTGAATGAATGAGTGAGTGAGTGAGTCAGTAAGTCAGAGCCTTGCCTCACAGTGACATCACCACTACAGTTCCTCTTAGTCCCCAGTGGCTGTGAATTTTGAATCAGTAGCAAGTTTTTGATGGTGATAATCACATCGACCAGATAGACATCTCTCTCTCTCTCTCCCTCTCTGAGTCTCTCTCTCTGTCTCTGTGTGTGTCTCTCTCTCCAGACCTGGGACTGAGCCTCAATGAATTAGGAGCTATGGCTGATGGGCTCAGGGGGAAGAGAAGGAAACAACCCAACCCCCAGAGAAATGACGGTAGGATGTATTATTTATACTGCAATTCCAATAAAACCAGAGCATTTATCGTATAAGATCACAATGCAGAGATGGGGAGGGGGAGAAACATCTCTTTGAGGATTGATTTGGGGTGGGTGTGGGGTCTGGGAAGACTGGGCACACATTATATTAAAGTAATGTTGTTCCCCTCATTTGCAAAGTACTTACAAATGTTATGTTTGTTTCCCCTCTGTGTGTGTTTTTGGAAGAGTGCCTGAGTTTGGGCTGTGGGTGTGTGTGTGTGTTGGTGTGTGTGTCTCTGGGTTGTTTTATTTTGATGTGAATTGTTTTTCATTTGTAAATAAAACATGTTATTGACCAGGAATAACGGTATTGTGAGTGTCTGTGAGTGTGTGAGAGAGCCAAGTCAGTGTGTGAGTGAGTGACTGAGCGACTGTGTGAGTGTGTGTGAAAGTGAGACAGTGTGTGTGAGTGAGTGTGTGTGAGTGAGACAGTGTGTGTGAGTGAGTGAGTGAGTGTGTGAGTGAAACAGTGTGTGAGTGTGTGTGTGAGAGTGTGTGTGAGTGAGAGTGTGTGTGAGTGAGACAGTGTGTGTGAGTGAGTGTGTGTGAGTGAAAGTGTGTGTGAGTGACTGAGTGAGTGAGCGTGTGAGTGAGTGAGTGAAACAGTGTGTGTGAGTGACAGAGTGAGTGAGCGTGTGAGTGAGTGAGTGAGACAGTGTGTGTGAGTGAGTGTGTGTGAGTGAGTGAGTGAGTGAGTGAGTGTGTGTGAGTGAGACAGTGTGTGTGAGTGTGTGTGTGATTGAGACAGTGAGTGAGTGAGTGAATGAGTGTGTGAGAGTGAGACAGCGTGAGTGAGTGAGTGAGTGAGTGAGTGAGTGTGTGAGTGTGAGAGTGAGACAATGTGTGTGAGTGACTGAGTGAGCGTGTGAGTGAGTGTGTGAGAGTGAGTCAGTGTGTGAGTGAGTGTGTGAGTGAGTGAGTGAGTGAGTGATTGAATGTGTGTGAGAGTGAGTCAGTGAGTGAGTCAGTGAGTATGTGAGAGTGAGACAGTGTGTGTGAGTGATTGGGTGAGTGAGTAATAAAAATTAACACTCGTTTCAAATTCCGCGCAACTTTCTTTTTGCGTATTGAACGATTTTTTGCCTCCGTCTGTCTGCCTGACCCACAAATTTAATCTGGAATAAACACCTGGATTTATCAACAACTGAGCCGATAATTAAGAGGCTTTTTGGCGGAGAGGGGTGATGGGGGGTGCGGGGGGGGGAGGAGGGCGTTGGGGGGGTGTCGAGGAAGGGATGGGATCAGGATGAGTTGGAGATATTTCAACTCAACCTCAATCCACAACTGTTTGTGGGGACGCTGCTGTGCGCAGTTGGCAGCCGTGTTTCGCCCACAAAATATACACTGCGCTTTACAGTGAATTCCGTGAAGCGCTTTGTGACATCTCGAAACCGTGAATACGGCCCGATATCAAATGCGAGGATTATTTATTATTTCTGCCCAGGAATAAAAAGCTGCTAAAACTGAGCCTCTCCGAATCCCGTTGTTGCCCCAACCAGAGACACAATGCTTTGCTTGTTTTGCGGATCGAAAAGGGTTAAAATAAAGTCTGAAACTGATGAAAAATCAAACACAAAATAAATCAAATATCACATCGTCGGCCACTACAGTACTCTGGTACTCTATCTATCTTCTTTTCATGCAATCGGCCGCCGCGTTTCGCCCACAAAGATACAGTCAATTCACTTTACAGTCTATTCTGCGAAGCGCTTTGAGACGTCGAGAAGACGTGAAAAGCGCTATATCAAATGCAAGGATTATTATTATTATTATTATAATCGGGACAGAGCGATTTGAAGGTTGCAAAAGTAGAAATTGAGGAAGGATATCAGTGGAAGGAAGGATATCAAAGCATTTCACGGGATTTACTACCAAGTGCTTTTTTTGTAGGCGAACTCAACAATTTTTCCAAAATTCCGCACAACCCTCAATTTTATGATGATGCCAATAATAATCCTTGCATTTGATACAGCACCTTATCGCGCCCTCGAGACATCTCAAAGCGCTTCACAGAATATCGGCCATTTCAATCCGCGACTGTGTGTGGAGACGCTGCTGTGCGCAATTGGCTGCCACGTTCCGCTCACAAATATACAGTCCATTCACTTTACAGCATATTCTGTGAAGCCCTTTGAGACGTCTCGAAGACGTGAAAAGAGCTATATCAAATGCAAGGATTATTATTATTATTATTACTGTAAAGTGAACTGACTGTAGGTATATATTGTGGGCGAAACTCGGCAGTCAATTGCGCACAGCAGTGTCCCACAGCCATGGATCGAGTGACCAAATTATTATTATTAGTCACAAATGCTACACCCTGCTCTCAGCTCCCAGTCTTGTATATTCAGAAAAGTCACCGGACAGCTCATTGATCGCTGTTGCTCCTGTCATCATCAACAACAACAACAACTTCCACTTATAAACCGTCCTCCACGGAGGGTAGAGACTCAGAACACTTACAATATCTAACTGCTATCTACCTATCTAACTGTTTTGGAGCCTCACAGCTCCGAAAGAACCTGGTACTTGATGGAGATCCATTATGGGAATGGATAATAATAATAATAATAATAATCCTTGCTTTTGATTTAGCGCCTTATCACGTCATTGAGATGCCTCAAAACGCTTCACAGAACACACTGTAAAGTGGACTGACTGTTGTATTTTGTGGGTGAAACGTGTATCAGAAGCGCTCAGTGAACGATCCCGTTAACACAATGACGCCATATCGTTCCGTGTTACGTTTCTTTAAATTAATGTATAAAGACGCAAAAGAGACCCACACCGTCCTAAAATTTCAATTGTTGCGTTTGATATCAGTTTAAATCAATGCAAGGAGTATAATTTGCTCACTCAATTTGTTTGTGGACACTGCTGTGCGCAATTGGCTGCCGCGTTTCACCCACAAAAAGTCAATTCACTTTACAGTGTGTTCTGTGAAGCGCTTTGGGATGTCCTCCCGACGTGAAAAGCGCTATATCAAATGCAAGGATTATTATTATTATTATAATTTGCTCACTCAATTTGTTTGTGGACACTGCCGTGCGCAATTAGCTGCCGCGTTTCACCCACAAAATAGACAGTCACTACACTTTACAGTGTATCCTGTGAAACGCTTTGAGACACCTCAACGATGTGATGGGCTGGACGCTGATATCTGTATGTTTGGAAGTTGATTACTTTCTTGTTGTCGATTGTGAAACTTCTGAGTCTCAACTTTTCTCGGGTCCCTCGGCTTGAAGCCGCCGTCTTAAGATTTCAGCTTGTGCAGAATTTTGTCAGTAACGCATTTTATATTTTAGTCTTCACTTAAATAGCCCAAAAAGAGAACTGCCGAAAAAACAGCTTCAGATTTAAGCCTGAATTTATTGTTAATGGTAACGTTAGCATTTGGTGCAGGCCCTTGCTCAGTGGAAGGACGTCTCAAAGTATATTGTGCGAAGGGCTTTGAGACACCTCAAGGACGTGATAAGGCACTGCATCAAACAAAAGGATTATTATTATTATTATTATTCGTGCCATTGTAAGGCAGTGCAATTGTCAGGCAATGTGGTTGCCCTACACATTAGGCAAGTTAAAAACTGGAGGTGTTGCTGAGCTATCTAGTGACTTGACTCATTCCCATGCAGTAGCATTGCTCAGACACGGCCCTAAATAGCCAGTCATTAGGTTTGGACGCTCAGCAGACAGAGGGTTTGGTAAACAACACGAATGTGCTGATGTACGTTGCATGCGCTGCCCCTGAGAGAGTGTGTCTCCAATGCATTTTGTACGCTGCCTGCATTTATGCACGGCAGAGTACCCGCGTAATGCATGTGTCGATGCTTTACAGAGGCTGAAAAGAGTCAAATTCAATTAAAAATATCTTTTGTGTGTGTTGCGGGTGAGAGAACGTTATCGTGTCTATCAAAGTTAGGGGTAATTACAATATATCTTTCTTTAATATTCATGTGCTCCACGATACATAATATATCAATATATAAATGTATACAGGGTGACCAAAAAATCATGCCATTACGACATCTAATAAGTCTTAAATAAATTATGATTTTTTTTAAGTTAATAGTGTAGATATCATGACTTTTTGGTTATATATCTTATATATATATCACATATTAGATGATAATTGGGTTTTAGACTTTTGTCTTTTGTAAAACAAATCAGAAATAAAGTAAACTGTAGGCTACGTTGTCCGTTTATCGAGGAAATAACAGAAGTTTGAAAAGGAGCAGGAAGAAGGAAGCTGAAAACTGACAAACCAAACTGCAGAAAACCTATCACCACAGATGAGTTGTCAGCGAAACCTAAAGGATTTGATTCACTGTGAAAGAGTGTAATTATTCTACATTGACTGGATTGAGAAGAAAGACACTTTATTATTATTATTATGCACGACCTGGCTTGGTCGCTCGTATTGTACTTTCGCCTCTGAGTCAGAAGCTTTTGAGCTCCACATCGGGGACTTTGAGCTCACAAATATAGGCCATTAATGGCAAAGCACTGCGTTATTGGAGGTGCCGTCCTTTGGATAAGATGTTAAAATCGAGGTCCCATCTCCAATTTTATCGGGAGGATTGTCATTAGAGGCCACCGGGAGACATACCCTTCTCTTTTCCAAGAGCGTCACAGGATCTTTAGTCCTGTCCCCCTGAACAGGCACGAAGGCCCTTGGAATGCTACATAATCTGTATATAATCTGCATATTTTCGCCCATAGAGTATACAGTCACTACACTTTACAGTATATCCTGTGAAGCGCTTTTAGTCGTCTCGAAGACGTGATAAGGCGCTATTTCGAATGCAAGGATGATTATTGTATGCTATATAATTTTTATAATATATATCAGTTTCATACAACGCAGGAAATATATACTTATTTAGAAGATTAATCGGTCAATTAAACATCTGGAGGTGGGGGTGGGGTGGGGAGGTGCAGGGACGAACTTACGAGATTGGCAAAGGATTTGTCAATAGCACTCAGACCTGTGGCTGTTACCCCACTCAGAAGTCGATCCCATTTCCCCACTTAATAATAATAATAATAATCCTTGCATTTGATATAGCGCTTTTCACGTCTTCTCGACATCTCAAAGGGCTTCACAGAATAGACTGTAAAGTGAATTGTACATTTGTGGGCGAAACGCGGCAGCCAATTGCCCACAGCAGTCGTGGATTGAAGTGACCAACTTATCATTGTTTTTTTTCTTGAGGAATCAGTATCAAGCATGTGGCGTAAGGAAACTTACCCAAGGTTTCGCCCTGACCTACCGGGAATCGAACCCGGGTGTCTCGCTTGCGAGGCGAGAGCTCTAACCACTGAGCTACAGGACTCCACTGCACTTTCCGAGCGGCGTTCCAGGGAGATCGTTGACACATTGGGATTGGACAATTCCAAATCCACTCTCAATTGACATAGAATTATATAGTATAATAATAATAATAATAAGCCTTGCATTTGGTATAGCGTCTTAACCCGTCTTCGAGACGTCTCAAAGTGCTTCGTATTGACTGTATTTTGTGGGCAAAACACGGCACACAGCAGTGTCCCACAAACAGTCGTGGACTGAGCAACCACATTTTTTTTTGAGGGATTATTACCCCCGGAAAGCGATCCGCCAATCTACTTAATAGCCGGGTTCCTACTTACTCACATAGAGTCATAGAGAGTAAGTTTTATAACTTATTCCAAATGCTAGGATTATTATTTTTTATTATTATTTCTACTCCTCGCCAGTTACGCACGCGCTGAAATAATTTGAGTTGGTTGTAATGCTTTTTAGCTCGCTGCTTGGGTTGGAAATCGCGTGGTGTTTCTATAGATTAGTCACACAATGTCACACCTTCCGTTTCAACATGACAATCATTCTGAGCTTCTCGCCAAGTTTGAGCCTTCCTCTTTTTATATATAAACTTGACTTTTTTCTCCCTTCCTCTGTGATGAGGTATTGACTTGTGCTTTGGGTGGGTCTTGCCCAAGTGGACGAGTGAGAGCTGGTGGCACGGGCGCAATGGGCTGAATGGCCTCCTCCTACTCCTGTTTGCCTATTTTCTATAAATTGCTGTAAATAATAATCATTTTTGGAGGGGTAATAATCCCTATCCCCCCAAAAAAATTGGTGCACTCAATCCACGACTGTTTGTGGGACACTGATATGTGCAATTGGCTGCCACGTTTCGCCCACAAAATACACAGTCAATCCGCTTTACAGTATGTTCTGTGAAGCGCTTTGAGACATTTCAATGAAATGATGAAGCGCGATATCAAATGCCAGGATTATTATTATTATTATAACATTGGCAGCCTCTCAGGGAATGCGTGGTGCTGAGAAATGGGATTACAAGAGAGTTGCATAAGCTGACTCAGTTTGGGGAGAGTAGGGGGGGAATAAGGCAACGGAGACGCAGATTATGATTATTATTATTAAAAAGGCAAGCTATTTCCTTCTTGACCGACAGATATTCCTTTGCAGAAAATAGTTAACAGGCTGGAAGAAACATCAGGCAATTAATTAGAGGCAGTAATTTGAGCTCACAGGACCTCCCGATTGTGAATGATGCTCTTCATTAGTTAAAATCACAGCAAGGCCACGATTAAATTACTGCCTCATAGAATTAAGCGAAGGCCCCACATCTGTGCTGCTGTCTTTCCACTGCCATCCTCCACCCATCGGCTCATAGACTCACTGTTTGCAGTTTTCGTCTCATCTCCCACAACTCCAAAGCCAGTTTTCCATGCGTTTAGAACGATGTCAATTGGAATCGGACAAATCTGCTTAATTCTGGGAATGATCAGAATATCGGAATTTTGTGGTTGTTTCCCTCCGCCTCTTCCCCCCCCCCACCGGTTTGTGGTTTTGTAATCTCCTCCAGACCTTATTCTCCGCTCATAACTTCCACTCTGCCATCTCTGATCTCAGCCACTCACTCCCCCCAGTACTACCCTCTCATTGCTCTCCGAGACACTACAAGTTTCGCCCACAAAATGCACAGTCACTCCACTTTACAGTATATCCTGGGAAGCTCTTAGAGACGTCTCGAAGACGTGATAAGGCGCTGTATCAAACGCAAGGATTTTTCTTAATGTTATCATTATTATAATATTAATTTTACCCAAAAATGCAGAGCCACTCCACTTAACAGTATATTCTGTGAAGCGCTTTGAGACATATCAACAACATGATAAGGCTTTATATCAAATGCAAGGATTATTATTATTGTTATTGTTATTATTATTATTATTATTATTATTATATACTCTTCATGGGTCTCCACTCATCTGCCTGGTGACTCCACTTTGTCTTTGTGAAGTGCTTTAAGACGTTCAGCCCGGATAGATGGTTCGCCCACAAATATACGATCAATTTACTTTACAGTCTATTCTGTGAAGCGCTTTGAGACGTCGAGAAGACGTGAAAAACGCTATATCAAATGCAAGGATTACTATTATTATTATAACCGTGTATCTGACATCTAACAAACGCGGAAACCCAACACCGAGCTCAGATCCTACCTCTTCAACCATTTCTATAGTCATCTATCCCCTTCCCTGCTCAATGTCCACCCCCACCTCCTGTAAAGCACTCCGAGGCATTACCCTACGTGACGGCCGCTGTTTAAGTTGTTGCTAAGAGTGTTCATACTATTAAAACAGTTCTACGTATCTACGACGCCTGGAAATTTCCTTTTGCCCAGGATGGAATGCGCACTCTCTCTCTTCTCTCTCTCTCTCTCTCTGGACCCTGCACCCGACTCACCTAATCCTGGAAAACATTAAGCTGGCGAGAGCCGAGGTTTGGGGACCCCAGAACGTGGCATCAATGGAGATACCGCTACCGTAAAGGCAAACTGTGTCAGAGCAAGCTGCTCTGCTGCGAGCAGGTTGCTGGGATGGTCAAAGGGATGGTGCGGCGGAGGGGGAAACTGGCGTTTGGGAACAGGAGGTCGGTAAAAATGATCAGGAAGTGAGAGGAAGCGGAATAGATGTGGTGTCAGCATAATGTAACACAGAGCAATTAGCAGCTGGAAGCGATTATAGGAGGGAGGGGGTGGTCGGAGGCCAGAACACAGGGACTTAGTTAAGAAACTGATTACAACAGTGATGGAATGGGAAGACAGTAGGGCGAGTATTCTGTTGTAGATTCAAGCACCATTGGGACTGACTGACTCGCCGGCATAATACTGGGCGTCCACTGTACAGCATTGCCCTTGAAGGGCTGATAGATTAAACCGATGGTCTTCCTGTTCAGATCAACGTTAACTAATCCTTGTGAGATTGGTGCGAAAGAGCAGCCCTGACAAACAAACCATTGACAACAACAACGACGACGACAACAAACTACATTTGTTATCGTCGCCTTTCACGTCGGGAGTACGTCCCGAGGCTCTGGACCGAGATCACAGCTGCGTGCAGGATCTTGCTGCGCACAAAACAAGCTGCCGGCTCGCTTACAAATACAGTCACTACACTCGACAACAATTCCTTGTGAAGCGCTTTGAGAAGTTTTGACGTTATAGGCGCTGGGTCAAATGCGAGGATGATGATGGTTATTATTATTACTATTATTGCGAGATCAAACAGGCTGAAGGTGCTTCTTCACAGGCTGAAGGTTCCTTCAGTATCTTATGCTGCTGCGATGTGCCTCAAGTTGACCTTCCTCTGCTTGCGACGGACAAAAGTCTGAGGTTTCCGAGGCGAAGTGGTGTGGACATGTGTTCTTCTTTCCTGCAACGGTTTAGGGTGTCGTGAGCTGTGTGCCCACACAGTCCTGCGTGAGCGGCTTGTAGCCGGTTGTGCGTCTTAACCTTTTCTGAGAGCGAGCGCTGTGTGGACTTCTGCACAATGGGGCCTTTACACGACTGCCTGACGCTGTCTCTACAAAGGCTGCACGTGGCACTGCCACTCTGCAGCGACACACAAAGGGTCCACACTTTAGTCTGTGTCTTGAAAGCTGCAAAATGTTTTTTCCCTTTTGTCCCCTCGCCCCTTCGCCGTGAGGAGCAGCGAGCGAGCGAGCGAGCGAGGGGTGAAAGTCTCCTCGATAATAATCCTCGTGCAGTTGAGCCGGTGCCTTTCACGTCAGGAGGAAATCTCGATGCTCTTCACAGGATTCTCTCTAAAGTGTAGTGACTGTGTGCGTGCGTGCGTGCGTGCGCGTGTAGGCCAATGCAGCAGCCGATTTGCACGCGGCAACGCAAAGTAAGTGACCAATTTTATCCGGGGGATTGCTGGCCAGGAACACTGAGAGAAGCTCCCTTCCCTTTTCCGAAGCCTGGCGGGATCTTTAAAGTCCTCCTGAACAGGCACTGACGGGGTCTCGGTTTAACGTCTCATCAAAAGGACGGCACCTCCAAAGGGGGTTTCAGCTCTCTCCCCAGTTCTGCTTTGGAGTGTCAGCCTGGACTATAAAGAGTTCGGAGTCCTGATGTGCGGCTTGAAACCACAGCTTTCTGAGTCAGAGTCAGAGGCACTGACTGAACCAGGCTGACACACACACACACACTCACTCACTGAATAACTCGCCATCCTAACCGCCATCCCATCGACAAATCCCACCCGGTCTCAGCCCATGAGACCATTTTCATTTAAGACGGAAGATGGTGTCTTCAAGCCAGTCTTAATTTGGAACTGGGATAAAAACAGAAGTCGCTGGGAACACTCCGCAGGTCAGGCAGCATCGGTGGAGAGAAGAAAGTGAGGTAGCGTTTCGTCGGAAAGGTCACCGACCTGAAACGTGAACTCACTTGCCTCTCTCCATAGATGCTGCCTGACCTGCTGAGTCTTCCCAGCGACTTCTGCTTTTATTTCAGATTTCCAGCAGGTATCTGCAGTATCTGCAGGAGGACGTCCTCCTGATGTGAAAGGCGCTTTATAAATGGAATCTTGTTGTTGTTGTTGTTGTTGTTGTTGTATTTCGCCTTTGGTTAATTTGGAACTGATTCTTTTTAAGAGCAGCCCTCCCACCACACCCCCCCACCCACCCGAAACCCCCCACCCCCACCATCAAATCATATCAAACTTATTCAAAACGTAGCGCATGTTTTTCTGAAATTGGAGGAATTCAGACAGAAACTCTGTTTGCTCCATTGCAGTTACCCACCCCCACCCCACCCGCTCCTTCCTATCAGAGTCGGGTGGGCAGCACATTGGAAAGGGTCTTGTGTGGACGGTGTACAAGGCTGTGAGTAACGCCAGGCTCCTAACTAGCGAGTCTCTCTCCACGTCAGCCTCACGCAATGGCTGCCGCCTCACCAGCCACTCGAATGGCTCGTGTGAATCCGTTCGATAGACAACTCTCTCTTCCCTCCCAATCGGCCAACATTCCCTCCCCCACCCAGGATGAACACAAAGCTGTCCTGTTTCCCCTCACACATCAGCCTTTGTATCTGGTGCCAAACCAATTAGAATTCTTTGCTAAAACCTTCGGGGGTAGGGAACTGGAGCATCTAGTGATTTCTGTCAGTCTATCTCTTTATTTGTGTGTGTGACTGTTGGCGTCCATCTTTGCCTGTGTGGGTGTGTCTCCATAAGTATATTTTTTGGGGGGGCGAGCGGGAGTGGGGGGTCAGTCAGGTGTCTGACAATTGTGGAAACCCATCACCGTGCTTAACAGTATCCAAATCAAAAAACTGAGAATTCCTTGCCTCCCACCTCCACATGGAAATCCCAGAGATATATTGTTGGAATAGAAATACATAATCTCTCCCCGTTTACCCAATCCTGGAAAGTTCTATATTAGGCGCAGTTTGGCAGGGTATGTGTATGAATGTGTGTGTTGTGTGTGTGTGTGGGGTGGGGGGAAACTGGGGCGATCGGTGGAGTTGTGCTGTTAGGGCGGAGTTGGCGTGAAAAAGGTGAGAGGGGAACGGAAAGGTCAAGGTTTCTCCTGGAAGCAATGAGGTAAAGGGATAAGAGGAGAATACTAAACCAAGCCAGGAGGAAGGAACCTTGTGCTCAGTTACACAAGCAGCTCAAGTGACTAAGCAGCATATTTGGGCCATGGGATGGCTGAGTAATATCGGTCGGCAGGAGATGCACTCTTTATGCAAAATGGACAGTGTCTCCACACAGATGGGAAAACACCAGCCTACTTCACCTCTGGTTTCGTTCTTTGTATTTCTCTTCAGCAAGAGTGTCACCGAATGACTCAACCTGTTGTAGCTCCCCTTGTTTGTCTCTCAATGACCTGCTTGTAACTCAGTGCCCCCCCCTCCCCGCCCCCCACCACACACCGTGATCCCGAAGGCCCCAAATTTATTCACGGATTTACTTGGAAACCCATCGTCTTCATCTTTAAAGGTTGTCTGGAATTTTGGAACCTTCGTCCTTAATCTGGAAGCTGATCCCCCCCCTACCCCCCCGAGTCCTTTAGAAAGGAAAGCCGAGGAAAGAAGAAGGAGCTCTACACTCCCGAGGTCCTGGAAAGGAATGAGGGAGATTGCACTGAGAGTTGTAATTGATTACGTTCACGTCGGCAGGATATCCCAAAGTGTCGGACAGTCAAGAATGTCACTAACCCATCCGCCAAATTTATGGATTGTAATAACCACGACTAAAGGCATGTGTACAGCGCAAATTCCAAGCCACTCTGCAACCCTTTCCCGAGGGCACCTTGTAGTATTTCCCTCTCTACCACGTGCATATTTACACATGGTCAACCCAACCTGTGTCATTTAACCCAACTAGCAAATTGGAAATTAAACCTGATGAATTTTCTCTTTCAGACAACAACGATGACGACAACTTGCACTCACATAGGTCCCTCCCACCCAGAGCACTTGTCTATTCTAATATACCACAAATAGAATCATAGAATTTTACAGCGCAGAAGGAGGCCATTCGGCCCATCGTGCCTGTGCCGGCTCTTTGGAAGAGCCACCAATCAGTCTCACTCCCCCGCTCTTTCCCCACGTCCTTGCAAGTTTTTCCTTTTCAAATCCCATCCGGTTCCCTTTTGAAAGCTGTTATTGGATCTGCTTCCACCATCCTTTCAGATACTTGTCTAATTCTCTGTTTCAAACCAATTGTGGATCCAGACAGATCCTCTGTGTTTTTTAAAAAAAAACTTTCTCCCCAATTTCTCTCCGTTAGCGATTAAATCGACCCTGTTACAGCAGACCAGCCAGGACAACAACAACAAAATTACATTTGTAAAGCGCCTTTCACATCGGGAGGACGTCCCAAGGCTCTGAACAGTTGGGGATCAGGTCCCGAGCGTGATGGGGTGGGGGGGTGTAGGATTGGGATAGGGAGGGAGCAGAGAGAGAGAGGAGAGCAGCTGAAGGCACGATCGAAAAGGAGAGTCTTGTGTCGTGCCTTGAAGATCCTGACCCAACTGTCCAGCGCCTTGGGACGTCCTCCCGACATGAAAGGCGCTCTATAAATGAAATCTTGTTGTTGTTGTTGTTGTTGAAGGGAAGGAGCAAGGCGAAGGGTTTGTGGGATTGGTCGAATGTGGAGCAGGCAGTGACACTAACTGATGACGTGTTGCAGGCCGCATTCTTGTCAGGCTCCAAACACAGCTCCGAAACAAAGCCTTATGCATCAAGCGAAAAGATGAAAGAATTTTCAGGGGTGGGGGGGTGAGTTTTAATAAAGGACACGGTTGACAGAGGCAGGGAGCCTCAGTGTATGACTGAAAGGCAAACTCGAAGAAAATTCAGAGCAGAAGTCGGGTGGAGGGAGGCCAGAGGCTTTGAAGTGGCAATGATGCACACTGACACAGTAAGAGGTGACGTTGGACAATTTTTAATTCCACTGATGAGTACGGCTTGGTGTCGAAAATAGCTCAGTCAACACCCCACCATCCCCCCCCCCACCCCCACCCAGATCAGTGAACCTTTGTTCCTGTGCCTTTTGCCCTGGTCGTCAATCCTCCCTTTGCGGTTCTCTGCGGGGCCTTGCTGCGTGCAAAATTGGCTGCCGCGATTGATTGCCAACAGCAACAGAAAAAAAAACACAGTCACTACACTTGGCAGCAAAACGCTGTCACCCTCCGCCACCGACCGACCCCCCACCCCCTCCCAAAGCTTAGGAGAGATCTAGCTTCCAAATCAAGACGAATCAAAGAATTTCCCAAATTTCTGGGCCGTGGCGTTGATGTCTCTGGTGAGAAGTGTCCAGCCTGCTGTTGAGTGAGCTAACTCCTCAGGGCTGTTTGTGGTCGTCTATTAAAAGCGTAAAAGTTACAGCATAGGGGTAAAATAAAAAACTGATTTCACTCCCCAGTGAGAGCTCTTAATTTCAAATTGCATACAATTTGGAAAACCCCAAACCACTTCCTACCTACAACATTGAATGTTCCTTGCGATTAACTCAGACTTGTCTAAGAATTTGTCAAGTCGTATGACAGAGCCCCTTGCTGGAGCGATATGAGTGAATCTTTCACCCCACTCCACCCGACACCCACCCCCCCTCCCACCCCCCCTCCACCCCCTCACCCTGCCCAGGGTACGATTTGAGTGATTCACCCAAAGCACGTGTGCTTGGGCCACAAAATACACAGTCACTCCATTTTACAGTGTATTCTGCGAAGCGCTTTGAGACGTCTCAACGGACGTGATAAGGCTCTTATTATTAATGCTCCACACCCGCCCCACACCAAACCCCGCACCCCACCCCCCAGCACCGTTCTGGAGCATCAGCATCAGCGAGCTCAAAGACCACGATGTTGGGGATAGTGGTGAGGGGAGGATAGTTGGAGGGAAGGGGCTCAGACGCAAGACTACACCAAATCTGAGAGGCGCAAATGGCATGAATAATAAAATCTGAAATGCTCTTTTTTGTCAAAGGAAGACCAGTGGCCGTGGAAAATATATTGTGTTCCTGTGACGACTTTAAGCCTTTGCAGCGATGGGGGCGCAGATGGGGTGGGGGTGGGGGGGGGGGATGAGCGTCGTGAGTCAGGTTCATGAGTGATGTAAAGAGGCCCACGAGCAGCCTATCTCAGAGGAAGCCTGGGGCAATCCTGCCCCTCGCCCCGGGGGTGGGGGTGGGTGGGTGAGTGGGCAGGCGGGCGGGGGGCCGGGGGAGGCTGAACCCTCCATGTGTCAGTTTGACGCAACGTTCTGGAGGTGTGGAATCCGTCACTTGTGGAAAGCGATTCGAATAGAGCAGAGCGATTGCGATATCAGCACTTTGCTTTACACAGAGAGAGGAGGTTTTCCACCACTGCTGAGATGAACGCGTTACTCATACACAGACAGAGAAATAGAGAGAGAGAGAGAGGGCCTCCACACAACATGTGGGTGGTGCAGAATAGGAAAGGCACAATTAGCTCACCGAAGTATTAATACCATCAGTTACAGTAACTCGTTTACTTGCTCGACCACAAGGCTGATATGGAGCTCTCTGGGGAGAGTAGCTCAAGAGTCCTGGCCTTTCGTCTTTGGCACCCCGAGAAAGAACTCGCTTCTTTAGAAGCACTTTATCGTATCGAAACATCTTGTGTTCAGATCCACTGCTCCCGCGTCAGCCCGGCTCAGTCAGTGACTCTTCCTCTCGTCTCTGAGTCAGGGGGTTTGTGGGTTTGAGCCCCCGGGGTCAGGACTTTGAGCTCACTGCTGGGGGTGCGCTGCTTTGGGTTTGCATGACACGTTAAGCGGTCGGGCCTTTAGCTTCCCTGCCCCCACCCTTTGGAACTTCATCCCACAGTCCCTCCGCCTCGCCTCCTCCTTCGCCTCCTTCAAGGCCCGATTCAAGACCCTCCTCTTCAACCGTGCCTTCGGTCACCCTCCTAACCCCACTCCCCACCCCACCTGATCCTAACCCCCAGCTCGGGTGCAAATCCTTGATTGTCCAGTGGCTTGGGACGTCCTCCCGACATGAAAGGCGCCGTGTAAATATAATTTGTTGTCGTTGCTGTAGTTGTTGTGAAGTTCCCCTCTGTGCCCGATCCTGCAATGCTGTTGCAGAAGAGAAGGGACTTCTCCGGTGTCCTGGCGGAGAATCCTCTCAGTAAATTGGTCGTTAACTTCATGGCTGTGTGGGATGTTGCTATGCGCAAAATGGCTGCCACAATCTCCCACCATGATGACTCTTTCAATGGTGGTGTCCAGAGTGTTAGTTCTCAGGAGAATGGCTTTGCTTTGCTTGTTTGTACCTGGCCCATCTGTATCTCTCCCTCACTCCCCAGCTGGATATTCCAGCTGTGTTTCCTTACCCCATCGTCTTCCCGGTGACAATGAGGAACGAAATAAGAGAGAAACTGGCAACGAGCTCGTAACTTTCAGGAAACTATCGTTAGGGGAAGAAGTTAGAAGCAGAAGAGCCAAGCGAAAGTAACCCTGTAAGCAAAATCCTCGCAAAATGACATTGAGTCAATGATCATCTTAGAGACAGGCCAAGCCAGGCTGAGTGTGAAGGTCCCCCTAACCCCACTCCCCCACACCAAAACCTCCCAACACACTTTTTCCCTGGAAGTGGGAAAAGATTAAATCCAAGATGAACTCAGATCCCACTTTCTGACATCCCTCCCCTTTCCTCACCACCACCACCACCACCCGAACTGTCCACAGAAATATCACAGTGTGAAAGTTTTTGAGGGAATTTTTCTCCCCCCAAACACTCACCCCCACACCCCCCCCCCCCCCCCCACCCACACACCCCAAACTCTCTTCTAAACTGTGTCAGGAACTGTTGCAACTCCAGGTTCCTCATTCACGATCTCTGGACTTTCGTGTCCGAGAGAGAGAGAGAGAGAGTGAGAGATTCTGACTCATTTTGACGACTCAAGCAACTTTATTATGACCAGCGAAAGGTTATTATTATTGCTGGAAACGTGTTTCCTCCTTCTCAAAACAGTTAATGTTTGCAAAAAAAAATATCCTCTGTGGTGGCGAACTGGAGGGAAAATGAGGAAATGGAACAGGGCACAGAAGGCACGAAATTCCACCCAGTCTCAGCCTGATAAACCTTTTTGCTCCCTTCCCCGCCTTGCCCCCAGTCTTTGCTCATGTCCTGGCCAACAATTCCTCAAATAAAATTGTCCATGCTGTTTTGTGGGACATTACTGTGCGCATATTATATTGGCTGCCGAGTTCTCCTACAAAAAAGCAGTCACTCCACTTTATAATAAATCCCGTGAAGCACTTGAAGATGTCCACACAACATGAAAGGCGCTGTATCAAATACACGGATCATTATTCGTGGAGTCCTGTAGCTCAGTGGTTAGAGTGCTCGCCTCGCAAGCGAGAGAGACCTGGGTTCAATTCCAGACAGGGAGAAATCTTGGGCAAGTTTCCTTACCCCACAGGCCTGATAATAATCCCTCAAGGAAAAAAACAATAATAAATTGGTCACTTCCATCCGGCTCCCTGTCCCCGAGTTGCGTTATGCACAGCTCCGCATGTCCCTCGTGCCCTCCGTTCCACCATGTGTAAATAAATGCAAGTTGTTGTTGTGAAATTAACAGCTGCCCGATTGCGTAGTGTCACCCGGACTCAGGTCAGGCCTGGCGAGCGGGTCCACACTCCGCGATCTCAAACGTGCTGAGTTTAGACCTGAACGTAGGCAGCAAGGAGCACTGGCAGGAAGAGGCCCCTGGTACGTAGCAGTCATTTTGTGGGCAAAATGTATAGAATCGTACAGAATCTTACATCACAGAAGGAGGCCATTCGGCCCATCGTGCCTGTGCCGGCTCTTTGAAAGAGCTACCCACTAGTCCCGCTCCCCCCGCTCTTACCCCATAGCCCCGCACATTTTTCCTTTGCGAGTATCTACCCAATTCAGTTTCGAAAGCTACTACCGAAGCTGCTTCCATCGCCCTTTCAGGCAGCGAAATGACTGAAGTAATTTAAATAATATTTTTCGAAACGTTATTTTTTTTAAAAATGTCCTTCTGTGCGTATTCTTTATTTGCTAAAGTAAGTTTTTTTTTTTTGGTGGCAATTTCATTAAAAAGCCCTGAAGAGCCGCGAGGAGCTCCTCTCTCTTTCTCTCTGCCTCGCCCACAAGTTATTGTTAATTGGCTGATATTACTTCAGTCTTTCCATTTTAGGGACTGTCCCCTATTTGTTTTTCCTTCCTCTGTTTGTCATTTTGCGATGCGTGGGTGCTGGGTTTCAGCTCAGCCCCTGTTTGTTCTCACTTCAGCTTAGCCCCGAATCGCTTTCCTTTCAAACTATCAACTACCGAGGAATTAGATAAAAAAACAAAGGTTGAGAGAGAGAGAGGGAGGAAAATATACACAGACTGAGACAGAGGCAGAGATGTAAATGGAGAGCGATGGGGAGATGAAGGACAAAACATATATATATATAGTATGTATAAATGATACACACACAGATAGACAGAGACAGAGAGGTGAAACATTTAAGAGTGAGTGAAGAAGAGATAGAATCAAAAATATCGAGACAAACAGATAGACAGAAAGAAGGAGAAGGTGCAAACGTATATATCGTACCATTTACATCTTAGAGAAGAGATAGAGTCATATCGTCACGTCCTCTCGGTGAAGAACGTTGTGGATATAGAGCTCTGAAACTTCTCATGGTTCAGACCATTCTCTTAAAATGTTGGGATGGGAAAACTCTTAACCTCAGTTGAATTGGAAAGCAATGCTATTTTCTTTTTTTTTAAAAAAAAACAGGTTTCTAATATGAGACCGAATTTCTGAATGTTTCTGCAAATTATCTTAAATTTTAAGACAAGGCGGGTTCAAAAATAATCCTCGCATTCGACATATGCCGGAAGGATGACTCAGAGAGCTTTCGACGGTAAAGTGTAGTGACTGTGCATTAACTGTGCCGATTTGCGCACAGCCAATGCCCCAAGCCGTTAACGACGGCAACAACAACGTGCACTGACACAGCGCCCTTCGTGTGGGGCAGCGTCTCAGGACGTTTAACAGTGGCGGAGCCTGACTCCGAGCCGGGAGGGAGGGAGGAGGTGACTGTAAGCACGGTCAAAGAGGAAGGTCTTCAGTCCTGACTGTGAGGGACTATTAAGACTATGAGCGGTCGGTCTCGGGCTTCGAGGGAGAGAAAGGAAGAATAAGAAACGTTCCAAAAGCCGACGACTATATTCACTGGTTGGGGAATAACTTTAAAAACCACATGAAGCGAATCGCTGAGAGATTACCAGCGCACAGTAACTGCTGTGGGAGCCAAGTCCCAGATGGTGACAGTATGTGACTGTGTGTGTGTGTGTGAGAGAAAATCCCTTGAAGACAAACTCGCAGCAAACATTAATCAGACAAGTCGACAGGAAGAGTTGAACGGGGAAGGTTTCTTTTGAAAAGCAATTTTGGCTTAGAAGTGGGGGCTGAGGTGAGGTGTGAGCCAGAGTCTATAACAGTGTATTCTTCTGATTTTATCCTGTCTCTATCACAACAACAATCTGCTCGTTCAAGTATTTCGCTATAAAAATGTTACTCAGATTTTGTGGGCCGGTCTTGTCATTTCTTGAGTGCTGTGGTTACAGAGTATTGCACTATAATCAAATTACCCGGCTTTGCCAGCTCGTGACCGAACTAATATTGAAAGTGGTTACTACCGTATCGTGGGGCCTTTTGCAATGGCTCCTAGTCATCTGCCTCCCTCCCTCGCTCGCTCGCTCGCTCGCTCGCTCCCCTATCTGCCTACAACATGTCAACCCATCTAGGTTCGAGCTAAGTGTCGGCTGGGCTCAGTCCGTAGCTCTCTTGCTTCGGGGGCCGTGCGGCAGTTGACTTTGAGCTCACAGTCGAGGCCGACTCTCCAGCACAGCAGTGGAGGGAGTGCTGCATAAGTCGGAGGTGCTGTCTTCGGCCAGGCCTTCAGTCACCCTTCCTCGCCCTACCCTCTCCGCCCTCCTGATCCCAACCACCAGCTCGGGTGCGGATCCCCGACTGCCCAGGGCCTTGGGAAGTCCTCCTGACGTGAAAGACGCTGTGTAAACCTCATGTGTTGTTTGTTGTTGTCTCTTCCGAATTAGACATCCGGAGGTCTAAATGATCATGCGAGACTGTTGTAATAGAAGGGAGTTTCTCCTGATTTGTGAAAGGCGCTATACAAATGTAATTTTGTTGTTGTTGTCCTATCCAACATCAACCTCCCAGAAAAACAGTCATTCGCTTTGTGTCTTCTGTGGGACATGAGCTATGTGCAAAATGGCTGTCACGTTTGGTTTGCCTAAAAAAATACCGCAGTCACTACACTCGACAGCAGTTCCCTGTGAAGTGATTCGAGATGATTCGATGTTACAGGCGCTGTGTTAATCGCGAGGATTTTTATTCGTTGTATAAATAATCCTCGCATTTGATACAGCGCCTGATCACGTCTTTGAGAAGTCTCAAAGAGCTTCACGGGATACACTGTAAAGTGAATTGACTGTATATTTGTGGGCGAAACACAGCAGCCAATTGCGCTCAGCAGTGCACAACAAAGTCGTGGATTAATAAATTATTATTATTATTTATCTTTGAAGGGATTATTACCCGTGACTAATGCTCTCCGCTAGTTTATTGCTCGCAGAGAGAACAAAGCTGCCTTGGGCCGTGTTTCGCCCACAAAATACACAGTCCATTCACTTTACAGTGTGTCCTGTGAAGCGCTTTGAGACGTCTCAAAGACGCGATCAGGCGCTGTATCAAATGCCGGGGTTATTTATACAATGAATAAAAATCCTCGCCATTAATGCAGCGCCTGTAACATCGAATCATCTCGAATCACTTCACAGGGAACTGAAAAGGGAACAGTGATCCGCCAATCGATTAACAACCGGGTTCCTACTTACTGCTGGGTAAACCGTGGCGTGTGGAGCAAGGAAATTGCCCAACGTTTCGCCCTGCCCGGGAATCAAACCCAGGTCCGGGGTGGGGGGGGTTGGTGGGTGGAATGGGGGGGGACGATGGGTAAAGGAGCGAGGAATGTGGGCTGACCGTGTGACTGGAACGTGACTAATGCTCTCCGCTAGTTTTATTGCTCGCAGAGAGAACAAAGCTGCCTTGGGCTGTGTGTCTGTGGGCCTTTCATTCGTTGGTTGCTATTCTGGCCCATTGCATGTGTCAGTACAGAGCTCCTCTGTCAAGTGCATCAATGATTTTCTACAGTTTTGATACACTTATCAGGGACGTACGTTCCGGGAACACAGAAGACATTATTGTTATATAAAGAATCGGTTTATTTATTCATTTAGAAAGTGGCTATTTTATCGTTTCAGGCCCCGGACAGTTAAAGGGGTTTGGAACATCACTGTTGGTTGGCTCTGCACTTAAAGGAGCTATGATGGTCAGGTCAGAGCCTGGGTCCACCCGGTCAGAAGGGAGTTTGTGTCAGAGCTGATAAACAACGACCACAGATTACATTTGTAAAGCGCCTCTCACGTCGGGAGGACGTCCCAAAGCGCTGGACAGTCTGGGATTTGGACCCGGGCTGGGGGGTTGGGATCTGGAGGGTTTGGAGGGCGGGGAGGTTAGGTGTAGGAGGGTGACCGAAGGCGTGGTCGAAGAGGAGAGTCTTGAGATAGGCTTTGAAGGAGGCGAGGGAGGGAGCAAGACGAAGGGACTGTGGGATGGAGTTCCGATGGTGGGAGCAGAGAGGCTGAAGGCCCAACCGCTGATGGTGGCGGGCTGTGCCGGGCGGGGGGCATGGAACAGGACGGAGCCTGCTGAGCAATACGATTCACAGAAAACATGGGAGAGGGGAGTTCCCTGTTAGTATGTTATCTACACTGTAAATAAGCCACCGTCCAGCTTCTTCTTTAGCCCCGTGGGCAAAGATACTGTGCCACACAGTCCATAACATTGCAAGTTTGATTCCTGCTCCGTGCTTAAGTCAGGCTGGGACAGCCATTGGCCACGCAACAACAACTTGCATTTATATAGCGGCCTTCACCCCGGACAGTGGCTTGGAGTGCTTAACAGTGCCGTAGCCCGATGCCGAGCCAGGGGGAAGGTAGGCACGATCGAAGGGGAAGGTCTTCAAGTACGACTTGAAAATGGGGCGCGGGGCGGGGCAAAAGGGATTGAGGGAGAGAGTTCCACAGCTTTGTGGCGTAGTGGCTGAAAGCACGGCCGCCAATGGAGGGGCAGAGGGGCCTGGCGACAATGAGGAGGCCGGAGCCAGTCGAGCGGAGGCAGAGGGTAGTGGTGTTGAAACCCCTTTGGTTTGGGAGAGAATCAGCTGAGGAACCCTGCACATGAAATCCGTGCCTCAGTTTTGAGAGCACTGCCTTCAAAATTTTGGAAAGTTAAATCCACTCTTAATTCAGTGGCCGGTTGTTTGTATGAAGCGGCTTCCAAATTGAGAGCACGTTTGAGCGTTCTCCATAAATGGGCAACCTCTTAAATTTTAAAGCAACGAATGAATGGTTTTGGGGCTGAGGTCCTGGTAGAATTTGGTCCCTCTGGTCTGCGCGTGTCTGTGCGTGTTTGAATACGATGCCTAAAAATAGCTTGGAGTGGAGATAAGTTACAGCAAAGCTTGAAACTCGATATATTTTAGCAGTTTCATCAAGTACCTGACCACATTGGGGAGATATTAGTTGATATTAGCTGCGCTTGGTGTGCCAGCACAGTTGTCGAGTCAAAGGTTCACAGAAAAACCTGCTTGTGTGCAATTTTTTTTTTATCTACCTCCGTCATTATCGCTTTCGGTATCCGTGAGCTCAACAACCTGAACAAGAAATGCTCTTCGTACGATGACAAATTATTCAGATATAATTATTTATAGATAAGAAAAAAAAATCCCTTTCCACACACCCCCCCACACTCCCCCCACCGCCCACACCCCCTTTCAGAGTGTTGGACAAGTCCACTCGTTCCCCTCGAACTCACCCAATTTGTCGGCAGGGACGGGGAAATAGAATAATAGGGCCCAACTTGACCTAGAAGAAACCAATAATTACTCTGCGTCCTGCCTGATACAGACTGATAAGGTAAATTCCTTCAGAAGAAGGGCGACAGAGACTTGGGTTGAGGAGACACTGGGTGATTACAACAGGTCACAGATTTCACTCCATTCTTTTGGACAAAAAAAAAGGATGGATGAGAACAAACCAGCAGTGGAACGTGAAACTAGGAAATGTTTCGAAAACAAAAAGGAACTAGATGTGTTTGCATCGACTAAAAGGGTTCAGAGGTATTAGATTCAAAGATTAATATAACAATCTTTGCAGGACTTTATCACGTCTTCGAGACGCCACAAAGTGCTTCACAGAATATACTGTAAAGTGAAATGACTGTATATTTTGTGGCTGAAACGCGGCAGCCAATTGCGCACAGCAGCTTCCCACAAACAGTCGTGAATTGAGTGACCAAATTATTGTTATCATTGTTTTTTTTTTTGAAGGGCTTATTACCTCCGGAAAACCGATCCGCCAATCGACTAACAATCGGGTTCCTCCTTACTGCTTGGTAAACAGAAGTTTGTGGAGTAAGGAAACTTGCCCAACTTTTTGCCCTGCCCGGGAATACAACCAAAGAGGCGAGATGTGAAAGGAAGGAATCCTTTAGGCAATTGGACAGTTCGAGAGTCCAACTCCTGCTTGAAACTGTTACCCTCTCCAATTTGCATTTAGTTAGTGCCTTTCGTGTAAAATAATAATAATAATAATCCATTTGATACAGTGCCTTATCACGTCGTTGAGACATCTCAAAGAACTTCACAGTACTGTAAAGTGAACTGACCGTATATTTCGAAACACAGCAGTCAATTGTGCACAGCAGTGTCCCACAAGCGGTCGCGGATTGAGTCAATTTTTTTTAAGGGATTATTACGCCCGGAAAGGAATCCGACAATTGACGAACAACAGTGTTTGTACTTACTGCTCGGTAAACAGGCGTGCGGAGTAAGGAAACTTGCCTAAGGTTTTGCCCAACAAGGGAATCGAACTCGAATCCTCTTGATTGCGAGGCGAGTGCGCTAACCGCTACCATGTACTGTCTATTCTTAGAAAGGCAGCACTCACGTAGAGAAGCAAACTTTTTACTTTGGAGATTTACTGCCTGGGGTTGCGAGAGGTGATTTAGTAACAGGGAGCACTTTTGAGGCACGATAGGACAATCGCCCTGTGCTTAGCGGGTCAATAAAGTCTTATGGCTTCCCACAAGAAGTAATTATTAACCTGAGTACAAACACATTAACCATTTTGTGCAACTTAAACTCTATGTTCGGCCTGTCTGTGTCAGCGTGTTTTGGTTGGTAGCACTCTCACGTCTTGAGTCAGAGGCTGTGGGTTCAAGCCCCATTTTGAGACTTTGAGCTCATAGTCTCGGCTGCGCTCCCGGTGCAGAACCGGGGTTTGTGAGGGGGGGGGGGGGGGGGGAAGGTGGGGCTGAGGGAGGGAGCGTTACATCAACTGACTTGACAGTAAATATTCTGTGAAGCGCTTTGAGACGGGTTGAAAGACGTGATAAGGCGCCCATTTACTGTGTAGAAGGAATTCAACAAGCAGTGACCCATACACTGAGGAAGAAGACTGTGGCAGCGGGCGGCGGTGGTGGGGTGGCGGGGGGAGGGGGTGCAGTACGGAGAGGGAGAGGAGGGGGAGGGAAACACGAATGTCAGCCAATTGCTAAAACCATTCCGCCCCGAATTCAAAGCTAAACAGAGCACAGTTCCCAGCGTCAGTGACCGTGTAGGAGGTTAGAATGTGGTCGCCCTGACTCAGATCGTGAATTAATACGGCAGTTTCCAAAACGTTTCTGAAAGCCCCAAAGCAATACATGTTTGTTTGTTGTGCGACTCGGATCAATTATTTTTGGGGGGAGTTTAAATGAAAATCAACCTCCAAGACGGGAAGAAGATCGAAAAAAAAATGGGTAGAAAAAAAATGCCTAAGAAATCGCCCTGTAATCTCTCTGGTAATTAATCCACCGCTGTTAATTGCACTGAATGCAATATGTCTCGTCAGTAAGTTGTTGAAATTCACTGATTAAAAATTGCTTCCCACCCACTTTTTGGTGGTTTCACTGCACACCCACTTGCTTTCAGTCTCCAATATATATTCAGAGCAAACTCTTGGTTGCCCGGATAACATGCATTATTTGTCACTTTGAGCCTCACTTATCTTATAAATTAAAAAAATAACAATAATTTGGTCACTCAATCCATGACTGTTTGTGGGCCGCCGCCGTGCGCACTTGGCTGCCGGGTTTTCTACTACAAAATACACAGTCAATTCACTTTACAGTCTATTCTACGAAGCCCTTTGAGACGTCTCGAAGACATGATGAGGCGCTATATCAGATGTGAGGATTATTATCATTACCTCAGCTGTCGCCGTGTTTCATTCCAGCTTCCATCGAAACGTAAGCAAGTTGGCGCACACTCACTCTTAAGCTTTCCAACCGCTTTTTTCTGCAGAACTAATGTACGAAAAAGAGTGTTTTTCAAAACTTGTCAAAGACTATTTGCACCGGTGCGCTGTGCCCACATGGGCTGCTGCGTTCACGTGACAAAATACAGTCACTACACTCGTGTGAAATGCTCTGAGGCGCCCTCCTGACATGTAAGTGGGATGTCCTGCTGCTGTGAAAGGCGCTACACAAATGTAATTTGTTGTTGTTGTTGTTGTAAGGTGCAAATAAGGTGCTTACCCTAACCCTAAGGTCAAATATTATTATGGTGGACAGAAAGAGGGAGCGTCAATAAGACTCACGTGGACTCGGACAAACTTAGATCAATCTCTTGTTGTTTTCTGCCAAACCTCAGTGGATCTCTTTCACAGAAGTCACTTGAGGAACTGCAGCTTTCACTTTGTTCCTGGAAATCACTTCCACACACTCTGGGCTGCGCCTATTTTACAATACTCTGAAGGTAAAGCAGAAGTTGGTGCGTAGCAGGCAGACGCCAGCTGGGCTCCAGCTCGGCTTCACTCAGCAAATCTGCTACCGAGCAAGGTTTCACTTCAGTTAGTTTAATAATAGTTTCAATAACAACTTTCGAAACGGGAATTTGATAGATACTTGAAGAGGAAAGGTTTGGAAAGATGTGGGGAAAGAGCGGGAGAGTGAGACTGATTGGGTGGCTCTTCCAAACAGCCGGCACAGGCACAGTCACGATGGGCCGAATGGCCTCCTTCTGTGCTGTAAGGTCCCGTGGCCGCAGTGTTGCGTCGAGTCTAAAGCTAGGCTTCATCAGCAGAAGTCCAGGGTGTGTGCCCGTGACCGTGTCTGAGCGTCTGTTCACTGTGTGCAAAGGTTAACCTGCCTGACATTGAATATTTGGAATACGGTAAACCTCACATAAGTGTATCAGTTGGGACCATAGAATTAAGAACATAAGAATTCGCTGGGCAAGAGAAGACCAAGGTCCATCTTGTTCGCCTTCCACCATCCTGTCAGTCACTTGATATGTCGTGTCCCAACCATACACGTGATTGATCTCAGCGCTTTGGGACGTGAAAGGCGCTCTGTAAATGTAATTTTGTCGTTGCTTTGTTGTTGTGTATACTGTATCCCCGAGATATTGTTTTCTAGCAGAAACCTTATCTAACTTGTTCTTGAAACACACAACGCTTTCCGCTTCCACCGTCTTGTCTCCCTAGGGAGCCTGTTCCATAAGTTTACTACTCGCTCACTGAAGTCGTGTCTCTGCAGATTTGCTCAGAATTTACCCCCCTCCCTGCAATCGCAGGCCGTGTCCTCTGGTTCTACCGTTCAGCACAATATAACTTATGCAAGGTATGAGTTATGTCAGACTTGCACAGGATACAAACTCTTGAACAGGACTTGGACAGACGTAAGACTTAGGGATTAGATGACTTATAAGGATCAGACGGCTGCGAGTTTTGCTGTGTAGACAGAACCTCATAAGGGGGAATGCCGACATGTACCTGTGAAACCCCCACATGTTGTGGAGGAGTATTATCAGGTATAGACCATGTACGGGGGAGTGAGACATGAGGTCAGCTCTGTGAAACCTCCATGTATGGGGAGGATTGATAGCAGACAATGTAATCTGCAGCTCTGTGGCATATTTGTAGCAAGGAGTAGCTCAGTGGTTAGAGCACTCGACTCGCAGTTGAGAGAGCTAGGTTCGATTCCCGGGCAGGGCGAAACGTTGGGCAAGTTTCCTTACTCCACACACACGCCTCTGTTTACCTAGCAGTAAATAGGAACCCGGTTGTTGGTCGATTAGTGGATCGCTTTACCGGGGGTAATAATTCCTTCAAAAAAAATTGATCGCTCAATCCACGACTGTTTGTGGGAACCTGCTGTGCGCAATTGGCTGCCGGGTTTCGCCCACAAAATATAGTCAATTTACAGTGTGTTCTGTGAAGCGCTTGGAGACGTCTCGCAGATGTGATAAGGCGCTATACCAAAAGTAAGATTATTATTATTATTACCCACAATCATTGAATGTAACAAGGGATTTTACAGCGCAGAAGGCCCATCGTACTCTGTAAGATATTACCCGCTATAACATTCTATGATTATTTTACTTTAAAAGAAAGTTTAGCTTTAGTTTAAAGCATTTTGATGATCATTTCCTCCTCGTGCACATTCCTCCAACTCCTGATTCTCCATACTAGCTATTAAAAAGAGAGATATTTGAAAAGGAGAAATATGAAAGGGTTCCGGGGAGGGGGAGTGTGGAGTGTGGAATGATACTAAGCAAAGATCTGCTTCAGTCAGATGATTTCTGTCTTTTTGTTCGTATGTGTCTCTGTCTATCTTTTTGTCTGTGTCTGTTTTTCTGTTTGTCTCTGTCTGTCTTCTCTCTATCTGTGTCTGTCTCTCTCTCTCTCTCTTAACACCTTTCAGCTTTTTTTGCTCGTCTTTCACTTCCTTGAGTCTCATTCCGTCGATCTGATTGTCTATCTCTCTTTCACTCCATTTATCTCTCTCTCTCTCCCTCTGTGTCTCCGCTCAAAAAAAAAGTACCGTGTCATCTTTGTTGGAAAATATCTTGTAACCGTGTCAAACATGGGAAATCAATGTGTGTGTGTGTGTTATCTACAAAGGAAAAGAAATCGTAAGATTTTCAGATATAAACGACACCACAGGACACCGTGGGAGGTGTAAGCATATCGGAAGAAGCATTACACTGCACTTTTTAAAAGGCAGGAGAGATATCTGACAAACTTTGAGTGTAGTGTAGACAATCAAACCAAAATGAGGATGGTGCGCTCACCTGAGAGAGGTGGCCTTTACGTTAGTCTTCACATGAAAAGAACTTGCTCAATTCAAGTCTTCACGGCAGCAGATTAGATTGCCTTGAAAGGTCAGAAGCAAGGGAACATTGTGGTGGGGTGGGGGTGGGGAGTCACAAATGTGTTACCGTCTTTTAATCTTGAAAAACAAATTTGGTCGCTCGATCCACGACAGTTTGTGGGGACACCGCTGTGCACAATTGGCTGCCGTATTTTGCCCACAAAATATACAGTCAATTCACTTTACAGTGTGTTCTGTGAAGCACTTTGGGACGTCCTCCCGACGTGAAAAGCGCTATATCAAATGCGAGGATTATTATTATTATTATCTTGAAGACGTGATAAGGCGCTATCTCAGATGCAAGGATTATTATTGTTATTAATAATCGCCTCAATGTCCTGATTGCTATATCCTTCCTTCTCTCCCCAACTTCAAACCCCTCTTAACAAGTCTTCAGCCAAGCCCCTGAACCTCTTGCCCCTCGCCTCCCTGCTCAGTGCTCCCCTCACCTCCCCTGCTCCTCACTTACGTGAAGCATTTAAAGCCATAGGAGCTGCTGTTGCAGTGACCAATTGGGCCAAACTGAAGGACGACTTCGTATAGACAGGAGCGTCTTTAAGTGCAGCTGTGTGTGATTTACAGTGTGACCTCTCGTTCCATCTCCAGTGCCAACTTCTCACACCTCCGTCCTCATCACATCTCCCTCCTCACCACACCTCCCTCCTCACACCTTCCTCCACACCACACCTCCCTCCTCACACCTGTTGCCTCTCTCTTCTGCAGTCGCTGACATCAGAAAGGCGGAGGAGGTAGGCTCTGACACACACGATGACGACAAAATGTCCCAGACCGAGGGGGACGAGATGAGGAGGGAGTTCAACCCAGTCAAGGCATCAGAACACTTCTCTGTCAATTGCTGGAGTCCGGAGAGGGAGGACAAGGGTGAAAGAATGACAGAAACAGCTCCATGTAAGTTAACAACAACAACAAGACGATTACATTTGTATAGCGCCTTTCACGTCGGGAGGACGTCCCGAGGCGCTGATGCCTTAATGGAGGGGGAGGGAGGTGGTGGGAGGGGGGAGGGGGCATGTCTGAGGTAAGGTCGTAAGCAAGCAATAATAATGAGAATCCTCGCATTTGATCCAGCGCCTTTCACGGCGGGAGGACGTCTCGAAGCACTTCACGGGATTTACAGCAAAGCGTAGTGACTGTGTAATTTGTGGGTGAACCCGACAGCCAATGTGCACGCAGTAATGTGCAGAGGTGGAACATGCCAGTCTCTCGCAGGGACTATTTCAATGTGGGAGGGCACGTCTTAGTCATCACGAAGATTGACCTAGAGATTGCGTCCCGACAAGCGATCACTCCGATTCTCCCGGGACGTCATCCCGACGTGAAAGCCGCTAGACAAGCGTAATTTGTTGTTGTTGTTGCTGTTGTTAATTCAGTGGGGAGAAGGGGGAGAAAGTTTGCTGGCAATGAGTTATCTGTGTCAGAAAGAGAAAACGCCATCAGGCCGAGTGAGCGGAGACTGGTCCCGACACAGCTTACTCAACTCACCCACTCGTTTGAGTCATGGACCCTGTGGCTTTCCTAAAACAGAATAAAATGTTTGTTCTGTTTGTTGTTTGCCAGAGCCAACGTGGGTTAAGATGTTCGCAGAAAAACAGACGGACCTCCTGGGTCCGGAGTCTGGGAAAATCTCATCACAATGACTTGGGGTTAACCTCAGTTCTCACTAAATTAGTGGTGTGTAAGGCTATGTGTTTATACTCAAACGACTTCTGTGAAGTTACTCAGACTGGAAGGAGCTTGTGTACTTTTTAATCAACAGGCTACAACGAGCCTACTTGCCGTCTGCGTTTCCAGAGATGTTAAATCAATGTCCCGTCTGTGCTTGTCCGTCCGGTTGGAAGTGAAATAGTCCTGGGCACTATTGGTAAAGAGAAGGCACTTTCTCCCAGTATCCCAACCCGCAGATGAAATTGGTTGTTCACTTCATGTCTGTTTGTGGGACATTGCCATGCGGACGCTGGCTGCTCTTTTTGCTTAGAAAGCACAAAGCCGCTACGCTTTACAGTACATCCAGTGAAGTGTTTTGAGACGCACCTCCAGACGTGAAAGGCCTGGTACCAAATGCGAGGATTATTATTCTATTATTGACTTGACTGTGATAACATCACGGTATAACTGGGCCAGATAGGGGTTAAAGAACAAAGCTTTCAGCTACTGACAAGATCCTCTCACTCGTCCACAAATCCCTTCCCGCCCTGGCACCTCCCTGCCTCTCTGACCTGCTTTCTCCCCACTTCACTAATCCACTCAGCTGTCTCCGGCCTCCTGCCTGTCCCTCGTCCCGTCCGCTCCACCATCGGCGGCCG
This sequence comes from Callorhinchus milii, assembly GCF_018977255.1. NCBI lineage: Eukaryota > Metazoa > Chordata > Chondrichthyes > Chimaeriformes > Callorhinchidae > Callorhinchus > Callorhinchus milii. The sequence continues at coordinate 2,340,211 of NW_024704768.1, forward strand.
CACTTTCAGCCGCTACGCCCCGAAGCTTTGGAACCCTCTCCCCCGATCCCTCCTCTGTCTTGCCCCCTCCTTCCCTTCTTTTAGAGTGCGACCGAAGACCTTCCTCATCGACTGTGCTTATGGTCACCTTCTCCCACCCCCCCCCCCCCGCTCGGCATCAGGCTCCACCGCCGTGAGGCTCTCCGAGATGCTGCCCGGCTTGAAATGCATGTTGTTGTTGTTGAATACTGGAGCTGATGTCAGTCTGCTTACTGTCCGCTCAGGCCCAAACGATGAAGGAAGGAGAAACGATGAAGGAAGAAGAGAGAACACTGAAGACAGGAGCCCAATCAGCGAGATGGACTATGACAAGCACAACGGGGAGTTCATCACCTACCCTGAAGCCACTCTAACCAGGGGCTTCAGCCCACTCTCCGCAGACCAGCAGCAGAACGGTAACTCATGTTTTCGCTTAAGATTCTTTTTGTTGCGCCTCCTATCAGCCTGACCTGGCTTCATGGACAAACACGCAGTCACTACACTTGACAGCGAGTACTGTACTGTGAACTTCTCTTCTGAGCAAACACTTTGGGTTTGAACGCCCCATTCAAAGGAGGAGAGCTCCTTCAACAATGCAGCGCTCCCCACAATTCAGATGTTCAAGGCTGAGGTTTGTTAGGTCAGGGTATCAAGGGATTATGGAGCAAAGGCGGAAAACTTTGCAGGGGTATGGGGAAACAGTGGGGGAGTGGGACTGATTCGGTAGCTCTTCCAAAGAGCCGGTACAGGCATGATGGACCGAATGGCCTCCTTCTGTGCTGTAATATTCTATGATTCTATGAAATGGAGTTGAGGTACAGATTAGCCGTGATCTAGTAGAATGGCGGAACAGACTCAAGGGGCTGAATGGCTTCCTCTAGTTCCTATGTTCTTAATAAACACACTGACCTGGCCTTTGGTGTTTTGATTCCTCAGCAGTCACCCCGGAGAAACGCGACGCCTTTGCCCAGCTCCTGACGTGCCATTACTGTGAGCGAGGGTACAAGCGGCTGACCTCGCTGAAGGAGCACATCAGCAATCGGCACGAGAGGACTGAGGGCAACTTCTCCTGTACCCTGTGCGGCTACACCTTCGCCTACCGCGGCCAGCTGGACAGGCACATGGCACTTCACAACTGTGCTCTGGATCAGGTGAGACCTTGGCGTCCTGCAATAGAACCACAGAGAACTTTGGAGTCCTGAGTCCTGTAGCTTAGTGGTTAGAACATACAGGATATTAGAATACATTAGAATATACAGGACAGAAACAGGCCATTCGACCCAACTGGTCTATGCCAGAGTTTATGCTCCACATGAGCCTCCTCCTGCCCATCCTTTCTCCCTCATGTACCTGTCTAGCTTTCCCATAAATACATCTGTGCTATTTCCCTCAACTACTCCTTGTGGTAGCAAGATCCACATTCCCACCAATCTCCGTGTGAAGAAGTTTCTTCTGACTTCGTATTTGATCTATTGGTGACTATTTTATATTTATGGCCTTGAAGGAGGACAAGGGAATAACAACTCTTATAAGCATTACAGACAGTCCGGAGACGGGCGCTGGGCGGGTGGACAAAAAACTACCAGCACAGGCAGTGGAACAAAGATCTCGAAAGAGTTTTGGACGGGAACTAGACAAGTTCCTGGAAATGAGAAGGTTTCCAGAGTTACTGCAGAATGTGAGAATGTGTGGAGGGAAATCTTCTGTGAAACTGGAAACTGGGTAGTGATTTGGACCAGTGCTCCATCCCTTTAAAGATTGCTAAGTTCCTGACCATCGGTGACTGAAAACATATGCTTCATGTGTTATAACAATAATAATCCTTGCATTTGCCATAACGCCTTATCACGTCATTGAGGTGTCTCAAAGCTCTTCACAGAATATGCTGTAAAGTGTAATTTGCGTGTGGGCAAAACGCGGCAGCCAATTAAGCGCAGTGGTGTCCTATAAACAGTCGGGGATTGATTTTTTTTTGGGGGGGAGGGATTATTAGCCCCTGGAAAGTGATCCGCCAATTGACTATCAAGCAGGTTCCTACTTACTGCTCGGTAAACTTGCCTAAGGTTTCGCCCTGCCCGGAAATCAAACCCGGGTCCTCTTGCTTGCGAGGCGAGTGCTCTGACCACTACACTACGAGACGCCACGAGTCCAAATATTAAAATTTTGCCCTCTGACATCTACAGTTTCAAGTATTTCATACATTAAATCCATCCATTTATTTTGCCTCACCACCTTCTTTCTCGCCTGAACCCTTGTGCTATTTATACCCAACATTTGAAACCTGTTTCCTGTCTACCACGGCAGATAATGAGAGACTCACAGTCGAATCATTTCCAAATTTCGCCCTCTGACTTCTACAAGTTCAAGTATAACATCCTTTAATGTTTCGACTTTGAGTGACCGCAAATTACAGCACTGGTTTCCTCGTTAGAGAGAGGGAAAAAGAGAGAGAGGGAGGGAGAGAGAGAGAGAGAGAGCTTTATGCTGATGTTTTTGCTACGTTACAGAACGAGCTTGTAACGTGAAATGAAATGGTTAAAATTAAGATATCTATTTGAGATCCTACACTCTTGCCGGCTGTAAAGTAGGTTTGTTCTAGCCACTCTTGCACAGAAATTTAGGTGTCAGTCTGTGGCTTACTGGGTTTGCAGTCTCTCGTCTCCAGGTAAGTAGGTTGTGGGTTCAAGCCCCACTTTGAGATACTGCCTTGGATGAGCTGCTAAACCAAGGACCTATCTTCATGTTCAGGTTAAAGATCCCACAATGTTATCTGAATTAAGAAGAGAGTTTCTCCCCGTCACCGAGCCAATAATCTTCCAGATTAGTTGGTCGTGCAGTTCAAAGCTGTTTGCTGTGCAAAAATTGGCTGCTGAGTTTGTCCACAAACACAGGTCACAAAAGTTGACAGGAGTTGAGATGTTTTGACTTTAGAGGTCATATATCAAATTGAAGGATTATTATTATTTCAGTCTCAATTAAGCCAACTTTAAACTCTCCACAGGTCCATCTCCCGCAAAATATATAATCACTACACTTTACAGTATATTCTAATCAATCTCTCCCACCTCCTCAATCAACCATAAATTCACGGCCTGTTGTTTTATCATATAGGGTCAAGTGCTGGGTGACAGTGCTGGGATCCGCAAATTCAAGTGCACCGAGTGTGGTAAAGCCTTTAAGTACAAGCACCACCTCAAAGAGCACCTACGAATTCACAGCGGTAAGTGCACAGGCGTAGAGAGACGTCAACACCACAGGAGGCACAAACAGAGATATCAGTAGCAAGCTGTGTGGTTTTAGCTGGTCAGACTCCAGCAGTTATCCCCGATGCACTCTCTGGGCTCGCACAAGCCTTGGCTCTTGCCAACCTACGCCTAATACTTTCCGGAATTAGGAGAGCGGGAGGCGTCCCTCCGAGGAGAGAGAGAGAGAGCGCATTCCATTCCAACAATCTCTGGAATTTCCCTGTGTGGGTGATTTAGTTTGGTTTGGAGACTCGGTGATGGGTTTCCCCCTGTGTCAGACACCCGTCTAACCAAAAGAAGAGGCGCAGTGAACCTTCCTTGTGGTGTGCAAATTGACAGCCTACAAGAAAAGTTACTGCATCTGACAATGATTGTAATGTACTTCGAGATGAGCTTAATTAAGGTGCTATATAAATTGAAGTCCTTTTTTTTAATATATATTCATCCTCTGCTAATAGATGTCTGAACCAGGCTCCCTCTCCCACGTCACTGAACTACTGCAAGTGATATTAATAATAATCCTCGCATTGCAGAGAGTGTTGAGGAGCCTTAAATTCGACATGGGCTGTGGAAGGAGCGAGCTGTCTGACTCTTAACTCAAACCACATCTCTGGCTCAGATAGCTCAAGCCTTCACGTCCGTAAAATAACGATCATTTAATTTCTAATCAACCTCATTCTGAGGAGCACTTTCGAGGCCTAATGTAAATGAACAACAACAACAACTTGCACTTATATAGCGCCCTCCACCCAGGGCAGCATCTCAGAGCGCTTAACAGTGGCGGAGCCCGACTCCGAGCCAGGGGGAGGGGTGAGGTGGCCAGAAGCACGGTCGAACAGGAAGGTCTTCAGGCAGGACTTGAAAAAGGGGAGAGAGGGGGCAAGGCTGAGAGATTGAGGGAGAGCGTTCCAGAGTTTCGGGGTGTAGTGGCTAAAAACGAGACCTCCGATGGTGGGGCGGAGGGTGCCTACAAATGTAAGTCGGGGCCTGACCTTACCATTCCGGGTCTCTGTGTCTTTTACAAAACAGGCGAGAAACCTTATGAATGTCCAAACTGCAGGAAGCGATTTTCCCATTCCGGGTCTTACAGCTCCCACGTAAGCAACAAGAAATGCGTCAGTTTCCCTTCCACAAACAGCAAGAAGCCCAGCGCCGTTAAGCCAGTCTCGTCCACGCTGATATCCAGTTCGACCGCCTTATCCACGACGCCATCCAGCCCGAGTGAGGACAGAATGGATCCGCTCAGGAGTAAAGGCGAGCCATCAGATTGCAAAGACCTCAAGCGGTTGGATGGATCACTCAAGTTTGGTGGCTGTAGAACACCCATCAACGGGAGCTCTGATCCTGGGAACCTACAGTCTATTAACCATGCACTCCAAAGCCAATTCCAGTATTCGGGCAAGATGGATCCTTCCACGACGACCAGCAGCACTGCACAAAACATCCTTAGGCTGATGGACAGCATTCTCATACGTAGGAAGATGGAGGAGAAACACGAGGCACTGGCAAGCGTCAGAGGTTGGAACGGAAGCGGCTCTGGATTCAGGACTTTAATGAACGAAGGGCAAGAGAGTCCGAGTCCGCCTTTCCAAACTCCATTTTTAGGCTTTCCGTTTGTGAATCCCAACGGCGGAGCGAAATCCGTCCTGAACTGCACGCTGGAGAGATACAAGAATGATATTATGGATGGCTTGGACCTGGGTCAAGAGGCGAACAAGGGTCTGAGCTTGATCACCCGGGTGATTCTGCCTTTCTCCGGCCCGGACGATTGCTGCGATGAACGGCGCCAATGTGACCGCTGCTGGCAGCGGTTCACCCAACCCATCGAGCTCTACCAGCACCAGAAATACTCGTGTCGACCAGCTCAGGGCTACAGCGGGGTCAAGCAAGACTCCGCACTGCTCTTCCCAGCCGGGGAGAATAACATACCCACTTCCAGGTCGTACCGCCTGCCTTTCGGTGACTACTACGGCAATGTCAAGGAAATCGCCAGAGGTGAAAAGGCACCATTTCACACTCTCACCCCCAATAACTCCTCCCAGGACTTTCTGAAAAAAATAATCGAGAAGAGGCACTTTGATCCCAACGAAATCCCTGTGTCGGAGGAAGTCTGTGAAAAACTATTGATTTTACAAAGCACTACTCAGGGATCTTCAGATTCCCCCGTCCAATGTCCAAGGCTCCCTTCGAAGGCTAGGGTAACGTTGTTGACCAAGGAACCAAATCGTTATGACTCTCTGCTCAGGTCGAGAAGCTGTGGGGTTTCATCTTCCGACAGCACGAGAGAACAAGACCTGGAGATGATCACTTCGCCATTGAATCTGACTTCTTCAAAGGCTTCCTTGAGGATCTCCTCAACTCCAGACAGCGTCTCGTCTGAAGAAACTCAGGTGGAGCCATTGGACCTGTCATTACCCAAACACAAGCGAGACCTCAAGGACAGATTCCCTGCAAAAGGCCAGGCCAGTGAGTTGGGGAACAGTATTTCAGACCAAATGGAGAATGAAAATGCATTGCAATCTGCCTTCTTAAAGATTTCCTCAACAGGTTATGCTACAGTCAACACCTCAGATAAAGATACCAAAGAGGTATTCGGTTTCCATGGTTTGAATGCCAAATCCTTGTACACCATGATCCCACTTGCAAGTACGTTCCCGCCCAGTGCCTTTCTTTCCTCCTTCCCTGGTTTCCAGCACCATCCTCTGAATGGCATGAGCTTCCCTCTGCATCGTCCCTATATATCGGACAATGACCTTCAACCGAAGAAGAGCGACCAGCAGGAACAATTCATTCTGGTAAGACCTGCTTCTATTCTTCTCGTTCCTAGCTGGTGCAAACATGGTGATCAAAGCACTGGTCAGGTGTGGTATTATATGTTATGCACAGTATTATATCATGTAATACACAGTGGGATATATAATACACACAGGAATGTTACACCCAGTGACACACGATGTGATATAGAGTATACAGAGGATTGTTACACCCGATAAGACAAGGCCATCAATATAATACATACAAGAGCATTACACCCAGAAACACACTGTGTTACTAAATTATGGCCTAGTAAAATATCACAAAGGTATTTTGTTGGGTGTTTGTTTCCCTTGTTCTTCACCTTCCTCAGGAAATGAAGAATTCTAATGAGTCCATGAAAAGTTTAATGGAAAGATTCAGACAGGATGCTTCCCACCTTGCCTGCCCCACCTATGGCGGGCGGATCTTCAGCCTCTCTGTCCCCACCCTCTGGAACGCCATCCCACAGTTCCTCCGCCTCGCCCCCTCCCTTGCCTCTTTCAGCACCTGTCTCAGGACCCTCCTCTTTGACCGCGCCTTCGGTCACCCTCCTACCCCTACCCTCCCCACCCTCCACCCCTCCTGATCCCAACCACCAGCTCGGGTGCGGATCCCTGACTGTCCAGCTCCTGTTGTCCGCCTGATGTGAAAGGCGCCGTGTAAATGTTATTTGTTGTTGTTGACACAGTACAGGGTGTGGATACAAAACAGGGTGTGGAAACATGTGGAATCTGACTAAGTTTGTGTCCTGCTTGAATCACAGGGAGAGCTCCTCAGAGCGACTGCGCCTCACAACAACTTGCTGGCGATGGCCGAAGAGACAGATTTCGAATCCGAGCCGAGCAGAAAGCGACTTCGGAAGACAGAGAGCGGGATGTATCCTTGCGAATTGTGCGACAAGACATTCCATAAGAGCAGCTCGCTCCTGAGACACAAGTACGAACACACAGGTGGGGGTGAATTCAATATCCTGTACTCGCTTTTGTCACCTTTAATTTCCCTCCCCCTCCCACACCGAGATTCTCGTGAATCAGCAGGACCACCCACGCCTTGTTGTTCCTGTCAAGGCAATTTTTGATGAATTTTTGTTTTGCCCATCAAAAATTTCCACTAGTCGACCGCAACCACGACGACAACCGCTTGCATTTACATAGCACCTCTCAGGCAGGGTAGCGTCCCAGAGCGCTTGACATTCAGGGTTTAAGTGGAGGGTATAGCCACACAATTTTAGCTGAAATGGGAAAGGTTAAGACTCCAGTGGCTTCATTTTCCACCTCCTGGGGCCACTTAGCGGTAGGCATAAACCCAGCAGGACATTACCCTGCTTGAGGGGTGCTATGTTTATCTAAAAAGATGCCTCCATTCCCAATGAAGCTCTTTGGGATGGTCTAACGTTATATGAGTGCCATATCAAATGTGAGGATTCCTACTCGGAGTACCGTAGCTTAGTGGTTAGAGCTCTCGCCATGCAAGTGAGAGGACACTTAGGCAAGTTTCCTTACTACCTAGCAGTAAGTAGGAACCCGGTTGTTAGTTGATCGGCAGCTTGGTTTGCCGGGGGTATTAATCCCTTCCAAAGAAAAAAATAATAATTTTGTCCTTCAATCCACGACTGTTTGCAGACCCTGCTGTGTGCAATTGGCTGCTGCGTTTCGCCCACAAAATATATACAGTCAATTCACTTTATAGTATATTCTGTGATGCCGTTTGAGACGTCTCGAAGATGTGTTAGGGCGCTAAATCAAGTGCAAGGATTATTACTATTATTATTATTATCATCACTCTTATTGTCTTGTGTTCCTCAGGCAAACGGCCCCATCAGTGCGAGGTCTGCAATAAAGCCTTCAAGCACAAGCACCACCTCATTGAGCATCAGCGGCTCCACTCAGGAGAGAAGCCCTATCAGTGTGACAAGTGTGGAAAGCGCTTCTCCCATTCGGGCTCCTATTCCCAGCACATGAACCACCGCTACTCCTACTGCAGAAAGGACGAGGAGGAAGCAGGATCAGGGCAGCCTACAGTGGGCGCCATAGGATGGGGAGATGTCCTTGCCAATGAGGCGCAGGGCAAAGAGGGTCCTGAGATCAGGGAGGCTGAGAGAGGAGATGGGGAGGAGCATGCGAAGGGGGCGCCACAGGACACTGAAGACGAAGAAGAGAGTGGCTCCAGCCAGGCCCCGAGAGATAAGGAGAGCACGTCAGTGGAGGGGAGCTCAGTGGGCGATGAAAGCTCATAGGCAGAGAGTGAGAAACAGAACCATTCTGTTGACACTAACAAAACTTTTGACTGTTCCTGATTCAAAGAACGACGTGCCACTGGGTGAGGGAAATGGTCTCTCACATTCTCTCCCTCTCTCTCTAGATGGCCACTGGCTATTTCCAAGACCTATCTCTCCATGAATAGTCAGTAAATGGGTCACCTAAAGCTGAGAGATGCGCTCAGGGTCCCTCAAGAACAAGCCTGGCTGGTAGAGAGTTAGCCCTTTCAGTCTTAAGTGTGAGACAGAGAGAGAGAGAGAGATGGAGAGAAATCATTTTCATTTTATGTTGCAGGTGTTCTGGGGAGGGGCTCAAGGCAAGCAATTCCCACAGAGGAATGACTAACACCAAATGATGAGTCTCGTCATCAAATTCTGGTACCGTTTGGGTTTTTGCACAAAATAAAGGGTTGAGTTGACATTCTCTGCCCAGGGCACGGAATAGACTCCCTTAGTCACACACATGCATTTATAGGTTAAAGCTGCCCAGCCTGTGTGTTCAAGGCTCAGTCGGACAGTCATCAATCTCAGGGTGGATTACAAATGGGCACAGAGGGAGGGAGGGAGGGAGGGAAAAGCAACAAAGAATAGCAAAAGACGCTCATTAAATTTGACCACTCCAACCCCAGTCCAGCCTCAACAGAAAACAGGGGCAAGGGGCTGTCAGAAAAGAGCAATTCAAGGGTGACGTCAACGGGGAGCGGTAATCAAGTCACGTAAACAGTATTATTAGCTGGTTAACAGGACTGAATTTTTCTTTGCCAGAAAAGTATTTTGCTACAACAGTGCAATTTTAGAAAAGAAAAAAAGAAAGTTTATTCTACATGGGTTTTTGTAATTTTGAAAGGACTAAGAATGAGCGCCCCCCGTTTTCAGGGGTGATGTTATTAGTGATCTTATGATGCTTTTATCGGTGTCTAAAAGGCGAGATCTTCAGCAGTGGTCTTGAAGTGTTTGCAAAGCTCAAGTCCTCCCGGGAACTCTGCTCTGACCCACTTGGAAAAAAGAATGGAACGGATTCCGAGCTCAAGTGGTTTGTGTGTGAGTGTGTGTGTGTGTGTGTGTGTCTCACAAACGCAGAATGCAGTAGCATTCAATCTTTGCAAATTCTGCACAGAAGCAGAACCAGCCTCCAACTCTGCGAGAACATCTCAAAGCACTTCGCAGGATTCACTGTAAAGTGTAGTAACTGTGTGCTTTGCAGGCGAACACCTCAAGTGTATTAGATCTCGGTGGATCCCAGTCCCCACCCCAGTCAGTGTACTGAGACTTCTGTGCTCGAGCGGGAGATTCTAGGTAAGGAACTTCACAGGGATAATTTTCTCATGAAAGTATTACTATATATATATGTGTGTGTATATATATATATATATAAACACTCTAGAAAAACCTGAAATTCCATGTACCTAGAAGCCCATTTTATCTTAAAATTTAAGATGGGGCAGAACTGCACAACCTTCTTAAATTAACACCTAATTTGGAAGCTAATTTGGTTTTAAAAAGGACCGGCTTCCAACTGAAGAGCTTTTGCACAATTCTGCACAAGGTTAAAGTTTAAAGCGGAATAGTCTTAGACTCAGCTGCATGTCAGGACTGACATTCTAATATTTCTATCCCCCCCCGCCTAAGTTACAACAACAACTTACATTGCCTTTCACGTCGGGAGGACGTCCCAAGGCCCTGGACAATTAGGGATTTGGACCTGCGCTGGGGGTTGGGATCAGGGAGGGTAGGAAGGGCAGGAGGGTGGCCGAAGGCGTGGTCGAAGAGGAGGGTTTTGAAACGTGCTGTGAAGGAGGCAAGGAGGGGGCGCGAGGTGGAGGCACTGTGGGGTGGAGTTCCAAAGGGTGGGGGCAGAGAAGCTGAAGGGCCAACCCCCTTCAGCTGATGGGGTGGGCCGGCGGGGCATGTGAAGCAGGCTGGAGAATGCTGAGTGGGGGGAGTGGACAGGTTGATATGGGGTTAGCAGGTCGCAGAGATCGGAAGGAGCAAATCCGTTACGCTTAGCTTTTGGAGTTGAATTCTGTGGGGTGGGGAAGGGGGAATGAAGAATTTATCCTCCCAACAACAATGATGTTCATTTATATAGCGCCCTTCACGGAGGGTAACATCTCGGATCGCTTTGCAATGACAGGATCAGACACAGAGAGAAGAGGTGGCCACAGACATGTTTGAAGAGAGATGCTTTGAAGTGGGACTTGAAGACAGATAGAAAAGGGTGAGATGGATGGAGTTACAGAGGTTAGGGGCTTAGAATGTGAAAGCTTGACCACCGATTTCTGGGGTGAAGGTTGGGTGTATGTGATGCTCCCAACAACAACACAGCCTCCTCCATGTTGGGCAACATCTCGCAAGATCTCAGAAGGCTTCACAAGGATGGGGGTCAGGTACTGAATGAGGGAGAGAGTGGGGGAGGGGAGGGAGAGGTGACCATAGGCACGGTCAAAGAGGGAGGTTTGAAAGCAGGACTTGAAGACAGATGAAGAGGGATCAAGACAGAGAGGTAGAGGGAGCGAGAGTTCCAGAAGGTTTAGGGAAGTAGAACAATTCAGAGCTCCAGGTGGCACTTTTGAGGCAAAGCTTCATCTGATCTGAGGCACAAAATTCCACCTAGTGTTAGCCTGCAAGACCATTTTGTTTTAAAAATCGCACAGGATGGTGGAATATTGTTAATGCCTTAACTCCAGTAGGAATTCCAGAAGACTTGACTGTAGCTCAGATGAAGGCTAGTGAACAGAAAACTTGGATTGAATGGCCTTCCACGGATGGGCAACTCAAGGAGGTGGGAGGCGGAGGGAGAGGAGGAGATCGTGCCAAGAAGTTGAAGAGGGAATTGGATGGGATACAGCTCTTAAATGAAGAAATGGATTGGAGGTTGAATGAGATGGACTTTTTTTTTTAATTATGTTTTGCTTTCGAGTTAGACCAGTAGGACTGATTGCAATAATCTTTTCTGGTTCTGTTTCATTCCTAAAGCTCTTCTACACAGGAATCAGGGTGACTGCAACATTCAAATTGGTGCTTCAAATCACACGGCGGCCACTGGTTTAAACTTTATCGTAGCTTGGGAGAAAATTTCACTTTTGTTTAAAAAACAATAAAAATGTTATGAAAATTATTTCTTATTGTCAACAGACGCGAGTGTAAAATAGCCACAATGATGACAACTGTGCGCTTGGGTTATTGAGGTGCTCGATGGTCAGTCACTTTCCCTGCGGGGGGGGGGTGTGTGGGGGCGGGGGGGGGTAAGTGTCTCAGTGCTTTGCATGAGAACTCTCTGCTCGCTCGGATAGGCCATCCGAGTGGCGTTCGATCTCTAAGTCATCAGGGATTCGATTGTTGAGAATGGCAAAGGGATTTGTAAAGGACGCAAAAGCAAAAACGGCCGACAGACTGAATTGCTGGACGGACACCCATCTCGGGGGTGATTTCCGTGAAGAGAAGTCATTGCCCGCAGCGGTGTTCCAGAGGGTTGTTTGTGACACAGTGGGGATACAACTAAAATGTGGAACGAAACAAATGGCCCCAGAAAGCCGTACGGGGAAGAATCAATTGGGAAGTTTAAAAGGGAGATAGATACACATTTGAGAAGTAAGGAGATGAGTGGGTTTGGGGGGGGTGGGGGTGGGTGGGTGGCGGGGAGAGAAATGAGCGGTATAGGAAGGGTGGACACACCCATAAATGAAATGAATAAAATCCTTCATACAGGATAGCATCTCAAAGCGGTATCGACACCGGATAGGACCCGTTGGGGCCAAATCGGCTGTTTTTGTATTGTATCTAATGGATCGAACCACCTTCTTCGATCTAATAAGCTGCAGAACAGGCTTGATGGGCTGTTTCTACGACACACCTGAGATTCTCCAGTTACAAATCCTCTTTGCCAATCTCACAAATTATATTGCCCGATTGTTTAAATGTTTTCACGTCGAACATTGACTTAGTAAACTTGTGTTTGTTAAGCATTACCGTCTCAGTATTACTTTATAAGAAGCTGTCGCTAACAAACTTAGCCAGTGAATTTGTGTCATTATCTTTCTTTTTTTTGCTGAATATTATTTATTGATAAATGCCATATACACTAGTCTAGATTTGTTTGGAAAAAGTCATTTTAAAAATGTATTTTTGTTGCGGTTTTGAAGCACTTCTGTGTTTGTTTTTCCAAAAATATTTTTTTTTAAAAAAAACTAAGATTCAATTTCAAAAATGTCAAACACTTTATTTTCGGGGGGTGGGGGGGGGGGGGGGTGGGGAAGGGGTTTTCTAAAAAAAAAAGTGTATTTTTAAAAGCTACCTGTTTGTACAACAATAATAATATAATAATCCTTGCATTTGATATAACTGCTAGTCACAGCAAAACACCTCAACCCGCTTCACCGTTTTTCTGTGAACTGGAGTGACTATATTTGTGGGTAAACCAGCAGCAACAAAAAACAACTTGCACTTATAAAGCGTCCTCCACGCCGGGTAGCATCTCAGAGCAACCAATTTGTGCCTCGCGAAGTCCCACAAACAGCCAAGAAGTAAATGTTCGATCTTTTTGGCAGCGTACAATAGTGTTGTGTGCAATCACTTTGTTAACAAGTCTTGATAAAAGTATTACGGAAAGAATTTCTGAGTTGGTTTTAATTTCTGTCTTTTGGATTATTTATTCTCCTGTGGGTTTTTTTTTTAATGCTCCTCAAACGGAGGATTATCAGAAGTGTGGACAGCAACAACAACAACAACTGGTGGACTTCATGTGGGGTAACGTCCCGCTTGACAGTGGTGGAGTCTGACCACGAGCCTAGGAGAGGGGGGAAGCATCTCGAAGTGGTATCACCCTTCGAGATGCTTCCCCCCTCCTCTGGTCATAAGCACGATCAAAAAGATCTTTAGGCGGGATTTAAAAAGTGGGAAGGGAGGGGGGCAAGGCGGAGAGATTGAGGGAGAGTTTCGGGGCGTAGTGGCTGAAGGCACGGCCACCGATGGTGGAGCAGAGGGGACAAGGGACGAACAGGAGGCCGGAGCCAGCCGAGCGGAGGCAACGGGCGGGGAAATGGGGATGGAGATAAGCAAATCAGATAGGTAGATGCTAGGGAGTGAAGGGATTTGAAAACGAGTGAGGGATCTTGAAAGCAATCCATTCAGTAATTGGGAGCAGGTGGAGGCTGGCAAGGACTGGTGTGATGAGGAATAGTCCATCCAGAAACAAGCTCTAGCATGGGTTACATATAGAGTGAAGCTCCCTCTGCTAGGGTGATAGGAGCCAGGACACTGGACTCATTTGCAAAACGGCTTCGGGGGAAAAAGACAGTAGGGCTGGTGTTCTGGAGGGATGAGATTGGATGGACGAAGGGCCTTCTTCATCCAGACCAATCTTGTAGATTGCTGCCTAAGGCCCGGGTGGGTGAGGTTTCAGCACGGTTCATATTCAGTATCTCTGAAATTTTCAGTATTATTTGCGAATCAGATGCTCTATCAGAAGAGCAAATGAGCAGGATTAGAGTAGAAAGCTCCAGTGGGAGAGTGAACACAGGATAAACTCAATGGGGGCGGAAAAAGAGAGCATGGGTATGGAAACAGAATTCAAATTGGATATCTACTCTTGACTAATGATGGGCCAAATGCCCTGCTTCAGGGTTGCAAATCTTGAATGAAGCTCTATACAAGTAACGGTTTCAGTACAGAGTTTCACCAGCGCGAGCAAGACGACCAAAAGCCCCGTTTGCTTTCATTCCCACCGAGTGCTTTCTGTTGTGCTGTGGTTTCTGGTTTCTACCTGAACGTGCTCTTTACATGAAAACATAAGGTCCTCACAGTGGTGAGTGAAACACCCAGTTTCCTATTGCAGCAAAGTGGGTGTTCAAATCACCACATCAAACCCTGGCAACTGCCTTGATGGCAGAAGCTGTTAAGTAAAAAAAAACTAATGTTGCCGAAGATTTATAGACCAGGGAAGGAAGTAATTTAGCACACCCGTGAGTGCATTCATTCGAGGATACGTCCCACAGATACAAACACACACATTACCCAGCACAAGATGTGTTTCTTAGTTGATCCATCACCGTGTTTTCAGCAATCCAAATCAGACAGCGTTCCACATACTGAACATTTCTGTGTCTGGGCTTTCGCCTCAGAGGGACGCATTCTGCTTACCTAATTCTGGAGGGTATTTGTGCAGGTCGTCAATAGCCAAAGCTTGGAGAACCCAGAGGGGTCAGGGCAGTACTGAAATGCTGCATTGAGGGAGGTGCCATCCTTTGAATGAGACAATCCCAACTGGTTGTCCTTCAGTTGGATATTCAAGATCTCATGACACCATTGGGAAAGAGAAGATATTTTGGCCAACAATCCTACAGGTAAACCACTTGTTCACCACATGGCCTGTTTCTGGGATATGTGCGCAAACTAACTGCTCCATTTGCCTACAAGTGCAGAGTTGCTTCACTTGACTGACAGCAATTATCTGTAAAGCGCTTTGAGATATTTTGACATTATAGGCCCTGAGTCAAATGCAAATTATAATTATTTATCTCAAAGGGAAGGAGGAAGATATTGCTGTATTCTGCCTAAAAGTGCTGAGACTTAGTAACGTCAGCACCAAGGTACTGAGCTCAGGTCTATGTAGACAAGAATTGTTTGTGGGAGACAGAATGGAAATGTGAGTGACAGAAACATAGGTCGAAAATATTTGGCACCATTTACAAAAATAAAACTCATAATCAAAAAGATCTATTAACACGTCTGGATTTACAGTAAGAGTCCAGACAGAAGGAACTATTTAGTTAAGTTGTGAACCCCACCTTTACTGCAAATTAGCAAGTGGGTGAGTGAAGAAAGCAAGCCTTGAGAGAGAGAAAAGAAAAATAAGAGAAGGGAGGGAGAAATGTAGGACGGAAGGAAGAAAGAAGAGAGGAAAGGGACAAAAGATTTGGAGAAAGGAGAGAAAAAGGGAGGAAAGATACATACGAGAGAGAGAGAGAGAGAGACACACACACACACACGCAAGAGAGAGGGTAGGAAGGAAGTTGCAGAGAGAAGACTGCTTCTCAGTCAGAAAAATAATAATAATAATTTAGTCACTCAATTCACGACTGTTTGTGGGACGCTGCTGTGTGCAATTGGCTGCCGGGTTTCGCCCACATAATATACAATCAAAATCTGTGAAGCGCTTTGAGACGTCTCAACGACGTGATAAGCTGCTGTATCAAATGCAAGTGCTGTTATTATTAGATTTCACATTTTGGAACATTGCCTTAACCAGACAGAAATAACGTGACCTCAGACCAAGTGGCTCACCAGACCCACACAGTGGAACTGGACGCTGAATTAATACTTGCCTAACACGCTCTTTCCTGTTTGTACTTTCCCCTGTGCTGATCAACCAAAATGGACAAACTCCTTCAGAGGTGAAGTTGCAGATGGTGCTGTGACACACTGGTCAGTGACAGATCAAGCGACTGAGTACGTTCCTGTGCAAATGTTCAGCTCTGTCGCAAGACGCTCAGTTAACCTTTCATCCACCTACGGGGATCAAAATAGTATAGGACAACAGCGTTGATAGAGTTAAGTTCACTCAGACACGATAACCCAGATGCCCTTCACCAAAAGGTGAATCACATTTTTGGGGGAGGAAATGTGCTAAGATATTGCAGCCCTGAAACACTACCTAGTCTCAGCCTGTACGACCACATCTTTATTAAACCGGGCTACGGGGCGGGATTGTGGAAAATTCTTCAATCTAATCTTCTGGGTGTCACACAGAATCAACTCTCGGGGAAATGAGAATGCACGATTAACGTCTTCATCAACGGGATGAAATTGCCACCTCTTTATACTGACGTTAATATCAGTGACGAGGCTCAGTGTGGAGTCCCGTAGTGCAGTGGTTAGCACGCTCACCTCGCAAGCGAGAGGACCTGGGTTCGATTCCTGGGCTGGCAAAACCTCAGGTAAGTTTTCTTACTCCACGCGACTCTGTTTACCTAGCATTAAGTAGGAACCCGACTGGCGATCGCTTTCTAGGGGTAATAATCTCTCCCTCCAAATTATAATTTGGTCCCTCAATCCACAACTGTGTCGCTGCTGTGCGCAATTGGCTCCCGCATTTCGCCCACAAAATACACAATCAATCCACATTACAATATATTCTGTGAAGCGCTTTGAGACATCACAACGACATGATGGGGCGCTATAGCAAATGCAAGCATTGTGATTTATTATTGTAAGGTTTTAACTGCTCCTAGGCAAGTGACCAAACCGCTGTTGATGGTATAAGGTTGTTAAATTGCTGGTAATTCGAACAGTTAAGAGACTCAGTTATCAGATCTCCCCCAGCAGGCGACAATCTGCAACCTCGGCTATTTCTACAATTACTGATCCACAAGCCACATATGAAACCGTTTACATTTTACAACCTCTAGCGTTGCAATTAAAATAAAGTAATCACGCCACAAGATTGCAGGCGACATATCCCTGGGAATCTATGGGAAACAGGATTAGATCCAAGAATCTGTCACTAGAGGCTACTCAGGCTCCACTGTTTTATTTTATAGGGGCCAAAGTGGAGAGAGCGAGCTGGTGCAATGAGGTTCTGTAATATAGAGAGTTGCTTCGGAAATGGAAGATGTAAATGCAAGTATCATCTAGTGGTAAGAAAGAACAGATCCTCTAATGATGTCTCAACGTACCTTACGGTAATTACTGTCATGTGTAGTGACTGGCTTTTGCAGGCAAAGGCGGCAGGCATGTCGTAGAATACTGCAAGACCCCACAAACAGCCAAGTAGACATCAACTGAATAATCTGGAGATCACCAGCCAGAACACTGGGAGAAACTGCCTCCTCTTTTCCGATAGGCATCCTTAAAATCCACCCAAAGACAGAATGATATCACACATCAGAACAACAACAATTTATGCAGCGCCCTTCACGTGGGGCAGTGTCTCAGAGCGCTTAACAGTGGCGGAGCCTGGTGCCGAGCCAGGGGGAGGGAGGAGGCGACGAAGCATGGTCGAGGAGGAAGGTCTTCAGTCATGATCCCAAAGAGGGGGAGGAGGGGGCAAGGCGGAGGGAATGGGGGTTGAAAGTTCCAGTAACAGAGCGAAAAGCACCTTTTTAGGAAACGAAGCAAACTATTTTCAACCTCGAACTAGTTTTCTTTTTGGACTATTTATTGTGCCAAATTATTTTCATTGGCAAATGAAGATATTCCGTTAAAAAAAAATTTGACACACATTTCCATTTTTGTTAAAATCTATATTTATAGGCAAATACAAAACGCGGAAGTCAACATCTTGAGGAATAGAACTTCACAAAACTTTTACAAACACCCGTTTTTTTTTTGAAAAAGTTATATCACATTGCATTTTTTTAAAAAAAAGAATCAGTCAGGAATTTGCAAGATGAACGTCGAGTGAAATACGAGGATCATGGTAAGAGAGCGAGAGAGAGAGAGAGAGAGAGAGAGAGAGAGAGAGAGAGAACGAGAAATGAATTTGGGGCGATAAGAAAAGAAACAAGAATTTTGCTGTGAACAATTATGAACTCGCTCACGTATACATCTCATTAAACATTTGGCTCAATGCTAAGGGGGATAAAGAAGATAAAAGGATGTTAAACCAGGCAATTCATGCTTTATCCTGTCCCACCCTCCGACCCTAATTCCTCCCCCACCACTCCTTCCCATCTCTGAAGGAGTCTTTGGTTTCTTGGTCGCAGTGGAGATAAGACCAATGGGGTCTGGAATCTGAATTTTGCTGTTTGCTGACCAGTTGGCCATTCACCGCTTAATCTGATCTGCTGGTATCACAATTTTTTTTAGAAACCTCGTCACGTTTAGATGATGACTTTTTATTAAGAGTTCATTCGTGATTGTTCCCGCAATCGGGCTCCAACTGAACACTTCAGTGGGCTTTATTCAAGTAGGCAAGACACATTCCCCCGTCTATAAATGTAACTCAACTGTTGAAGTAGTTTATGGGTATGAAATACTTACTCTGCTCTCCATGGTTAGGAATAAACTCTTTGACAAGACACTTGTCTTAAAAGACGCATAGTCTTTGGTCTTCCTTTCCCCCCTTCATCCAACGCCTACTCACCTACCCACCAACTCAAACACCCCCCACACTCACACACACAGACCCCACCCCCACACAGACCCCACCCCCACACACATACACCTCCCACCCCCACACACACCCCCACCCACACACATGCACGTGAACATACACAGGCCAGCAAAGGAATGAGACAGAATCACATAATGAGCAATGAACATGTCCAGCACCGAGCTTACTGCCATTCCAGTCACATCCCACATCAGCTGAACCATTTGACCAGAGGGGCCGTGAACACCAAAACCTAAAGATCCTGGGGTTAGAGTTTTGCCCAGGAGGGAGGAAAGCAGGATTCAACAACTTTTCCAGCAAGTTATGCCTGAAATCCCCCTACCTCTGGATTCCCAGAAACAGCCTCCTGAGCGAGCGAGTGCCACGTGACAGACGAGATTCTCACCTTTTCATTGAATCCTGAGCGACTGTGGCTGAGGAATCCATAGAGGAGCAGGGCTTACCAGCTGCTTGCGATCACCCTTTGTAACTGGATCAGTCCTTGGTGCCAAGCTGATAGCCAACACAGTCACTGACCAACCTTGCTTCGTGATCAGCAAGCAGGCCGCCTGCTCTGTGGGTAACATGACCACAGTTTGCCTGGTCCAGCGGTTTAGTCGTGATGCAAACTCCAACGCCTATCAAGAGTGGAGTGAGTGAGTATCCAATGGAGCTGTGCTCAGGCCTGTTACCATAGGCTTGCAGTACATCCCATCAGCGTGTTGTACTTTCGCGTTGCCACTTTAAATAAAATATCGCACAAGCTTTTGCTCTAAACAAACAGGGCTTCTCTGAGAAACAAGATTTAAAAAAAAACAGGATTATTGAACACTGAGTAAGAATAATGGACAGCCACTCGTAATTGGGCATGGAGAAGGCTGAAGGGAATGAGGAGACGAGACAAAATACCACATAACCTGCCGTTGTCCTGGTTTTAAATACTGTTGAAGGCAGTACATTTGGAACGGAGGAACTGTGTTCCTCGCGTAGTCTGGCAAGACAAGACAAAGGGTGCTCCTCTCAGTGTCTGTGTCGGAGGAGAGCAGTTGAGGCCAGTCTGCTATCGGAGCAGCTTGTTTTCGGGGTTGAAGATGCCATCGCACTCCACGAGGATCAGCTCCACGATCTGGTTCTGGTAAACCATGTGCACCGCCATGTTGCTAAAGTCCTTCTCCGATCGCATGAGCGTGGGCCCGAACACGATGGCTATGCTCTGAGCCGTCATGCGATTGGCCTCCGAGTGCTCCACGACCCTGAAAGCAGAAACAGCCGCGTTGCGAGGTTACATCCTCGTGAGGCGTGAGCCCGAGCACGGTCATTCGTCACCGCTTCGTCATGAAGATCCCTCACACACTGAAATCATTTCTCTTCCAATTTGTAGCCCTGCTCTCCTGAAGGTGTTTCTGACTCGTTTTTCTCTATGGTTCCACTCGCTTAGTTTTCTTATTCAACACAAACAAATCCCGTTCCTCTCCTCGCCCAACATCCGCATCCGTGCAACAACAGCAACAACAACAACAACAACTTGCATTTATATAGCACCCTTCATGTTGGACAGCGTCTCGGAGAGCTTAACAGTGGCGGAGCACGACACCAAGCCAACAACAACAACAACAAGATTCCATTTATTGAGCGCCTTTCACGTCGGGAGGACGTCCCAAGGCGCTGTAAAAGCCATGGAGTGATCTTAAGCCGTTCGAAGAGGAAGGTCTTCATACATTCTCCAGCAAAGGGTGTGTGTGTGTCTGGATAGCAATCAGGAATGGGATTTCTATTTGTTTTTCTTTTCTTAACCCAGGGTCACTGACACCAATTGTAGACCCCCCCACCCTCCCCCCAACCCCAACCAGCAAGCTGGCCAGAGATCAGCTAGCCCAAGCGCTCTGGGACATTATCCTGCGTGAGGGCACTATATAAATGCAAGTTGTTGTTGATTAAGCACAGATCAGGATTGACCCTGGGTACTGACCTTGTACTGTGGTTAGTATTGTATATACCGGCGCTGTAATGTCTTTGCTCACCAGAGGGGTGGCCAATCCACATTGTAGAACCAGAATAAAACCTTCTCTGTACTCTTCCCGAACAAAAGCGCCTCAGTCCTAACCTCAGAAGATCACCATCCAAAGCAGCAATGTGTAATCATGCCATTTCCCACAAGAGGCTTCCCAGTCGCCTCTTTAATGGTGATTACCATCTTAGCAACAAACATCAGCAACGACGGGGTTGGGGGTGTCTCTTGTTTCCACTCAAGCACGGATTTGTCTTTGGCAGACCCTGTTGTCCCCAAGACAGTTGTACTTCAATAAGAGGGTAAAACTCAGAAGCTTTACCCCCATGGCATTTCTCCAACAACAAATAAAGGGTTGCAATGTTGCAGATTACTTTAATTTCAAAGAACGGAATAACTATTCTGCAGCTCTCCCCGCTTTCCTTTCACTGAAATCTCCCAGAATCAGAGGAACAGGCAACTCAGCTCATCCAGTCTCTATCAGTGCTCGTCTCCACATGAGCCACTCAGGCTGATCTCTCCATCTCTCTGTATCCTTTAATATTCCGCTGTTTCTAGAATCCTTCAATTCCCCTTTAACAGAATACATAAACTGTCTCAACAGCAATTTGTGGCAGAGAATTCCAGATTCCAATCATTCCCTCCTGCCCCCGCCCCCATCCCTTTGAACTTAATAATAAAACAATTCTTGCATTTGATATAGCGCTTTTCACGTCTTCTCGACGGATTAACTTCCCCTTTAATCATTTTGGAAATCATCTTAATTTTGTACCAACATCTTCCAGAGGTTGTGCTTGTTGTGGCGTGAGGAGAGCCAGAGAAATGATCAACATTCTCAAAGTCTCTGAGTACTCGAAGAGTTAAAGGAACAGGCAGCCACCCAACCTCCCCCACCCCCTCCCTCCCTCCCTCCCTATCATCCCCACAGAGCAATTTAGTTTTAATTCCGCTCGGCGCCGCTCTCTCTCCTTCGCTCTCATTTCTAGGTCAATCCCAAATCCAGAGTTGCTGGGAACAAGCTCGGAGAATCTACTGGAGAATCTTGTGGGAAACCGAAACGGGTTGGCAATAGAATCGACAGAGGCAGGGACTGGGGAAGTGACAGAGTACAAATCTAAGTGTGATTGAGCAAGGAAACATCTTTGCTGCAACTCTCAACGAGATCATCAGACCATTTTAGTGATATTAGTAGGCAGATTTTCACCCAAAGGGTAGTGGAAGTCTGGAACTCTCTCCTCCAAAAGGCTGTGGATGCTGGATCCATTTACATTTTCAAGACAGAGGTAAATAGATATTTGTTAGGTCAGGGTATTAAGGGATATGGGACAAGGGCAGGTAACTGGACTTGAGGTACAGGTGAACCATGATAAAATGGCGAAACAGGGGCTGAATGGCCTCCTCCTGTTTCTGTAAGGGATTGGTCCTCACTCTTTATTCTTCATCTGGCTGCTCCCAAATACCACACACTTCTCCATCTCTCATTCTTCAAATTCATAAAATACTTTCACACGGACATGGTGGAGTGTTATTGTTCTCTCTTCCTCTCCCTTTTCCAGAATGTCAACCCAAATGTCTGATGAACGAGCTGGACTCCAGCAGTGACTCCAGGTATCGAACCCGAACCCTGTGTATCACGCCACTTCTGCACTGATTTGGCAAAGGTTCTAGCCCTATGCTCATGCACCGGTCTTGCTCTCTCGCTCCTCTCACATTCACTAATTATTTGCAGATTTCTCTGATGGGGGTTTATTCTGCAGGGCTTTCTTTGCTGGAACATCCACCCCACCCTTTCGTGAATTAAGCATCTTTCAAAATGGTTGTTTTCCGGTTGCTGTGGCAATTCTTAATAACTGGGATTCCAGGCTGGCACCAGGAATTAGTACCTGACCATTACCAATTTGAGAAACACGTGGGTTTTATTACTGGAACAATCGGCTGTGAGTTAAAATCCACTCTCTCACAGACAAGATCGGTTACCACACTGACAACGACGAGTCCCTACTCTCGGAAAAAAATATATTTTGAGTTTTTTTTAGACAAAAGTAGCAAAGCCACCGAGATTCAAGGCAAACAGTAAAGCTTTTCATTCTTTGATTGCACGAGTTTTAGCAGTCGTTTTGTTTTCTGCTTGAAACACTCCAAGGCAACGAAACCAAGAACCATTACTATCCATTGCCAGTGCTTGTGGCCATGACACCGTTGCCTTAATTCCAATCAATTGAGCAATACTTAACCCATTCACCCCTGGAGATATTACACATCAACCTAATTCCTTTTCTTAAAAAAAACATGCTTTTCTTCTGCCTAGAACATTCTAAGAACCAGGGATTATAGTTTCAAAATAACTTGTTGAGTTGTTGGAACAAAGTTGTGGAACAAAGGGCAGGGACTCTTCCCACTCAGCTCCTGTTAACTCTGCAAGCCAAAGCCCTAACGGGTAGGGTGGACTTAGCTGGACAAGCAGCAGGAAAGCGATATCAATGGCAAGCTATGTGGTTTTAGCTGGATAGACTCCAGCAGTTACACCAATCCACACTCTGGGATTGCTATTTGGAGTCCTGTAGCTCAGTGCAGCCCATAGCACAGAAACTGCCCTGGTCAAGGTCACCAATGATATCCTGACCATCTGTGACCAGGGCTCCCTCTGCCTCCTCGTCCTCCTCGACCTATCGGCAGCATTCGATACGGTCGACCACGCTATCCTACTCCACCGCTTGTCCTCCCACCTCAACCTTCAAGGCACTGTCCTTGAGTGGTTTAGGTCGTACTTTTCTCACCGTCTTCACTTTGTCTCGACGAACGGCTTCTCCTCCACCCCCCGTACTGTCTCATGTGGAGTCCCTCAGGGCTCTGTCCTCGGTCCCCTCCTCTTCACCCTCTATATGCTCCCCCTTGGTGACATCATCCGCAGACATGGAGTTAACTTCCACATGTATGCGGATGACACCCAACTCTACCTTTCCTCCTCTACTCTCAACTCCACGACCACCGATGTCCTGACAGCTGCCTGTCCGACATCGAGTCCTGGACGAGAGACAACTTTCTTCAGCTCAACGTGCGAAAAACCGAGGCCCTCCTGATTGGCTCGCGTCAGCGCCTCCGCACCTCAGGCGCCGACACCATCAGCATCCAAGGCTGCACTCTCCACCTCTCAAAGCCAGTCAGGAACCTCGGCGTTTTGTTCGACCCTGAGCTGTCCTTTCTCCCTCACATCCGCACCACAACTGGCACCGCCTTCCATCACCTCCGGAACATCGCCAGACTACGGCACTACCTCACCCCTCACGCTGCTGAAACCCTGGTTCACGCCTTTGTCACCTCAAGGCTGGACTATGGGAACTCTCTCCTCGCCGGCCTTCCCGGCCCTCCCTCCACAAGCTGCAGGTCATTCAGAACTCTGCAGCTCGTGTACTGTCCCGCACCAGGCTTCGGGACCACATCACTCCCACCCTCGCTCGCCTCCACTGGCTCCCCATCCCCCAGAGGATTGATTTCAAGATCCTCATCCTCACCTACAAGGCCATTCACGGCCTTGCTCCCTCCTACCTCTCCAACCTACTATCCCCCTACCTACCTGCCCGTACCCTCCGTTCCTCCGGCTCCGGTCTGCTCCACGTCCCCCGCCCCAATCGCCCTACCATTGGTGGTCGGGCCTTCAGCCTCTCAGCCTCGAGGCTCTGGAACTCTATCCCCCAGTGCCTTCGCCTTGCTTCCTCCCTCTCCTCCTTCAAGGCCGGTCTCAAAACCTTTCTCTTTGACCGAGCCTTCAGCTCCCCTCTCGACTCTCTTCCCCCTTCTCGCTCCCTCCCATCCCTCCCCTCACCCTGACCATTTCCCCCCTCCTCGCTCCCTCCCCTCCCCTCACCCTGACCATTTCCCCCCTGCTCGGGTCATGACCCAACTGTGCAGCGCCTTGGGACGTCCTCCTGACGTGAAAGGCGCTTTATAAATGGAATCTTGTTGCTGTTGTTGTTGGTTAGAGCACTCGCTTTGCAAGCGAGAGACCTGAGTTCAATTCCAGGCAGAGGGCGAAACCTTGGGCAAGTTTCCTTACTCCACACAGAGCCTAATGATAATCCCTCCAAAACAAAAAACAATAATAAATTGGTCATTTTCAATCTACGACTGTTTGTGGGACATTGCTGTGCGCAATTGGTGGCCGCGTTCGCCCACAAATATACAGTCAATTCACTTTACAGTATATTCTGTGAAGCGCTTTGGGACGTCCTCCCGACGTGAAAAGCGCTATATCAAATGCAAGGATTATTATTATTATTATTCCCAAGCCTTGGCTCTTGCCAACCTGCGCCTAATAATTTCCGGAATTAGGTAAGCAGGATGTGTCCCTCCAGGAAGAGAGTGCACATTCCATTCCAATAATCTAACTCTAGAATTTCCTTGCGTAGGTGGGATGCATGGAATTTGCAGTTTGGTTTGGATATTCATAAGGTGATGGGTTTCTGTATGTGTCAGACACCCAGCTGAGAAGAAAAAGGTTTCCAAAAGAAACAAGACAAGTTCCTGGAAACTGCAGGATTCAGGGTTATTGCATGGTAGACAGCTTCTGCGAAATTGGACTAGCAGTGAGATTGATCTACTGCCTGAAACTCTTAGCCTGTTACTTTTAGATTCATTTGACTGGCCTGTACTCTTTTTGTACTGTTCATTTTCCAAATACAACATGAAGCACGAAAACATCCAAATAAGACTAAAATCTTATGAAATCAGCAGCTAATAAACACATTATTTACAAAAAAAAACTATGTGAAGGGAAAACCAATAAGGTTGAATCAGCATATAACAACCTGGCCAACAGATGAAATCGACCATTCGCTTCATGGTGTTTGTAGGACATGACTATGCGGAAATTGGCTGCCGAGTTCACCCACAAATACAGTCACTACACTTTACAGTAAATCTTGTGAAGCCCTTTGAGATGTCATCCAGGCATCAGTAACAAAGATGCATAATTGCATGATCATTGCAAGAGGCATAATGGGGGAAGTTGCAAGAATTGTCTTTCACATACACGTACACAGAATTATTAGGACGTGTGATCCATTAAAATTGACTATTAAAGCCAAGGCATTTAAGAGGCAAATTAGATGAATACGTGAAGAATGAAGGTATAAAAAGATATGGAGGAAAGAGCAGGGTTATGGGATTAGCATTAAAGAATGCTCACAGCACAGAAAGCCATTGGGAATGTTTTTACGCACACTTGAACACAGTACTGGTTTAATTCACCTCGAAAGAATGAAGGGCTGAGTGGACCTTAGTGAGATTCAAATCCCAAAGCTTTTGGTCCCAAGGCCTGATCACAAGCTATGGGAGGAAACACAGTTGGTATGGGACAAGGTTTCGCACTGAACACTTCTGTTTACTCACTTTTTTAGGTGTCTAAACATGACTCTCATTGTGTCTTGGTTGGGTTTTGGTAAACTCCACACCAGCTGTTTTATGCTCTCGACTTTCTCAGCAGCATCAGCTATTTCTACAAAATAAAACACGCAACAAACACAGTCGTGTTTAAGCATTAAATTACCCTGCAACTAGTCTAGCCAACATGGTTGCAATTAAAGGCTTACATTTTTTTTTAAAAGGAATGATTACTTTATAAATATACATTCGGTTTATCCAGAAGGGTGACAATTACCCACTGTGTCACCTCAAGGCTGGACTATGGGAACTCTCTCCTCGCCGGCCTTCCCGCCACCTCCCTCCACAAGCTGCAGGTCATTCAGAACTCTGCAGCTCGTGTACTGTCCCGCACCAGGCTTCGGGACCACATCACTCCTACCCTCGCTCGCCTCCACTGGCTCCCCATCCCCCAGAGGATTGATTTCAAGATCCTCATCCTCACCTACAAGGCCATTCACGGCCTTGCTCCCTCCTACCTCTCCAACCTACTATCCCCCTACCTACCTGCCCGTACCCTCCGTTCCTCTGGCTCCGGTCTGCTCCACGTCCCCCGCCCCAACCGCCCTACTATCGGTGGTCGGGCCTTCAGCCTCTCAGCCCGAGGCTCTGGAACTCCATCCCCAGTGCCTTCGCCTTGCTTCCTCCCTTTCCTCCTTCAAGGCCGGTCTCAAAACCTTTCTCTTTGACCGAGCCTTCAGCTCCCCTCTCGACTCTCTTCCTCCTCCTCGCTCCCTCCCTTCCCTCCCCTCACCCTGACCATTTCCCCCCTCCTCGCTCCCTCCCTTCCCTCCCCTCACCCTGACCATTTCCCCCCTCCTCTCTCCCTCCCTTCCCTCCCCTCACCCTGACCATTTCCCCCCTGCTCGGGTCATGACCCAACTGTGCAGCGCCTTGGGACGTCCTCCTGACGTGAAAGGCGCTCTATAAATGGAATCTTGTTGTTGTTGTTGTTGTTGTAATTGTACATTTGCTGTTTATTAATCAGGGATCGAATTCCTTACTATCAACAACAAATGACATTTACACAGCACCTTTCACATCAGGAGGATGTCCCAAGGTGCTGGACAGTCAGGGATCCACATCCGAGCTGATGATTGGGATCAGGAGGGGAGGAGGTCAGGGTGGGCAGGGGTAGAAGGGTGACCGAAGGCACGGTCGAAGAGGAGGGTCTTGAAGTGGGTCTTGAAGGAGGCAAGGGAGGCGGCGAGGCAGAGGGACTGTGGGATGGAGCTCCAGAGGGTGGGGGCAGGGAGGCTGACGGTCCATCTGCCAATGGTGGGGCAGGCAAGGCCAGGATATGAAGCAGGCTGGAGCCCGCTGAGCGGAGGGAGCGGATAGATTGGTAGTGGGCCAGAAGATCACAGAGGAGGTCACTTACTAATAGCTGACACAAAGTGTTCAAAGGAGTTATATGGGACAAGTGGTTCAGGCAGCTCTCGGAAGAACATCTTCAAAGCTCCGGTGATCACATGAACGTCCTCCCACTGAGCATCATCCATGTTCAGCTTCTCCTCTGCACAAACAAAACAGTATTCAGCACTGAATGACCACCGTTGTGTTGAAGCTTTTGGAGCCGTGGTAAGATGAAAATCGGAGCTCTGATCACTGACCATCTCCATGTAACAAACAAGAATGAAGCACTCAACAGCATAGTCAAG
The DNA here is from genome assembly GCF_018977255.1 of Callorhinchus milii. NCBI lineage: Eukaryota > Metazoa > Chordata > Chondrichthyes > Chimaeriformes > Callorhinchidae > Callorhinchus > Callorhinchus milii. The sequence continues at coordinate 2,367,704 of NW_024704768.1, forward strand.
AACACATCAAGGCATGATCTTAAGCAACAAACGCCATTGCCAGACACATGATAGCAAAGGGCTGGTTGCTGCAACTCCACGGACACAGACACAGAGCTACACTCACACAGCTACAAACACAAATGACACCACACGGACACATAAGCGGCACGAAACAGCCACAGCTTCATAGCGTAAACTGTGAGTGGAATCATCTACCATTGATGTATACCACGACAACAACAACAACAAATTACATTTGTATAGCGCCTTTCATATCAGGACGATGTCCCAAGGCTGGGCAGTCAAGCATTTGGACCCGAGCTGGGGGTTGGGATCAGGAGGGGTTGAGGGCATTAATAGATAATAATAATAATTAATTATAATAATAATAATTAATATATGACCTTCCAGTATGTAGAAATCTGAAGCCACCCAGTATAAGATCCTGCCCTAAGCACAGCAGGGAGACTAATTAACTCTCTCTAACACTAGCAGGATACCAATAAAACACCAAGAAATTAATGAAGAAACCATACTTTACTATGTGGTTCAATATTTAGGAGTATGAAGCTCTTGCTCGGAGAATCAATATCTAATCTACAACCTCTCCCCTCCCAAGTACAGTCTGATTCAAGCGCTCCGAGACGCTGCCCCGCATGAAGCGTGCTATATAAGTGCAAGCTGTTGTTGTTACAGCACGTTTGTTCTGTGTGCGTTAAGATTGACTTCAACAAACTGCCAAATGTCAGAGGCTTTGAAATGCTGCGTAAATGGAGCAAGTTTAAACCCAGGTGGAATTCCCCCCCATCTGTGGCAATCTAATCGTCAATCAGCAATGGGATCTGGAGCTGTAAATAACCTGGCAAACACCTTGATCTGAACAACTCGCCAGGAAGAGTCTTCTCGGCATATAGGATTGAAGACTGCCAGGGAACAGTCACAGCTTCACACAGGGGAACTGTTGCAACAGGACTCTCAAGCACACGGACGCCTGGCTGAGACACAGATTGAGCAGACAGGGAGCTTGAGCAAAGCTCTTTGCACAACCAGATGCAGCCACTTAGAATGCCAGGGCGAGATGGTTTCTTCTACCTTGACACAGTCCTTCGGGAAACAAATAGCGACCATCAGTTGTCACCGCCCTTTCTGTAAAAATAATATTAGAAAAACGCAGCCACTTAAGTCACCTTCTGGAACAGTAAGTGCAAATAAATAACGAATTGATGGAGGAGCCTGCAGATGATTCTGATTAACTTTTCTTTTTTTTTTAAAAACGATGAAACCAAATAAATCAGTCAACAACCCAGGCAAGTAAACATCAGCGGACAGAAACCTCAAGGCGATTGAACTTTGAGAGAATTTGAGGTTATTGCTGATGCAAACCTTACATCCTACAGCTGTGAGATGTGCACACTCCATCTCCTCCGCAAATGAAAGACTCATTATTTAACACACGTGTATATGTTATTGCTCACGGATTGGGGGTTGCGGAAAGTGTTGATGGTTGACATCGGAAATCTTTTTGCTGTGCCTTTCTCATGGGAAGCATCTTTAATCTCAGATACCGATGTGTGATGGACCCTCCCTCCACAAGTCTGAGGAAGTCACAGAGGAGGCTTTGAAATGCTGTGTAAATGGAGCAAGTTTAAACTCAGGGTATCGATTACAATCAACTGTGATCTTGAACTGTGAAAACTGTGAAGCCACTCACGGATGTCACCCTCGGTTTAAGGTAAAAGATCTGCTTCACCAGGAAGTCCCCAGCTAATAGCTAGGGTGGGGTCTAAGATTCTATGATTCTATAGCAGGCGAGTGAGACTAGCTGGTAGCTCTTTCAAAGCCCGATGGGCTGAATGGCCTGCTTCTGTGCTGTAGGGTTCTATGATTCTAAAGTCAGGAACGCAAACATGGTGACATGTAATTGAGGTTTTCATGCTGTGATTATCCTGGTCATAGAATCATAGAGCACAGTACAGAAGGAGGCCATTTGGCTCATCGTACCTGTGCTGGCTCTTTGAAAGAGCTATCAACTAGTCCCACTCCCCCGTGCTTTCCTCATAGCCTTGCAATTTTTTTCCTTTTCAAGTAGCTATCCAATTCTCTTTTGAAACTTATTATTGAATCTACTCCACCACCATCTCAAGCAGTGAATTCCAGATCATAACAACACGCTGCGTTAAAAAAAAAATCTTCTCATCTCTCCTCTGCTTCTTTTGACAATTGTGTGGTAGGAGCACCTTACCCACTAGGGCTTTGACTCACAAGATTGAGCACATGTCTGGACTTCCAAGTCTCACTGATGAGCTAGAGTGGCTGGTCAAACTATTAGTAGTGCCTTGGATTTACTGGCTTTAGCCCAATCTCTCCACAGTCAGTTCAACCCCAGGGAGAACATTTTATTCTAAAAAGAAAACGGTGCTGGTAGAAGGGTGAGGAGCTGCGTGCTCCCAACAGAGTCAAACCCAACATCTGGTGGTCCCAAATCAAGAGCTCAACTAACTGAGAAACTCCAGCGTGGTTCAGAATCGGAGAAATGAACAGAACAGAGTTTGAGGCTGCAGCACTCAACTTGCACGTGAACAGTCATCATGCACCTTCCAGTGGACCTGCCAAAGTACACACAACTTCAAGGAACTTTAATTGCAGCCGTAAGAAAATAATTGCATGGGAAAGAGATTTGTTCCATTATGTAATTAATTAGAATTTGGATTGGTCCCAGTCTTTGTGTACTTGCAATCCAGGAATGTCAAAAGTAATTCTCTCACTGACTGATCAGGGTCTGTCTTCACATGTAGAAACGTGCTCAAGGGAATGAGTGAAAGACGGGGCCATTGGCTAGTTAACTCTCAGTCAGAATGGCCCAAGGCTGCTCCAATTTGCCTGCCCAGATTTTTTTTATATATGGGAAGGGAGGTTGGGGGAAAGGACAGTAAGTATCAGAATTATTTCTCGATGGTGTGACCTCAATAGGAGAAGGGACAAGGGCAGTTTCAGGACAGATACCAGAAAGCTTTTCTTTACAGAGAGGAGTTGATGACTGGTTTACCGGGAAGAGTGGTTGAGGCCATGACATTGCCAATACAGGCACTATGGGCTGAATGGCCTCCTTCTGTGCTGTAGGGTTCTATGATGTAACACCTTGATGGTGTTGTAATTGAGGCTTAGGGTGTGCGTTCTAGGAAGTTGAGATAAAATGGGCCAAAGGGCCTTCTTCATCCAAAACTCTTTTGTTTTAATTGGTCCACATCATAACTGGTCCACATGAAGTTTGCACCTCTTGTCAGCCAATTGGTAAACATAGCGCAAACTATCCTGTACTCCTGATTTATATGCAGAGGTGAATCTGTTGCTCCAATGGAGAGAGGGCAAACAAGGTGGAACATACCAAGAGGTGTAAAATAACTTTCACTGTAACTTTTTTGACTGCTAACCAGAGAGTCAAAGATTGAGCAGCAGCCCAATGGGGTGAAACTGGCCCCACAGACTGGCCTGTCAATAGGGTAGGCTACTGCAGAGTCAGCGCTGCATCACAGTGGCTATATTGCCAGAGAGCTGGAAGCAATTACCCTGGAAATGCAACAACAACCACAACACATTACATTTACACAGCTCCTTTCACGTCGTGAGGACATCTCAAGACGCTGGATTTGCACCCAAGCTGGGGGTTGGGATCAGGAAGGCAGGGAGGGTGATGAAGAGTGGGTTGAAGAAGAGGGTCTTGGGACGGGTTCCAAAGAGTGGAGGCAGAAACGCTGAAGGCAGTGAGGGAAGAGTAAGAAGAGGGGAACAGTACCAATAACTCCCTTGGAGGAGGCAAAGCAACTGTTTGTCATTCATTTTCTGAAGACCAAGAGTAGGAAAGAGTTAAATAAGGCAATGTCTGGTATGATTCTCTTGGAGCTACAGAGGGTTACAACAGAGGGTTAGGATAAGAATGGTGGCAGATCGATAAACACACGTCATTTAGAAAAACTGAGGTCGGAGCAAGGATGAAATTCACGAGTTAAAAATAACACTAAAACTGCATTTTATTGCACCGAGAGTAAGATGTCTGGAGGGGTAATTAACACGGCAGATCCTGGGTGGCAATAACACTATGCAACTTATTTGACAGATTTGCTGTGAAGAGATCGCCGCTGATCGCAGTTCAGTCTTAGGTCAGTTAGTTATGTTTCACTCGTTTTTGGTTTAAGAATATGATATAGTTCATCCTTAAAAATAGCAACAATTCGCATTTCAAATAAATGTAGGGCTGAACAGAATGAGAGATTGATAGATATGGATCAAAGGCAGAAGAGATGTATGGTTTATTTTAGGTTTTTGAAGGCGGGGCGAGACGTCATGAGGCAAAGTGTTTTCAGGAGAAAGCTCCACACAAGGGCATGGTCTTGGCTGAGGTCTTGACCGCCGATGGTGGTGGAGTGCAGAGCACATCATCAGACTCGCTCTTTACAATCCTAAAACGTCACTCTTGCCCTTTTTCTCTTTCGTTTCTCTGATAGAGATCGACCGCTCTGGGTTAAACGATGAATTTTTGAACCAAGGGAGAAAAAAGCCCTTGAGAACAGGTGCCAGCATGGGAGCGAGAGCTAGAATTTAGGAGCAGTACAGTTACGTGCAAAACTGAATCAGCCCAGACCGGGTGTGGAGCTGGAGGATTTCTGCCATGTTTCCACATACAGCAGCAAAGCACGCGAGTCACTCGTGTCATGTCCTTCTCATCGACAGTCTACTTGTGCAACACTGCCATCTGCTGCAGAAACATGCCCCAACTGTGTTAAATAAACTAAGACCGAGCTTCCGCGAGGGGCTATGCTGCTCTGCTTTATCGATAACGATAATGTCACAACCTTGGGGATAATCAGAGTTTTCTCATATATATATATATAAATAAATAATATATATTATTGTAATAATATAATATTTATTATTATATATAATATATATATTTACACACACACACAGTGACCAAAACGTCAGGATACAATTAAAACGTCTAATAAAGAAATTGTGATATTTTTGTGGGGGGGGGTTTAGATAATACGGTAGATATCACGACTTTTTGGTCAGCTTGTATATATGTGTATACTATGTGCATTATATACTGTATGTATATATAATTTAAAAAAATACATAATATCACATTGGTGTGCACATATCGCTTACCGTGATCTACTAGGAACCTCAACTTCTGTATCGTCGCGAGGTTTCCACTTACTCGATAAATGCCATCCGCTTCCAGCCCTATGAGTGAGTAAGGAGAGGGATTGTACTAACCATCAGGTTAGAATTTCATGCGGAATATCATTTAAAATAAATATAATATAATTTGAATATGAATAGAATTTCAGCAATGCTGTCTCGATGAAGGAGCCCAGTTAACGATCTAATTTTTTTTAAATTTAGTTATTTTACAGCGAAGTACAAATCCTGTATCACAACAATGTGTAAATTCATGGTTAAAGTCAAGGAATGTGTCATTAACTGAAGACTTGTACAGGTGGAAGGAAGCCTGCTCCCTCCCTCAATTTGCCCAAGCAGAGTGTGATGGTGAATAGTGTTCAGTTTGTTTTCTTTCCTCCCCAAGTTCTCTCCCTCCTCACCCTCACCAGTGCCCTCCTGCACCTTGCCCAAGAACCCAGTCTTCATGTGCGTGCCCTTTCAAATCGATTGCAAAACACAGCCACCACACTTGTGAAGTGCTAAGTCTAAAAGCAGCTTATTTTCATACAGCAAATCTGTAAAAGATAATTGCCTTAGAGAGATTATCACAGGTACGACCAGCACCTGGACTCCACATAGAAATTCTTCCTATCAAGGTTTCAACAAACTAATTTTAAAATCCAATTTACACACAATTTTCAGAGCAGATGGGAAGCACAGTCTCCATAAAAATTCCCACTCTATCAACAGCATTTTTGCCCTCAAGCAACAAAAAAATCACAATACAACAATAATAATCCTTGCATTTGATATAGTGCCTTATCATGCTGTCGAGATGTCTCAAAGCGCTTCACAGAATGAATTGACTATATATTTTGTGGGCGAAACGTGGCAGGCAATTGTGCACAGCAGTGTCCCACGAACATTTGTGAATTGAGGGACCACATTTTTTTTTCTCGAGGGATTATTACTCCCGGAAAATAATCCACCAATCGACCAACAACCAGGTTCCTACTTACTGCTGGGTAAACAGAGGCACGTGGAGTATGGAAACTTGCCGAAGGTTTTGCTGCGCTCAGGAACCTAACCCAGTTCCTCTCGCTTGCGAGGCGAGCGCTCCAACCAATCTTGATCAGATCTCTAACCAATACACCACAATAAATCAATGACATCCTTCGCTCGGGATGGGGTGGGCTCACCTCGCTTCTCCACGGCATCGATGCAGAGTTGCACAAACTTGGGAACGTTCTCCTTCTCCCGGTCACACAGAGTTTCAAGCCGGCAGCCAAACACCTGGTCTGCAAGACATCAACCAGAATACATCCGTTTTAGTTCATGAAAAGTACCGCGTAGTCCAAGAGACAAACAAAACTTGGAATCTTTAGAAAACAGAGGGCCCTGGAACACAAACCAACAACAAAAACTTATATTTATATAGCACCCCTCACCAGGGTAGCGTCCCAGGGCGCTTGATAGTGGCGGAGCATGACAGTGCTCCACAGCAAGCTCCACAAATCAGGTGGGGTGCAAACTCCCGAATTGCCTGCTCTTCTTCAATAGCAAAATGGGACATTCAAAACCCACTTGAACAGGGAGACAGGGCCTTGGTTTAAAAATCTCATCCAAAAGGATGTCCTGTAGCGTAGTGCTGAGAGCACTCGCCTTGCAAGTGAGAGGACCTGGATTCGATTGCCGGAGGGCGAACTTAATGCAAGTTTCCTAATTGAGGCATAAGGATTGGTTGAGATTGTCCACGCCAAGTACCTTTGATGAGTCCCTTTTCCTGCAAGGATTGCAAAGGTGGTCTCTTGGTGATGAACTTTCTTAACCGACTTTTCACTCTCTTCTTCTCCGAGCTGTCAGAGTTCATCCGACGCACTGCAAACACCAACAACAAGTCTAATTCACACTCACGCACACGCGAGCAGGCGCACACAGGCACACACACGCATGAATGCCACTTCCCCAAAAGATGGGGAAGTGGCATTCAAAGGTCTGCTGTAGAACCATAGAATACTACAGCACAGAAAGAGGCCATTTGGCCCATTTTGCCTGTGCCGGCTCTTCAGAAGAGCTACTCCATATCCTTGCAAGATTTTTTCCTTTTCAAGTACCTATCCAATTCCCTTTTGAAAGCTGTTATTGAATCTGTTTCCATCACCCAGAGATTTAATAACTGGTGAAGCAGGCTGCTTGAGTTGAATAGTCTCCTACTATTCCTATGTTCTCAGATCAATACAGATTTAGGGTTGAACAGTTGCCCAAGAGACAAGTCAATCACGCACACAAGGTCATCCTGCTGTCTCGTTTCTCCTTGGCTGGATTCTCATCCTCGTCCCCACTGCAGTCTAATAGTTCAGCACTGGATGATCTCCTGAGTGCGTACACCATCTGGTAATCCAAAGGGTTCTCTCGATCCTATTTCAAAACACAGAGAACAATCAACACAATCAGGCTGCTTTGTTTCATGTCTGCTTTATCAATGGCAAGCTAGTTGGTTTTAGCTGGTTAGACTCCAGCAGTTACCCAAACGCACATTCTGGGCTCCCCAAGTCTTGGATCTTGCCAACCTGCGCCTAATTCTGGAATTAGGTAAGCAGGAATACATCCCTCCAGGGAGAGCGAGAGATGGAGTGTGCATTTCATTCCAACAATCTATCTTTGGGATTGCCATGCGTAGGTGGGATGCATCGAATTCCCAGTTTGGTTTGGATACTCTTAAGCGTAGCGATGGGTTTCCACGTGTGTTAAATTCAACATTTTCTCAATCTCACTTGAGACAATTACAGTGGTCAGAGATTACAGCATACTGCACCGTGTTTAGCTGCAATGTTCTCCCTCACCCTCTGTTCAAGAAGACCCTGAACTCCCCTTATCCATGTTCACCTTCTAACACCTCACCCACTGTGGCTACTTTTTACACGTCACCTTGACAGTGATTGCCAGCAGCCTGTGGGCATCAGTCAATCCTGATCCCACTCTCCTTCCAGTGATGGGACGGGAAGTCGAAGAGGGGGCGCGGGGGCAGGTGGGGAAAGAGAGGAGATTCTGTGGATAGGAATGAGGAACAGGAAGCCTGGTTCACTTTGCTGCTCCCTAAACCTCCCATCAGGTGCACCGAGCTCAATATTGTCCAGACCAGGATTCAAACCTACGACCCTGGTCTTGCGTCAGGAGGTGTCTTTACCCATCAGGCTCCGAAAGAAACTACTTCCTCCCACAACTAACACATGTTGGATACTCCTTTAAGAGTAATTGACAATTAACACAAGCAACAATAAGAAGTACAAAAGAACACTGGGAGTGAGACAAAGTGTGTGTGTGTGTGGTTTAGAGTGGTGGATTCATGAATGTTTGGATTGACAAATAAAGCTTACTAACAAACCCTTGATTTGGATCAAGTTATATTACAAAACACACTTACCAACGTCTCGATCACATTCTTAATGGTCTTATACCAGTCACTGATATAATCTTCATTTTCAGCCTGAAAGAGGAACTCGTTGCCAGTGACAGTCCGTAGCTGCAGGTGAAAAATACAGAATAAATGCAGCTGTAGCACGGGTTAGATGCAAAGTAAAATTCTCTCCAGACTCTTCCCAGTCAGATATAGCATGTTTTGAGTAAAGTTCCCTCTACACTGTCCCATTCAGCACTCCTGGGCCAGGTTAGCACTAATTTAATGCAGAATAGATTCCAGCTTCTCTGCACCACCAATATGCTAATGTTTTTATTAACCTCAAAACAACATCCTCATTTTGCAAGGGTAAAGAGACCTGGATTATTTAGTAATAATCCTTGCATTTGATATAGCGCTTTTCACTTCTTCTCGACGTCTCAAAGTGCTTCACAGAATATGCTGTAAAGTGAATTGACCGTATATTTGTGGGCAAAACGCGGCAGCCAATTGCGCACAGCGGCGTCCCACAAATAGTCAAGGATTGAAAATGACGAATTTATTATTGTTTTGTTTTGGAGGATTATTATTAGGCTCTGTGTGGAGTCAGGAAACTTGCCCAAGGTTTCGCCCTGCCTGGAATTGAACCCAGGTGTCTCGTTTGCAAGGTGAGTGCTCTGACCATTGAGCTACAGGACTCCTTTAATTTAATTGCTCCTCATAGCTCATGCGTGTAACACCTCAACAGCAACAACAACTTGCATTTATATAACCCCCCCTCATGCAAGGTAGCATCCCAGAGCACTTGACTGTGACAGAGCACAACTCCGAGCAGGGGGTAAGGGGAAGTGACTTCAGACGTGGTTGAACAGGAAGGTCTTCAGGCGCGACATGAAAATGGGGAAGGACGGGGCAAGGCGGTGGGATAGAGGAAGAGTGTTCCAGAGTTTCGGGGCATTGTGACTGAAAGCCAGTCACCTCATTGCTCTCCTGTGTACTGCCCCTCTATCCCTGAAATCGAAGGAAATCCAAACAAATGATTCAATCAAAAACGTGACAGTGATCCAGAAATAAGAAATAACAAATGTGTAAATAATAGGCATACGCGGAACACGTTCTTCTTGCTGGACATCTCTTTTGTCCACTCGATCAGTGACCCGCGCAGATCCACACTGCTCTCCGGTCTGTTCCCCGGTTTCTGTGTCAAAAAATAAATAATCAGGCAACAAACATTCTGTTAGGTAATTCTGAAAATGCAGCAATAGAAGTTTACAACAGCAACAAATGACATTTACACAGCGCCTTTCACTTCAGGAGGCCATCCCAAGGTCCTGGACAGTCAGGGATCTTGCACCCGAGCAGGAGGTTGGGAATGGGAGGGTGGGGTGCAGGGAGGGTAGGAGGTTGCCCAGCGTAAAACAATTTCCAGAACAAAGTGATGATCTGCCCCACAGAGAACACACACTGCAGCGAACAAACATCCTACAACTCCAGCGTGAAACACATACCGACAGTGTACAAGATAGACTTCTGGAAAACACGTACAGGATTTTAAACAATAATTGGGAAGATGTCGGATAATGCCCCTTTCCCTTTCTGAGATATTTTACACAGAGACCTGGGCCTGTGGTGTACCTACCCAGCTAGCAGCAGTTTGGGTTTTGGTCTCTTTGTAGAAGGCAAGACTGTTTCCAACGAGAACCACCCGCGAGATGCTCCAGTTTTTCCTAAGGAGATGCCGAAACAGACACCGTGATCAGATGCATTAAGAGTCAGAACTTTCCAAGGCTCCTCTGGTGGCTCAGGTGCGATACAGAGGTGATCAGGTGTGGAGTCCTGTAGCTCAGTGGTTAGAGCACTCACCTTGCAAGCGAGACACCTAGGTTCAATTCCAGACAGGGCGAAACCTTGAGCAAGTTTCCTTACTCCACACACAGCCTAATAATAATCCCTCCAAAAAACAATAATAAATTGGTCATTTTCAATCCACGACTGTTTATGGGGACGCTGCTGTGCGCAATTGGCTGCTGGGTTTCGCCCACAAAGATACAGTCAATTCACTTTACAGCGTATTCTGTGAAGCGCTTTGAGACAACAACAACAACAACAAGATTCCATTTATTGAGCGCCTTTCACGTCGGGAGGACGTCCCAAGGCGCTGTACAGTTGGGTCAGGACCCGAGCAGGGGGGAAATGGTCAGGGGGAGGGAAGGGAGGGAGCGAGGAGGGGGTAGAGAGTCAAGAGGGGAGCTGAAGGCACGGTCAAAGAGAAAGGTCTTGAGACCGGCCTTGAAGGAAAAAAGGGAGGAGGCGGCGAAGGCACTGGGGGATAGAGTTCCAGAGCCTCGGGGCTGAGAGGCTGAAGGCCCGGCCACCGATTGTAGGGCGGTTGGGGCGGGGGATGTGGAGCAGACCGGAGCCAGAGGAACGGAGGGTACGGGCAGGTAGGTAGGGGGATAGTAGGTTGGAGAGGTAGGAGGGAGCGAGGCCGTGAATGGCCTTGTAGGTGAGGATGAGGATCTTGAATTCGATCCTCTGGGGGATGGGGAGCCAGTGGAGGCGAGCGAGGGTGGGAGTGATGTGGTCCCGAAGCCTGGTGCGGGACAGTACATGAGCTGCAGAGTTCTGAATGACCTGCAGTGTGGAGGGAGGGCCGGGAAGGCCGGCGAGGAGAGAGTTCCCATAGTCCAGCCTTGAGGTGATAAAGGCGTGGACCAGAGTTTCAGCCGCGTGAGGGGTGAGGTAGTGCCGTAGTCTGGCGATATTCCGGAGGTGATGGAAGGCGGTGCCAGTTGTGGTGCGGATATGAGGGAGAAAGGACAGCTCAGGGTCGAACAGAACCCCGAGGTTCCTGACTGGCTTTGAGAGGTGGAGAGTTTGGATGCTGATGCTGTCAGCGCCTGAGGTGCGGAGGCACTGACGTGGGCCAATCAGAAGGGCCTCAGTTTTGCGCACGTTGAGCTGGAGAAAGTTATCTCTCGTCCAGGACTCGATATCGGACAGACAGCCGACAGGACATCGGTGGTCGTGGAGTTGAGGGTAGAGGAGGAAAGGTAGAGTTGGGTGTCATCCGCATACATGTGGAAGTTAACCCCATGTCTGCGGATGATGTCACCAAGGGGGAGCATGTAGAGAGTGAAGAGGAGGGGACTGAGGACAGAGCCTTGAGGGACACCGCATGAGACAGTGCGTGGGCCGGAGGAAAGAACATTCGTGGAGACAAAGTGAAGATGGTGGGAGAGGTACGACCTAAACCACTCAAGGACAGGGCCTTGAAGGTTTGTGAAGCGCTTTGGGACGTCCTCCCGACGTGAAAAGCGCTATATCAAATGCCAGGATTTTTTTTTTAGGTGGGAGGAGAAGCGGTGGAGGAGGATAGCATGGTTGACCGTATCGAATGCTGCCGATAGGTCGAGGAGGACGAGGAGGCAGAGGGAGCCCTGGTCACAGATGGTCAGGATGTCATTGGTCACGTTGACCAGGGCAGTTTCTGTGCTGTGGGCAGCACGGAAACCCGACTGAAGGGGTTCAAATAATGAATGGGTGGAGAGGAAAGAGCGCAGCTGGGAGGCGACAACTCGTTCCAGGACCTTGGACAGGAAGGGGAGGTTGGAGATGGGCCGGAAGCTTGATAGCTGCGATACATCAAGGGAGGGTTTTTTCAAGGTGGGAGTGATGGTGGCAGTTTTTAAGGGAATGGAAACAGAGCCAGAGGAGAGGGACAGGTTGACGATGTCTTGTGATATGTGGGGCAAGGAGGTGGAGCTGAGAGATAAGGAGTGGAGTGGGGATGGGGTCAAGGGAGCAGGTGGTGAGTTTCAGGGATAGGATGAGTTTGGTGACAGAGGGTGGGGAAACGGGTACGAAAGTGTGTAGGGGGGGATGGGTAGGAGTCTATGAGAGACGTCTCGAAGACGTGAAGACGTGAAAAGCGTTATATCAAATGCAAGGATGATTATTATTATTATTATCATCCACCTTAGATAGGGCAGGGTAGGTGGGGTGGGGAGTGGGGCTCATGGAAGAGAAGAATCTGCCAGGGGATTAATAATAATGTTTGCATTTGATATAACGCCAATTCACTTTACAGTCTATTCTTTGAAGCGCTTTGAAATATCTAGAAGACGTGATAAGGTGCTATATCACATGCAAGGATTATTATTATTATTACGTCCTCAAGGTGTCTGAAAGCGCTTCACAGGTTATACTGTAAGGATGATTGACTGTATTTTGCAGGTGAAATGCTCCAATTCGCTAACCCCCAGCCCACCCGCTGGTAGGCTGCTGTTCAGTGAGCACACGATCGGGGTGGGAGTGGGGTCTTGTCTATGCTGATCCCTGCCGATTCTCACTGCCAACGCTCACACATGATCAATGGCCACTTGGCCAAGGCGTAGAAACCCAAAAGGAATCAAACGCACTTCAGGCGAGAAAGAGAGAAATGGTAGCTTCAAACAAGAGCAGCGTTCTATAATGTCAACTCATTTCTCTAAGTGGAAGAGGACAAAAGATTAACAGTGTCAGGGAGTCACACCCAGTGATCGCAGAAGACTTGAAAACCTGATATTGTGATAAGAACAAAAGTCAAACGTACTTCAGCTTCCTCCCGCCTTCTGCTATCTTGGTTTTATTCAGCAGACCAGCCTTTTCCAGCATCTAAACAAGGTGATAAAAGGTTTTGTTAAAGAAAGCATTAATCATTTTTTTTCCCCCAACAATCTAATGCTGTACACTGTCCAGCGCCTTGGGACGTCCTCCCGACATAAAAGGCGCTAGACAAATGTAATCTTGTTGTTGATGTGCGTTATTTCTTCGTGTTTAGTCCTTATCAATAAAGTGATAAAATGTAGGTTGGCAGTGAAATATATATACCTCTCAAGGGCACCAATCAATTCCCTGCAATGTTCTGCAAAATTTGTCAAATTTCCCTTGCAGTAATTTTCAGCACAGATTTCCACAATTTTCTATTGGCTCTGCTTATAGGCTAAGACTAGAAATACAATAGAAACTAACTCAGAAAGGGGCCATTAAGTTCATCAAGCCTGTGCTCGTGCAACGTCCTCCATTGGAACTATCCACCTTAACCGCAGATTCTCTCCTCTTTTCCTATATATATTTTTGTATTATTCCTGTTCAAATATTTGCTAGGAAAAAGAGAACCTGCTGCAGCCAGCTTTAGAGCCGGTCACACTCTCCCTGGGGCTAGTGTGGTGTGTGAGGGCACGGTGGGTACTGTAGGTGGATGCAAGAAAGCGGAAGAGCTTTTTTTAAAAAATATTTAAAAAAAGTAGTCTTATCCTCTGGAGGCGAGTAGGTAAAACAACATTTATATAGCCACCCGCCCACCCACCCACCTCATAAATTAATATATAAAAGTGTTCGACAGTGTGAAAAACCAAAACTTCAATTTATATAGCGCCCTTCACGCTGGAAGGCGTCTCGGAGCGCTTGGGGAAGGAAATGATTAGCACCAAAGCTCGTTTTTAGCGCTGCACAACTGAACCAATTGGAGAAATTTAATCTCCAGCCCGTGGGGGTGCATTTACAGCTAGACCAACACAGTGTCTGTAAATCACGGGGTTATCCCAAACTAGCCCGAGAGCAACACTTACAGGAGAGGCTCCTGCCGCAGGGTCGTTCATGCTCACACAGAAGCTATGATGTGAAAGATTTCTCCAATGCGTCACCTGCAGGAATACACAGAGTAATGTTGCATTTAATAAAAGTTAAACTGAGGCACCACTGTGGTACGATGTGAATGTTCCGCTAGAACAATGTTCACTCACTGAACAGTACTATATTTGCATTTAAAGGCAGAATAATCTGATTAACAAATTTCATTTTTTGCTGGCTCATCCCCTGGCTCATTGCTGTTGTCACACACCTGAATGCAGAATGTATTCAGACTGTGTGAAACTCCCAGGTCTGGACATAGACACTAAACATTGCAAAAGGAATCTTTCCTCTCGACTCTCTTTACAAGCAGTTATCCCCGTATAAGGTTGGCCTTTGCCCAAGTGAGGTATTTTGTGCACGAGTGTCAGCCATAGCAACAACCAACTTGCCAAGGCTTGCAGGATTGCGGAGATTTTGCCTGAGGCAGTCAGATGGACGTCGCCACAGTCTGGAACATCTTCTCCAACTCTACTCATCCAGCCCAACACTGAACTCACTCACAGCTTCACAGACAAGTACAGTTGCAAGACTGAGTCCGGGGTGCGAGTCTGAAACTCACCTGAAATCCACATCTGTGCAAACTGGACAAAAGATGCCGAAATCCAGGAAAATCTTTCTTGAACGCTCCTCTCACTTGAGACTTAAAATGTTTTCTATTTGTTTTTCCTGGGTGCTGACATCTCGGAATGTAGCGTGAGAAAAACCGAGGCAGAATCCACCTTTTCCTTGCCTTTCACCATTTTACAGGTCGTGATCGCGTCTTTGTTCAGTCTTTTTGAACAATTCCAAGGTCACTGTGTTCATTTCTGAGCCTCACAATCATCCTCATTGCTCCTAGCTTTCCCTCTCCAACCAATCGAGGCCGATTTAGTAAGTTCCCGAAATTGAACCAACGATTCCAAATGCGTCTTTACCGATTTCACAATCAAATACCCTGAAGATCTGCACAAGGAACTGATGCTCTTCAAGCACTGGAATAACTCACTCCAATCTTTCTCCTCTTGCCAAATCGACACATCTCGTTTCTCTAACACTCTGCATCACCTTCCGCTTGTGCACATTAAACTCCAACCTGCTGCTCCTTAGCCCCTCTACTTAACCTCTCCAGATCCCTTTCAAAGTCATCAGTCTCCTGCAGACCAGTCACCTGAAGGAGGATGGCTGGGGATTTGAGTGTGGGTGCTAATCGCTAATATCTCGGTTATCTTCCCTATAATTACAGACGGTGGAAGTTTACACCTTCCACAAGCTTCACACAGAGCATATGTAAACAAATAAAATAAGACAGCCGGTTATACTCAGAGGGGTGGCTACGTTCCTAAGGTTACAAGGGGATACCAGCATTGGTGGGTGGCTGATAGTATTGCAGAAACAACTAATTGTTAGTGAAGCACTGGGACTGGTTCAGGCTTGTAAGAAAATCTCTCACTGAATCACAACAAGCAATTAGAATTTTTTTTGAAAGAAAACTCGATTAAAATCACTTTTTAAATAGCAAACACTTCAAAGGAATTATGATGAGAAAGAGAACAGCTTTTTTCCTCCTCTCCAATGACCTTTGAATATTTGTAAATTTGAATAATTTTGCTTAAAACAGCGAGTGGGAGGGATTACCGAGGCTAATATGGCGAGGGGATTGAGTCAGCACAGAGACATGCTACGCTGGACATGACAGGAATGCAAATACATACCAGGATTAAATGACTGCAATCTAATGCAAGGCATGTTATTCCTCACACTGTACTGTCAAATAAAAATGTGCCATAGCTTGATTCAACCACAGCAACCAATTACCACACTTCACAATAGCCAGTGCAGCAGTACAAAGCTACAGTTGTCAGGAAAGAATAAAAGAATTCCACCGTACAGATTAGAACACGGCAGTCTGGAAACTCTCAAGGTAGTAGTACATCTCAGGGTTAAAATCATCCTGTTAAATCAAGAGCTTTGCTATCAGACGTTAGGGTATCCTTACCATAATCCCACATTGTTCCCACCATGGGTGCTATCCCTCAGACCTCTGCTAATGCTAATTCTATTCCTTCAGCGCTGCTTCCCTCAGCGATTCCTCCCTGCGAGTTTCCAGCACCCGATCAGGCCCACTGGTGACCAAAATTCAAATCGAGAAGAATTTTGTTCAGGCCAAGGTCATGAGAAATAAATTTCAGACCTCCAGCACTACAAAACCCCACTCCCTCTCAGGCGAGAGATGGGAATAACTGGGGGGGAAGTGAGAGAAATGGACGGCCTGCCTCACCTTGGGATCCAGGTTGTCGGTGATGATCATGGACTTGCCTAGGCTGAAGCGCTTGTTTAATAAGCCGTCGTTCCGGTTGCGCAGACGGACTTTGCTGCTGCCGTGCTCCGCCGTGCCCAGCATTTCTGTGGAGGCGGCTCGCGGGAGACTGAGAGAGTCCCGCGCAGGAGAGTCTCGCTTCTGGAAAACAAAAAGGACGATAACAATAGTAATAATGTAATAATAATCCTTGCATTTGATATAGAGCCTTATCACATCTTCTGAGACGTCTCAAAGCGCTTCAGAGCATATACTGTCAAATGGATTGATTGTATATTTTGGGGGCAAAATGCGGCAGCCAGTTGCGCACAACAGCGTCCCACAAACAGTCGTGGATTGAGTGACCAAATGATTATCATTTTATTTATTTGTTTAGATCATGAGCAGTAAATTTCACGAGAAATATACTTTCTCAAGGTCATGAGAAATAAATTTCAGACCTCGAGTGCTACCAAAAAGCCGCTCCCACTCAGTAATGAATGATAATGAATTCGACAGCCTAACAATCCACTGTGTGAAGAAATTCCTTCTAAACGCTCCTCTGATTCCTATGCCAACAATCCTGAGACTGTGCCCGCTTGTCACCAATTGCTCTTGCCGAAGCACACGGTGAGTTCCTGATCTCAGCTGTACTGTCATGTGGAGATGCTGAGCGAAGGCCATGGAAGATGGGAACGAGATTCATGCTATAAGACTGGCAGGTAGTTCCCAGCAGCTGGCAGGAGCGCAGCACTGAGCGAGAGAGACCTGGGAATAGTTCACCTACAGCTTCTGACGGGACTTTCCCTGTCCTCTTCCTCATTCAGCTGCACATTTTCTTTTCTCCTAGGTCCCTAGTTCGAATCTCAGTGAAAGCACACCAGTACTTTTCCCTTTCAAGTTGATAAAACAAGTTTCATTGAAAAGAAACCTAGGCAAGCAAACAAGGTCTTCCCAGCTCTAAGGAGACATGGGTGAAAAGTCCAGGAAGCTCTGCTGTAAATCCAAAGCATTGGTAAGCACTCTCCCCTCGCTCGCCTGACCGGGGTGAAACCTTAGACAAGTTTCTCTGCTCCACACGCCTCTGTTTACCTAGCAGTAAGTAGGAACCCAGTTGTTAGTCGGTTGATGGATCGATTTACGGGAGTAATAATCCCCCTCCAAAAAAAGGGTGGTCACTCAATTCACGATTGTTTGTGGGACGCTCTTGTGTACAATTGGCTGCCACGTTTTGCCCACAAAATACAGTCAATCCACTTTACAATACATTCTGTGAAGCACTTTGAGACGTCTTGTAGACGTGTTAAGGCGTGATATCAAATGCAAGGCAAGGATTATTATTGTTATTATTGGTGATGATGACCAGTCCTTTCTGTGTCATTGTGAGATTTGGGATGTCAACACATCCTCAAGACTGTGAGCTTAAACCCTAATGGTTCAGTGGTGGATAAGACAGCACAGCAAATATACCAGTGCTTCACAGGGAAATACAGCACGACCGGAGTCACATTACACATTACAGAGAGGCAAAAGAGGAGAAAGCATCGAAGGAGTTAAAGTAAAGTACAAAACAGGAAATAAGCTCCAACTCATTAAAATTCGGTCTATTTAGATCCTGGAGATGTCAGACATCGGACGTCACAAACTTACTCATTCAAACACAACCTGATAGAGGATCCTCAAAAGATATTTCATATATTGTGAAAGGGAAAAGCCATGCAGAACACTAATCAGATGGTGAATGCATGCGATGTTTCAATTGAATTCCTGGCAAGTGTCTCACGCAGAATTTCAAGAATTTCTAAATTCAATGGCTACAAATATAGCAGAATAGGTATATAATAGATAACTTTTCACATAGGAAAATCTCTCAAAGTGCTTCAAACAGGGACGGCACAGTCCACCAAGACACTTGTGTGTGTGTGTGTGAATGAGGGAGAATTGATCTGGAAGGTGCTGGAAAGTACGCTCAAGAAGGTCGTTTTTTTTAGAAGGGTTTTTGAGAGTTAAAGGCAGAGCAATCTGTGCATGTATCAGGTCGCTTTGTGCACATGCAATGCATGGCTGGGTTTGGCAAGGCTCAGTCACGACAGGAAATAGACTGAGTTGATTAAGGCCATTATGAATCTGCCCAAATGATTTGCAGCAAACAACACGACCTTTGAAGGCGGGTGGTGTTCGAGAAGAAAGGCTCTTGCAGGATTCCTGACTTATGAAGGAGAGACGCACCGTAAATGGTCAGTCATGCTGTCCCTTTGAGTGAGGAACCTTGTGTGACAAACTGGGTATTTCAATAAAAAGCTACAATGGCGTCAGAAATAGCTTACTGAACGGAAGGAATTTGGGATGAGATCCAATTATTTCCCATTGGGATATCCTCCAAACTCAAGTATAAATGAAGCATTTAGGAAGGCGTAATTAGAACATTCGCTATAAGGTGCATATTGGAAGTGAGAACCGAAACCATTCGTTCACATAGGGTTGGGAGGATGTGGAAATGAATGCACTGTCTAGAAGCTCGACGATACAGAATATATTGAGATATTTAAAAGTGAGGTAGAGGGATACTTGGGAAGTAAGAGTGTTAAGGGAATTGGATATATAGTTGAAAAAAGGAAAATTGCAAGGATATGGGAAAGAGTGGGGGAGTGGGACTAGTTGGTAGCTCTTTAAAAGAGCCAGCTCAAGCACAATTGGTCGAACGGCATCCTTCTGTGCTGTAGGATTCTATGATATGGAGAAATGTCAGGGAAATAGAATTAAAAGATCTCCCACCATCTCATAATAAACAACAACTTGCATTTATAATATAGCAGCACAAGCTCAGTTTGAATTACGTCCTCCTGTTCCCAAGTACTTCTTTGGGTTAGAAGGTAATGGATAACTGGAATAGCTTATCAGGAAGGGAGGGTGACAGCAGGGCATCGGGACTTATTTAAGAAATAACTCGATTCTGTTATTGGAAGAAACAACAACAAATTACATTTATATTGCGCCTTTCACGTCAGAAGGACGTCCCAAGGCTCTAGAGGATGGGTTAAATAAGGTGGAGGCCCTGATTCACCCTACTGTCTCTGGTGATCAGTTGTAGGACAGTTTCTTTTCCCCAAAACTGGAACTCTCTCCCCCAAAAGGCTGTGGATGCCAGATCTATTCAAATTTGTAAGACTGAGGTGGATAAATGTTTGTTACGTCAGGATATCAAGGGATTATGGTGCAAAGATGGGTAAATGGACTTGAGGTACAGAGCAGCCATGATCTAATAGAATGGTGGAACAGGCTTGAGGGGCTGAATGGCCTACTCCTGTTCCTAGAGAATCAATTTAAATCACTATCATTGAGGCAACACTGATACCCACCCCCTCCACCACCCCTAGCTGTCTGTGTAACCAGCCACAAGCACAAGGCATCATCTTCAGATGGGGTACAAAATAAATAATAAATAATAATAATCCTTGCATTATGATAAAGCACTTTTCATGTCTTCTCGACGTCTCAAAGCGCTTCACAGAATAGACTGTAAAGTGAATTGTGGGCGAAACGTGGCAGCCTATTGCACACAGCAGTGTCCCACAAACAGTCATGGATTGAAAATGACCAATTTATTATTGTTTTGTTTTGGAGGGATTATTATTAGGCGTAAATAATAATCAGATAGAATAAATGAAAGAAATATTTTTATAAAACCCACAGACTCGAGGGAATCATTCTGAAGTTTACAAACTGAGTATTGC
Organism: Callorhinchus milii; assembly: GCF_018977255.1. Classification (NCBI taxonomy): domain Eukaryota; kingdom Metazoa; phylum Chordata; class Chondrichthyes; order Chimaeriformes; family Callorhinchidae; genus Callorhinchus; species Callorhinchus milii. The sequence goes on from NW_024704768.1 coordinate 2,387,931, forward strand.
ACAAGCAGAACTTGGTTCTCAGACTCAGCAGCCCTTCACCTCTCCCCAGAGCATATTCACTGAACAGCCTTAGAGAAGTGGGCTTGCACACAGAAACACAGTGTCATCATAGTGTCACCACAAAACAGTAACTCCAAATAATGCGATGAAATAAAAACCTATCTTTGAGAAAAACAGATAAGAGAATCTAACAGAAGAGCTGGGAACTTGGAATTAAAAAGAAATCCAAAACCAACCACATCTTCTGAAAATTCCGAGCCCATTATACTCCATCCAAAATTTATAACTTTATTATTATTAGTTGCAAATAACAAGTATTTACTGAGGTTCTTTACCTGCAAAGCGTCCCCATTCTTCTTGTCTACCAACGGTTGCATGAAATGATTGTAGGAAGACGAGCTGCCGGGAACTCGTTGAACGGTAGAGCAATCAGGGGGAGGTGTGTGGGACTGTAAAACAGGTTGTAGAAGCTAGTCAGAAGGAGCAGGAAGGGACAGTTCTGCAAGTTACTTCCTTATCAACTAGACAAATTCGGCAAAATGTAAAGTGTTAAAAGTAGACTGACAAATCAACATGCATTATTTTCCTCCTCTCAAATTTGCTTCCTTCCTGTGCAATTCCTAATGGACTTCCTCAAGATTGGTTTCTTCCACTGCTATTTCTTCTCCCTATCGCCCCCACCTTCCCACTCAATATTTCTATGACTTCTTGGGCTCCCTCGGTTTCCTCGCCCAAGTGACTACTATTCATACATCGGCATGGGCAGGGTATTCAACGGTGGATGGCATCACAGCCAAGCCCAATCCGCACCCCACCCCCGTATACACAGTCCTGCCAAGTCCCTGTCAACCAGGACTTGGCAGACCATCAATGGATAGCAATCAGGAATAGAAAACTCTGGCTGACCTTCCCCTCACTAATTCATGCCACAAGTGCTGAGATGAAACTGTCATCATAAAAACGTAAGTGCATAAGAATTCGCTAGGCAAAAGAAGACCAAGGTCCATCTAGTTCATCAGTCTCTTGCCATGTTGTATCACATATACTGTATATACATATACTGCATCCCGAGATAATATTTTCTAGTAGAAACCTATCTAATTTGTTCTTGAAACAAACACCACTTTCTGCTTCCACCATCTGTCTTTCCAGGGAGCCTATTCCATGTATTTACTACTCACTCACTGAAGTAGTGTTTCAGCAGATTTGTTATGAATTTATCCCCCTTCAATCGCAGGCCATGTCTCTGGTTCTACTGTTCAGTACAAGATAAAATAGCTTATTAAAGTCTACATTACCTATTCCTTTCAGAATCTTAAAGGACCCTCAATCTTCTTAAGTGTGAACATGTCCAGTTTATCGTCACATACGCCATAGATCGAAACTACAAGTGTTCAGCCTGCATGGGTTAGTGTCGTAGTGGACAGTGCACTTAACCACTGAGCCACAAAAACCTCTTAAAATAACATTAATATTTACAATAATTGCACCATTGCCAACCTGCTACCAGACACCTGCTGATCCGCTCAGTAACCAGCAATGGTTAGAAATTGTGCCAGGGGCCATCAAGGAATTTGCCACTGTTAAGCGCTCTGAGACGCTACCCTGCATGGAGGGCGCTATATAAGTGCAAGTTGTTGTTGTTCAAATCTCTCTCTTTTTACTTCCGAACCAGCCTGGGTGAGAGGGTGGGAATTCAGTGAGTGAAACTGTGCCTGTGCCTCCACATCCTGCACACGCACAATGTCCCCAGACTGTGTTGCGTCCTCCAGATCCCCCTCACCAACATCCCTCAAAAAAAGGGATGCAAGACTTCCAAAGCTATCAATCGACTCAGGAGCTTCCACTTGCCTAACAGAACATATCCTCTGTAGAACACCATATTTTGCAGGATCAGAATACTGGGTATATTGACCAGACCGGAAGAGGAAACTCACTTCCTTATTTTTATGTAGAAACAAAATGCAGAAATATTAAAAAAAATATTTTCACAATTTGATGCAACCTTAAATTTTAAACACAAAGTGGCACGGACGAAGACGAGGTGAAATTTTAGGCCTGTTGTCACCTTTTTTTTTAAGTGTATTGATAGACTCATACATTATTTTGTATTTAATTTAGTGACAATTAGCTGCTGCTGGCTGTGCAGGAATCTTCTCTCAGAAATGAGCCTCAGTTTTGAGATTGTTTTTGTAATGAATTTGGAAAATGAAAACTTAAGTTTAAAAGAAAGATTATAATTGTTTTTCTGAGCTAAAGCACTTCTTATATGCTGTTCATTTCAGGCGTCTGGTTCTCTGTGTGTCAGTTTAGTGCAGTGATAGCAACAACTTGCATTTATATATAGCCCTTCACGCTGGGGTAGCATCCCGAAGCACTCAAGAAGTCAGAAGGTTGAGGGTAGAAGCCCCACATAAGGATTTGGAATCACATAATCTAAGCTGATGCTCCAATGCAGCGCTAGGGTTTTGTCGGAGGTGCCATCCTTCAGATGAAACGTTAAACCGAGGTCCCGTCAACCGGTTCAGGTGGATGTAAAGATCCCATGGCACGATTCGAAAAGAGAGTTTTTCCCAGTGTCCTGGCCAACAATCTCTCAAATAAAATTGGTCCCTCACTCCGTGGCTGTTTGTGGAATGTTGCTGTGTTCAAACTGGCTGCTGCATTCACCCATAAAATACAGTCATTACACTTTGCAGTATATTCTGTGAAGCGCTTTGATACGTATCAACGACGTAATAAAGCGCTGTAACAAATGCAAGGATTATTACTAATATTAATATACAAATATATTTTCTTTCTCTGCAGTTAAAACCTTTGCCCACCCTTGCCATTCGGTTCCGAGCTCGTCGTGGTGGCTTCCAGGTCTTCTCCTTGGTGACGGTGTTGAAGTAGAAGTTACGGTCGGTTGCTGGATCCACGTGTCGCTCCCAAAGGTCAAGGACCTGCACTGGGGGGTTGATGGGATTGGGTGGTTCCAGGTGAACCATTCTTAGCTCCTCCAGGTTAGTGTAAACGGGGGAGTCCGACCTGCCTGCTAATTCAACGACCGATTCGGTGGTCTGTAAAACAAAAGTCCAAAACGACAGCAAGTCACTTTCAGCTTCCAATTCCAGATTCTGAAATCACTGACTCAACTGACTCATGAATAAAAATGGTTTATTTTTTAAAAAAATTTCCACTTCACTCCATCTATCATGCTTTAGGTTTTCCCTTGTTAACCGTCAGAGGCAGACCTCGGGCCTTCAACAATAACTTACATTTACGCAGTGCCTTCCATGATGGGAGGACATCCCAAGGTGCTGAAAGTCAAGAATTTGCAACTGAGCTGGGGTTTAGGATCAGGAGAGATGGAGGGCAGGGAGGTAACTTCACTAACATAGTCTCCATTCCAACAGGTAGGCCCAGCAGAGATAAATAAGCAGAGGTATCCTATGTGGCAATAGGAAAATATCTCCAAATATTAAACTGACTGGACACTTCACAAGTCTCAAATTAGCCTATTGTCAGTATCACAAGGGGTGAGATGAGTCATGTACCACAATCTGGGGTGTCATTTGAGGTGCACATGACATTTAGCACATCTAATGGTTTAGAATTAGACCTCCCCCCCATCCTTCTTCTCAATGAGCGAGTGAGACACACAAATCGAGGAGACTGAGAGAACGGGTCACTAATAATAATAATAATCATCCTGATCTTCCAGTTAGCATTTTTTAATTCTGAATTGCAGTTTCTAATTTTACTAAAACAAAAAAGTCGTTTAGCTCGCGTTACAAGCAATCAAGCCTCCTGCACAGAAAAAGCACTCCGATTAGTACGATGTTTTTTTTAAAACACACGGCTGACCTGCCCAATTATTTCAACATTTTTTTTGGGGGGGGGGAGGAAGACACAGAAATGAGGACACAATTCTGATTGAACAAACTCCACTCTGCAAATGACTAACTTACAATTTGCAAACAGATGATAAAAACGCATCAATAACCCAAGAATAATCACTATCACTCTACCATAAGAATCAACTCAGAGTCTTACCCAAGAAACAAGGCCAGCCTTTTGTGAAGTGAGCATTTCTACTGTATTCTGAGAAAGAATGTAGTCGCACTTTCAGTGAGAAATTAAAACTTTGCAGATCTGCTTCGGAACCAGTGGATTTGGTGCATTTCATGTCTTGTGAAATAGCCTCTAAGAATGAAACAGAACCTCTACCACCTGTGGTTCATCTTTAAAACTCACTTTAGCAGATTAGATCACACCAAAAAGGAAATTTGCAAATATCTTCCGGTTTCAGCAAGCTATTTCTCAACAGTGCCAATGTCACTGTACATCCTCTTTTCTTGCTTCACTTAAGCCAATCAGGCCAAGAAAGTCCAGTGCTATTGCTCCTTTCACTCAATCCGCTCATTTCCCATGCACAGATTGGCCATGGGAACTCTCAGTCACCATACAACAACAACTTGCTGCTCCATATAATTCTCGTCACTCCCTCTGCAAATCTCTCACTCTGAAAGTTGTTGAACTCAATGAACGAGGAGTGTAAAGCATTCAGGTGCCCCACATTTCCAGTCTGTGGTTCCTGGGTATTATTCATATAAAAAAAACAGACTGCTTCTAAGATGTCAGCTGCTACAGGAAATTCCCGAGCTCGTCTCTCACATCCCACAGCTACAGATTTACACCAGGAAATTAAGAAAGGCAATTAAGGGAGGCCCTGCAGCAGAATACCACAAAACAGAGTTCTTCCCACTAAGCATGGGTACAGTTGAGAAGTCCACCTTAATAAATGACATTGCAGTGCTGGCTGTGTATCACAAGTCAGATCATCCAAGGTCTAAAATACCACAGAGTTCGATTTCCTACACATACTTCCTTCCATAGGGAGGAACAACAACAACTTGGATTTATATAGCGCCGTCCACGTCGGACGGCGTCTCAGAGCGCTTCACAGTAACGGATCCCGGGGTCGAGCCAGTGGGAGGGGGAAGAAGGTGACCAAAGGCGCAGTCGAAAAGAAAGGTCTTCAGCCGAGACCTGAAAATAGGAAGAGAGGGCGCAAGGCGAAGGGAGTGAGGAAGGGAGTTCCAGAGCCCACAGAGTCCACTATTGGCCATGTTTACCTTCAGTGTGGGAGACGGGAGCATCTATCTCGCTCACTTGTTACCTCTTACATGGATGTGCGTGTTCTACAAAGTGGGTCTGATGTCCAACAAACCAAAGTCAGTGCCGTGGATAAAGGGAGGCAGGTTAAATAACCACAGACATAGCACGCATGCGTATTACAAGCCGTTCCTTCACTCTTTTTATACAATCCATCAGACGTTCTTTTCTAGACAGGAGAATACATTGGCCTCGCCACTAAAGGTGAAGCAGAAACAAAAGCTAAAATGAGGGACAAAGATAGTTGTCCCTATAGAAACAAGCACAAACAGGGCCCGACTTCCCCTGCATCAACATCTCTGAATATTGATGAGTGACATAAATAAGAAACCAACAGGAAGCAGCATCAAACTGGGTGTGATGAACCTACAAAAGCCTCAGTCAGAGAGGCAGTTTCTCTCAATTCTCTGCACTTGTTCACATACATATATATATTTTATATTTGAACTCAGTTTAGGCTAACATTTCAGTGCGGTGCTAGGGTTGTGCTGCCTTGTTGAAGACTTTAAACCGGGGTTCAGCTCAGTCTCTAGTTTCTCCTGGTGTCCTGTCAAACACCCCCCGCCCCCACCAACCCCCTCCAAAAAATGGTTATTCACTTCATTGCTGTTTGTCGGACATTGCTGTATGCAAATTTTCTGCTGTCTTACTCATTAAAAATACAAGACACAGCCACTACACTTTATAGTCATGTGAAGCGCTTTAAGATGTCCTCATGACATGAAGGGCACCATATCATGTGTAAGGAGTATTGTTATGATTTCACATATGCTTCTCACTTATAGTTTCACCAAGTTGCATTTATCAATTACTGTGTAATCTGAGATGCTTAGTTGTTAAAGGCAGTTTTGTACAAATAATTGAGCTGTAGGTCTTATTGCCCCGTCAAAAATAAAACCACAAGAATGGAACAAACGTTTCTGGTTTGGCTCTGAGCCTCTGTCAGTTGAGTATGTTGTTGTGGTGAAGCACATATGCATCCTGAAGCAGAAAACACCCTCATATTTCGGCTTACTCTCCATGCAAAACAATTTACTTCTGAAACTCTGCCTGAGGTACACACACGCACGCATGCACACGCACACACGCTTGCATGTGGTGTCCTCACATCCACACCCTGCAGACACATTTACACACGTACATGCTTGCGCACAAACACTCCATGACAGAACTTTTAAAACATGTATATTGTTTTCAAACTGATGAAATGCAAGGAACAATCTTCCATTCTTTGCACCAAGGACAGGTTAGGTATGACACAGGCAACATTAAAAGTAAATCGCCTTCCTATTTCTCCCATTCAAACATTCCTAGGTCACAATTTAGATTAAAGCTTCTTCTGCGAGGTCCTATCCAACACTTCCAGATCAGGTACAATCTACTTGCTACTCGGCGGAAAGCAATACAGCCTCTAGTCATTGGAAGCAGGAAGATTTCTATCCCTGTTTGCTTGCACTCTTGGCTGGGAGCTGAGAAGAGTTCCTTATGTCCACAGAACACCCTTAGTTAAGGGACCATTTCTGAGCAGAGCACGAATCGATCACATTAGAGTGTAGACTATAGTGATGTGTATTGCTCTGTTAAAACCACCACATCAGGTATCAGGTTCCAGCGAAACCCGCTTTCAAATTCGATCAGTCAACCTCAATTCACATTCAACTGAGTGTGGCAGTGTAAACTGGGCCTGAAGAATTTCAGAACACAGAAGGCCATTTGGACCATCAAGCCAGCTCTCTTAAAAAAAAACCTATCAATTTAGTCCCGTTGTCCTGCTCTTTCCACACACCCTTTTACATTTTTCTTTTTCCAGTATTTCTCCAAATCCCATTTAAAACCGATAAAGGATTCTGCTTCAACCGCTGCCTTTGGTAGGGCATTCCGTGTCCTGGTAACCCCCTCTGCGTAAAAAAAAATTCTGCCCCACTACGGTTGTTGCTCACACCTCACTCGTGATTTCACCATCCTTGACGTTCTTGTCCCAATTTATCACATGGGTCCAACCTTTTTCATTTTATTATGATTCAACGATAGGATGTCCTCACTTACCACAGGACTCTCCTGTACACGTGATTCTGGTTTTGCCACACGGATGCTCGCGAAGTTCCTTTCAGTGACGGACGACCCATTCCTTCCAACTTTCTCATGTGGGTTTGGTCGCAGCAGATGGATGCCCCTACCTCTGCTGCTCTCAATTCGGTTTATGCTTGAAGAGACTGTCCTTGCATGGTTTCCTTCCCATAAACAGTGAGCAAGCTGTGGTCCTGTGTTGCGAGAGCTCATTGTATATTTTAAGGCTGCTGCTGAACTAGGAGCTGGCCACGTCCCTATAAAAAGCAAAGGGAAACAGTGGGTGTCAAGAGTACAGGACCACACTGCGGTAAAGCATGTTGCAACACCTTGCCCCGTAGGAATTTACTTTTAACTTCCAACCATTGTTCTCTTGAACTCCCCTCCAAAATCTCTGCACCTCGCACCCTCCCTCCTTACTTGACATTCCACATTAATAATAATAATAATGCTTGCATTTGATATAGCACCTTATCTCATCGTTCAGATGTCTCAAAGCGCTTCGCAGAATATATTGTAAAGTGGATTACTATGTATTTTGACACGCGCACAGCATTGTCCCACAAACAGTGGATTGAGTGACCAAATACTTAGAGGGGATTATTACTCCCCAGAAAGCAATCCGCCAATCGTCTAACAACCAAGTTTCTACTTACTGCTAGGTAAACAGAGGCGTGTGGAGGAAGGAAACTTGGAAAGGTTGCACCGCGCCCAAGAATCAAATCTGGGTCCTCTCGCTTGTGAGGCGAGTGCTCTTAAACACTGAGCTATAGGACTCCATAATCCATCTCTTTAAGGCATTTTGAGACGATATCCTTTGTGAAAGGTGATACTGTACACAAATGCAAATTCTTCTTATTGTTGACTAACTCAGGGATTCTCTGACCCTCTTGCTCTCCCTCCCAGCTTAACTCTTCCCAGAGCAAGAAAATTCCATTCTGGTTTTCTCACAAACACTAGGCTGCATAAGGCCATAAATTAGAAGTTTCTTTTCCTTTCAAAACAATAGTATGTCAATACACACGTGAAGCTCACCCTACCCAAGCCTACTTCTCCTCCAGCTGCGATTCCCAGTCAGCTTGTTGGACGGACATCAAGGCCTGGATGAGCACAAATTTCTTGCAGCTGAATGTCAGCAAGACGGAAGCCATACTCTTTAGCTTCCGTCAACATCTTTTCTCCTGCGGGCCTGAACTCGTCAATCTCCCCAGGCTCTCCCTCAGACTCACCGAACCCTTGCACTATTTAGGCATCAGGCTCGATCCCCAGCGTTTTTTTCTCCCCCACATCCATTCCCTGACCAGGATTGCTTTTTTTCCACCTCCGTCATATTGCTCGCCTCCATCCATACCTCACAACCAACGCAGCCAAAATCCTCATCCTAGTCACTTCCCAGCTAGACTATTCCAACGCCCTCTCGTTGGTTTCCCCAGCTCCACCATACACATAATTCAATTAATTAAAAACTCCGCCGCCTGGATAGTCACCCCCATAAAATTATGTACCCACAGTCCTTGCCAGGCTCTGCTGGCTCCCAATTACCGAACGGATCAAATTCAAGATCCTCTCACTCGTTTTCAAATCAGTTCATGCCCTCGCACCTCCCTACCTATCTGATCTGCTTACCCCCATTCCACTACCCGCTGTCTCTACTCAGCTGATCCTGGCCTCCTGTTTGTCCCTTAGTCCCTCCGCTCCACCATCGGTAGCCGTGCCTTCATCACAACACCCTGAAATTTTGGAACTCTCTACCTCAATCCCTCCGCCTTGCCCCCTTCCTCCCCACTTTCCCCCCCTCCCCCTGGCTGGGTGTCAGATCCTGCCACTGTCAAGCGCTCTGGGACTCTACCCTGCGTAAAGTGTGCTATATAAATGCAAGTTGTTTCTGTTCTTGTACTTCACCAACAGATCATTTCCTACCTTCTTGAGTTTCAACTATATTCAGTTGAAGATACTGAAAATGTTCTACAACAACAAAATTATATTTGTTTAACGCCTTTCGCATCGGGAGGACATCCCAAGGCACAGGACAGACAGAGTTTCAGACCCGATCTGGGGATCGGAGAGGGTGGAGGGCAAGGGGGGAAGCAGGGAGATTGAAAGCATGGTCGAAGAGGAGGGTCTTGAGATGGATCTTTAAGGAGGGGGCGAGGCAGGGGGACTGCGGGATGGAGTTCCAGAGGGTGGGGGCAGAGTGGCAGAAGGCCCGCCCACCAATAGTGGGGCGAGCAAGGCGGGCAGTGTGAAGCAGGCAAGAGCCCACTGAGCGAGGGGGAGCAATACCATGGAGGGCTTTGAAGGTGAGGACCAGGATCTTGAACTGTTTCCTCTGTGTGATGGGAAACCAGTGGAGTTGGGCGAGGATGGCAGTGATAAGGTCACGGAGCCTGGTGCAGGAGAGGACGCTCTAGTCTATTGAGATACAAAAATTGGGTCTCAAACCCCAACCCCCCCAAAGCATAAATAATAATAACAATAATTGAGTTACTCAATCCATGACTGTTTGTGGGACACTACTGTACTCAATTGGCTGCTGCGTTTCGCCCACACAGTCAATTCACTTTACAATATATTCTGACATGAGAAGGTGCTATATCAAATGCAAGGATTATTATTATTATTATTTGATCCCTACCTGAAAACTCAACTCCTGATTTGCTGGTACATTCGGCTGGAGTGGCTCTCAGGCTCCCAGTTGTTCCAGGCGGCACTTCAAGAACGTACTTAGCAGGCACGTAGATTGGCTTCACTTTCTTCGGCTCCCCTTGCCTGCGGACCTGCCACCAGTCTTCGTTTGATTTCTGGAGCAGAACAAATTGGTCCCCTTCCGAGATCTGGATCAGTCTGCCATCAGTGGCGATGTATTGATAATAGTACAGGGCCTGAAGAAGTACAGTGCCTTGAGGGACAGGCTGCTGCCCCAGCCTTCCTCCACTTCCTGTGAACATTTCAAATGATGAGGGTTCTCAGACACTTCCACTGGTGGGGCAATGCACTCGAGGGACCCATTTCCTGGAATACACACAAATTAACAACCACAGTTTGCATATGATAATAATAATACTTACATTTGATATAGTACCTTATCACGTTGTTGAGACAACAACAACTTGCATTTCTATAGCACTTTTCACGCAGGATTTACTGTAAAGTGAATTGACTGTGTATTTTATGGGCAAAACATGGCAGCAGTGTCCCACAAGCAGTTGTGTAATACATTGGCACTGGCAGTAACTTAGATAGCATTAGATAGCGTTTACCATGCTTGAACTCACCCATGGTATGTTGCAAACTAAGTGGGGTTTGAGCTTCCGTTTGACACCAGCCAAAGGCATCCCATTCTCTTAACCATCTCCCACTCAGAACAGCTGGAGCAGACATGACACTATTCCCTATAACTACTGGGAAGGGCTTGGTAGAATTGACAGATTTGGTTTACAAAACTGCACAGAACAAATGAATAATTATGCAGCAATGCAGCAGTGTGAAGCAAAGGGTGTAAGTGAGAGAGGCACCAGCTGGTGGGAGATTAAAACAGTCAACTGGGGAATTCAAGATCAGGTGGGATGGATGGAGGCAAGAAATAGCATACAATTTTCAGAATTGGAGCTTGACATCTCAATAGAAGCAGCAGCGCTTAATGCAGAGCTGAAGCCTTTCACACAGCTTTAGCTTTGGTTTCATCACAAGGTAAACCTTTGGGTGTGGAATTTGAAATTTGAAAAGAAGATATTTTGGAAGTTCCCTTGGGTCTTCCTGCGCGAATGCTTTAACAACGACAAATTATTATAATAATCCTTGAGTTCATATAACGCCTTATCACTTATTCGAGACGTCTCAAAGCGCTTCACAGAATTTATTGTAAAGTGAATTGACTGTATATTTTGTGGGCAATATTTGTATAGTACCTTTCACGTCAGAAGGATGTCCTGACAAATATATTTTAGAAAACACAGGAGAAGTATTTATTTCAAACACCCTGATACTCTGCATTGTATCCAAGTGTACCCCAAGTTCAAATTCACTGGCCACTCATCTCAGTGTTATTTATGGAACATTTCTGGCACAGATTAGCTTCCGTATTTGCCTATATAACAACATTCACTTCATTTCTAAGAGGCAGTTAAGCCTCTCTGCAACCTCCCATCAAATGTACAGACCAGCTAATTGACCTGAATAGCTAACTGCCCTGTGTTTAAGCTGCTTATTAATATCCTATTACATTGGAGTTTCAAGTTTATTAAAATCTGTAACAAGCTACATCACATGATAGAAGCCTTTTGCTTCAACAAAGGATTGCACCATATTGCTTCATAATTTAATAATCATTTCAAATTATATCGGGGTAAGGTTGATTGGCAAGAACTAAATTTTTAGGAAGTAGTACACAGGTCGTAGTAGTAGGTCTTTTCTTCTATGAAGAAACTAATAACATTGATGTATTTAAGGGGAAGCTAGATAAGTACATGAGGGAGAAAGGAATAGAAGGTTATGCTGATAGGCTTAGTTGAGTAAGGACAGGAGGAGGCTCATGTGGACCATAAACACCGATATAGACCAGTTGGGTCAAACGGCCTGTTTCTGTGCTGTCTATTCTATGTAATTCTATGTAATACTCTGACTTCACGTACCACGATAAGCTTTGAATCACATCCCTTTGGGAGAAAGTGTCGTCAGTGCTGAATCACTCCATCAGGGTCACCCAGGTACTGCCTCACTGAGTCACCAGCCAACCGACTGCCCAGGGAATGAGAACAGTTTTCCTTCCCAAGTGTGGTTGAGATCACGCATTCATTCCCAAACCTGGTACTAACCTCAAACATCAGGTCTCCTTGGAGATATGATGTGATGGATAGAATTCAACAAAGAAGTGGAGGATTTTTTTTAAACTACGCGTAGGAGACATAAGAGGGTGAAGTACACCCACACAGCAGCATTTAGATAATTGGTGAATGCTAATGACATGGCAGAGGAAACTGATCAGCAATAGGTACTGAGCCTGAGAACTTACCATATGCACAGTTCAAATTGCACTATTAATGAAGCACCGGAGGTTAATTCTGTCCAGCTCGCTCTTGGGCTTAGTAACTGGTCAGCTAAGATCAGGAACCCAGTGGTTGCAACCCTATGTCCTATTACAGCATAGCAAAGCAGTATCCCACCTCAACACAAAGCTTTTAATCTGTTTACATTTCAGAAGTACCACATCTAATCAGAACATCGGTCACAGCAACGAGAGACTGTAACAATTACCAACTAAGTCCAAACGTGCTGCCATTTACAGTAAAATGGCACACTAAATTACCTCTCAGCACACTTGCTGCAAGAAAATCTTTCTACCTAAAAATACCAGTTAACACTCGCTTACCATGTTGGAGTCACAGCACAGCACCGTTTATGTGCTCATTTCATCTGTTCCTTTGATAAGCAATCAGCAGTTCCTGTGAAATAGGACAAATACATGTCAGTACAAGAGAGTACAATCTTCAGTAGGGCACTGACCTCATTCACCTCCAGAACTTTCCATTCAGCCCTTTGGTGAGAGCTGTGCATTTCCTGAAAGAACATTTAAAGCACAGCATCACTTGCTTTGCCCTGTAGGGACATTCCAAGTTTGAAGCCTGACATGGGCACAAGTGGTCTTGAGGTGACTTGTCCTCATCCCGTCTACCTGGGAAGCATCTACATAGCAGCCACAGCCAAGATCAGGAAGTCCAGATGCAGACCTCCCCCTCCTGTTCCAAACCACGCTTGGAACATACTTGAACCTAAAAGGCTTTCAATAGGCAAGTTTTACCTGAGGGCAACTGGCACCTGTGGAACCGCAGTCTGTGGCATCACCTTCGGAGGAGAATGGGAAAAATAATGCTGGATCATTTAACAATAATCAACTAAGCTGTCACTTTTCCTCCTCGCTGACCAGCACAATGGTTTTCTGCTGCAAAATCATTTCAACTTTTCAACGACAGCACCAAAACGGATCATTACCAAAGAGGCTACCTTTGTGATAGTTTATGATAAAACTAACGGCAGAGGAAATGAACTAAATTACTTGTTTCCTGTCGCCCCCCCCTCCCCCCACGCTTACAACAAAATATGATTAGAAGATGGAAAGCATAGAAAGAGGAAAGGCCGTTCGGCCCATCAAACCCACTCGAGCCACAGCCCGCACAGTACCATAGTATAAGCAACCCACAGCCTCTGCTGATGCTAGCTCCTTTAAAGAAGCAATCGACTCTAAACCCAGTTCCCTGCACCCTCTCATATTCCTCCTCTTAAAATACTTATCCACCCACTCCACCTGTGGGGGAATGTTCTGCAGATTCTCCCTGATCCCAAAGGAAATCAGGCTAAAATACACTGGAATAATCATCCGCCCCCACTACTTCTGCAAGGTAGGTATGCATTCCTGCAGACAATATTTCCGTTTCTCTCAGCTGCACAGAATACAATATTTGTTCGTCGAACTCAAAATGATTGCAAGGGGTCCTACCGACATGAAAGGCGCTATATAAAATTAAACTATTGTTATCAACCCTTCAATACTCTTCACAAGCGGATACACAGTATATCTAGTTATTTTTTGAAGGGGTTCATTAGCCCAACATCAACAGCTTTTATAAGGAGTCTTCCAAAAATACACTACCCTGGAGGAAACATAGACCGCACAACTCTAAGTTTAGAATTCCATCTATTTGTACTCTTATTAGTGGCTATTGCTTGTCGTGAGAAGAAACAGGTAAAGAATGCAATAGAAAATTATTCACAGGAGTAAAATATTAGATCTGTAAATATTACTTTTTTTAACAAAAATCATATATTGGTTGGACTTCATCACAACTTCTGCCCATCTGTAAATGACTATTGGATTGACACAATAATAAATAATAATCCTTGTATTTGATATAACTCTTTTCGACATCTCAAAGTGCTTCACAGGAGATATTTATTCCAGGCAGAGGGCGAAACCTTGGGCAAGTTTCCTTACTCCACACGCCTAATAATAATCCCTCCAAAACCAAAAACAATAATAATAAATTGGTCATTTTGTGGGACATTGCTGTGCGCAATTGGCTGCCGCGTTCGCCCACAAATATACAGTCAATTCACTTTACAGTGTGTTCTGTGAAGCGCTTTGGGACGTCCTCCCGATGTGAAAAGCGCTATATCAAATGCAAGGATTATTATTATTGTATTGTAAAGTGAATCGACTGTATATTTTGTGGCCTAAATGCTGCAGCCAATTGCACACAGCAGTGTCCCACAAACAGTCGTGGATTGAGTGACCAAATTATTATTGTTTTTATTTTCTTGAGGGATTATTATTAGGTGTGTGGAGTAAGGAAACATGCTCAAGGTTTTGTGCTGCCAGGAATCGAACCCAGGTCTCTCGCTTGTGAGTGCTCTAACCACTGAGCTACAGGACTCCTACAAGATAGTGTCCATCCTTTAGCCACAGCAACCAAGAGAAACCCTTTCAGAAGTACAGCTGCACATTTGCTCCCAAGCGTGTTAGACTACTTCGCTCGGAAGACATGTCCTATACAGAGTAGGGGGTCACCAAGCAGTCAATCATTGCTAGGTGCTCAAAAAGACAGAAGGAAGGTGCCATACAATTGCAAAGTTATTTTGTCCAATTGAAAACTAAGCCAGATACTGTTTCCACTGGTGGGTGCGTTGGTATCCAGGGGACATCAATGTAAAATAATTGGCAAAAGAACCAGATGAGGAGAAATCTTTTTTACCCAGAGAGTTGTTACGGTCTGGAACGCACTGCCTGAAAGGCAATAGTAATAATAATAATCCTTGCATTTGATCTAGCGCCTTATCACTTCTTCGAGACATCTCAAAACGTTTCACAGATTATACTGTAAAGTGAATTGACTATATTTTGGGGCAGCCAATTGCGCGCAGTCATGGATTGAGTGACCAAATTATTATTTATTGATTGATTTTGAAGGGATTATTACCCCCCAGAAAGTGATCCTCCAATCGACTAACAACTGGGTACCTATTACTGCTAGGTAGACAGAAGCGTGTGGAGTAAGGAAACTTGCCTAAGGTTTCGCCTTGTTCGGGAAACAAATCCAGGTCCTCTCGCTTGTGAGGTGGGTACTCCAACCAATACGCTAACAGGACTTTATAATCGAGAAGTCTATCACTCAGTGACCGTCATGTGTGAATCCTGCTGTGAGGGGAGGGGGTAAAAGACTGGGGCAGGGGTTGAAGTGGAGAGTTTTGATATATCAATCGTCTTGCCTTAAAAAGGCAAATTATGCAGAACGACAGAATATTTCTTAAAGCAGCATCAGCACCTCAGGAGGGAATTTCAGACAAGTATAACCCTCAACATCAGCAGGACATCCTGTTCATAAAACCCCACTGACACATCACAATCGGATGCTCTCCATGTGATTATATCTACTGAAACTAAACCTTTGCACAGTAGCACCATTTTGATAATTTCATCTGACTGGTGGGCCTGTATTACCAGCCACTATCATGTTATCACTTGAATTAACCAGTTTTGCCAACTAGAAACTAGCTAGAGGATAGCTTAACAATAAGAATAACTTGCATATTTATAGTTCAAGGAACTGCCTTTACTTTTGTAATAGTGTCGCAGGATATTTAACATCCACTTGAACAGGTAGCAAGGAACACAGGTTTATCGTCTCATCCTAAGGACCACAACAGCTTGTGCCCTTCCCTTGACATAGAGTAGAGTCTTGGACACTCGGAGGACAGTATCTAAAGATTGTTTTATCACCTTTCCACTCTTAGAGACCAGACTGTACCAGCTACAGCACAGCAGACTATGCTGAAATGGATAGCACAGGAAGCAGCCAAAGATTAAAGGAAACAACCACCATTCAAAACACAGTATTACACTAACAGTTCCAATCCATTTAACTTTAGAAATATGCCTTGATCATGTTCTCAAATTCTCAGGGGCCGCAGTGTTTTCTTTAAACACCCCATCCATAAATATCACAGCAGAACTAAATTGTTTCAGAGTTCACTGTAAACATATATAAACCTTGGGGATCTGCGGACTGGAATCTTTCTTGTCCTAAAACTGCTATTTGCAGATACTTCCGATGAATAAAAAGCTGGAATCGAATGTATGCCTATTTTTCTATCACTAAAAATAATGAATTACTAAAAATTATCAACTGCAGAAAACTGCTACAAAAATGTTCTCAATGGCAGTTTTCAATCATGTAACAAAGATCCTTCAATTTGTTAAATCAGTTATGCAGTTCACCAAATTAAATAAGTTAAGAGAGTCCTTTGTGTGCTAAACACAGGAGATGAAGTGAGGAGGTAATTGGAGGAACTCAGATCCCTTTGCCTTCTTGCAGACAATTCCACAGGACATTTCCAAAAGTCCTCATTTTTTAAATGAAAAATACTTTCCAAAATTTTGAATTGGAAAGCAATTTAAAGCTGAGAATTTGAAACAGGAACACACAATGTAAACATCATGAATCGCTAAGAATTTATGCCATGTTGATAATTAAAACATTTAGTTTGCATATTTATAACAATAATTCTTGCATTTCATACAGCACCAACACTGACACATCTCAAAGCAGGTCATGGGTCATCAGTGACTGTGTATTTGTAGACAGCAACGTTCCACAAACACCATGAAGTGAGTGACAATGATATCAATAATCCTTACATTCGATATAGCATCTTTCTCATCAAGAGGACATCTCAAAGCACTTCACAGGATATAAGTATAGTGACTGTTGTAGGCAAACATGGCAGCCAATTTCTGCACAGTAATAATAATAATCCTTGCATTTGATATAGCGCTTTTCACATCTTCTAGACGTCTCAAAGCGCTTTACAGAATATACTGTAAAGTGAATTGACTGTATATTTTGTGGGCAAAACACAGTAGCCAATTGCACACAGCAGTGAGGACACTGCAGTCATGGGTTGAAGTGATCAATTTATTATTTTTTTGTTGAGGGATTATTATCAGGCACGTGGAGTAAGGAAACTTGCCCAAGGTTTCGCCCCCTCCGGGAATCAAACCCAGATCTCTCACTTGCAAAGCGAGTGCTCTAACCACTGAACTACAGGACTCCATGTAATGTCCCACAAACAGCCACAGAGGGAAGGTCCAATTTTACCTTAGGGATTGTTGGATAGGATACTGGGACAAACTCATTTTTCTTTCTAAATAGTACCGCAAAGATCTTTAACATTCAACTCAGATCAGAGATAGGGCGGAGCTCATCAGACGGTGACTTCGAACACGGCGCTCACCCCAGCTGGTACAGGGCTCAAACCCACTGAGGAGAGATCGCCATAATAATAATACTTTAATTTGGTATAGCGCCTTATGACGTCAGTAGAACGTCTCAAAGCACTTTACAGAAATAATTATTGTGAAATGGAGTGAATGTGTATTTGTAGGTAAACACGGCATCACAATTTGCGCACAGGAATGTCTCACAAACAGCCATGAAACAAATGACTAATTTTATCTGGTGGATTGTTGGCCAAGACACCGGGAGAGAGAAACTTCCTATACTACTGACCAAGCCAGGCTGACAGCTAAATGGGATTGTTCCTCTTAGAGCAGAGAAGGTTAGGGGGAGATTTAATTCATCCTGACTAGATCCAGTGAAGCACTTTGAGACGTCTCGAAGACGTGATCAGGCGCTATATCAAATGCAAGGATTATTTTATTTTATTAGATCTATTAGAATCCGTCTTTTTTGGGATACCCTTTGGTTTGTTCTGCTTAATCCAGTTCCAGTTAGGAGCCTAGAGGTTGGAACAGGAATAATATATATATATATATGCTACTGGCTGTGCAATTATATTTTAGCTGATGTAAAGAGGAGGATAATTAATGGACCACTTGCAAATAAGGTTCACAGACCATTTGCTTTTTATCATTGTCTAGTTAAACCTTGGCAGTGGAGTCCTGTAGCTCAGTGGTTAGAGCACTCGCTTTGCAAGTGAGAGACCTGAGTTCAATTCCCGGCAGAGGGCGAAACCTTGGGCAAGTTTCCTTACTCCACACAGAGCCTAATAATAATCCCTCCAAAAACAAAAAAACAATAATAAATTGGTCATTTTCAATCTACGACTGTTTGTGGGACATTGCTGTGCGCAATTGGCTGCCGCGTTCGCCCACAAATATACAGTCAATTCACTTTACAGTCTATTCTGTGAAGCGCTTTGGGACGTCCTCCCGACGTGAAAAGCGCTATATCAAATGCAAGGATTATTATTATTATTATAATAGAGGAGTTCAAAATTATGAAGGGTTCGATAAGAGCGGATAGGAAGAAACTGTTTCCTCTGTCGGGTAGGGCGGTAACCAGGGGGCATAGATTTAAGATAACTGGCAAAAGAACCAGAGGCGAGATGAGAAAATCTTTTACGCGGAAAGCTGTTAAGGTCTGGACTGCACTGCCTGAAAGGGTGGATTAAAGAGCGTTGCAACAATCAACGCTTTTGATCGTCTGTTGCAACGTGCATTTATAAGAGTCTGTTGCCAAAGTGCGCTCCTTCCGAATGGCTGAGTTGAAGACCGCAGCGTAGAATGCACAAGGCTTCTGGCTGCGTTTGAGGCGACTAATTCTGAGCTCTGAGATGCTACCCCATGTGAAGGGCGCTTTATAAGTGCAAGTTGTTGTTCCTGCACCACACCACCCCCCCCCCCCCCCCCGCAAAGTCAGGTTGTAAACAAATCAGTAGCATATGCACATACATACATACATACACACACACACAGACAAAAAAAAAATTGGTGCCTCGATCTGTGATGGGCAATTGGCTGCCGCTTATCGCCCGCAAAATATATACAATAATATACAATATACAATAAAAACAATAATAAATTGGTCATTTTCAATCTACGACTGTTTGTGGGACATTGCTGTGCGCAATTGGCCGCCGCGTTCGCCCACAAATGTACAGTCAATTCACTTTACAGTGTGTTCTGTGAAGCGCTTTGGGACGTCCTCCCAACGTGAAAAGCGCTATATCAAATGCGAGGATTATTATTATTATTATTATCATTAATATTGCACGATTCTGCACGAATGCAGTACAGGCACTGGAGAGGTGCCACGTTTGGCGCCTGTGAGTTCAAAGGGAGGGAGTGGGAGGGCGGGAACTCTTCCCAACCACTGGAGACTGAGCCACTGACCACACAACGCCCGCCTGCACCGATTGGTCAGCGCGTGCCCAACCCCACCCACCCACCACCCTCGGCCGGCTTTCCCATTGGCCGGTGGAGCCGTCAGTCACCGGAGGGTGGGCGGGCACAACCCCCTCCTCCGGCTTGCCATTGGTCCGCTCAAGCTGTCAGTCGCCCGAGGCCGCCCTTGTCAATCACCGGCAGCGCGCGGCTGACGGTTACCAGGCGACCGTTACCTCAGGTACCAGCGCCCGCGCCGAAACGGCCGTTAAACGTTAAATTGGTACTTTATATTTATTCTCTCTCTCTCTCTCTCTCCCTCCCTCCCTCCCCACCCCCACCACCGGCGTCGGTAATAACAAAAACACAACCTACCGTCAGGCCACGCTACCCGCCGTCTCTCGCCCCCTCCCCCACCCCGGCAGCATCTCGGCGCGATGGGCTCCCTCAGGCCGCTTGACAGCTCGCTTTGACGTGCTCACGTATTTCTGAACGTGCGCGATGACGTAGGAACCCCTCCGCGCTCTCCCCCCCCTCTCCCCCCCCCGTGAAGTCGCTCAGGAGAGCATCCACCTGTATCACGTGATAGGGACCCCCCTCCACATGCTCTTTGATCAAAACAATAGCACCAAATAATTATTATTATTATTATCACCATCATTTTTTTTTTTTGAACGGGTTATTACCGCCTGAAAAAAAGCGATCGGCCATCGGCTAATAACCGGGTTCCTACTTACCGCTCGGTAAACAGGGGCTCGTTACGTGGAACCCACGTGGTTGTCGTGGGGGGGGGTGGGGTGCGCGGGGGGTGGGGTGCGGGGGAATGCACACTGTCCAAATAACATTTGGAACAACCCCCCCCCCCCCTTCGAAGCCGCTGACTTAAATTATGAACTGACATTTCGCACCACAAAATACATCCTGTCGCACGCACCACACGGCCGTCGTGGATCTCACCCGGTTATTGTCAGCAAATAGGAACCTGGGTGTTAGTCGATTGGCGGATCGTTTTCCGGTGGTGGGTGGGGGGGGGGGGTGGTGGGGGCGTAATAAGCCCTTCGGAAAAAATAATAATCTGTTAAAAATAAACTCAATCCGTGACTGTTTGAAGATCCTCATTCAAGATCCTCACCCTCACCTACAAGGCCATTCACGGCCTCGCCCTCTCCTACCTCTCCGACCTACCCCCACGTACCCCACCGTACCCTCCGTTCCTCTGGCCCCGGTCGGCTCCACATCCCCCGCCCCAACCGCCCTACCATCGGTGACTTCAGCCCCGAGGCTCTGGAACTCCATCCCCCAGTGCCTTCGCCGCTTCCTCCCTTTCCTCCTTCAAGGCCGGTCTCAAGACCTTTCTCTTTGACTGTGCCTTCAGCTCCCCTCTCGACTCTCTACCCCCTCCTCGCTCCCTCCCTTCCCTCCCCTCACCCTGACCATTTCCCCCCAATGCTCGGGTCCTGACCCAACTGCACAGCGCCTCGGGACGTCCTCCCGACATGAAAGGTGCTCTATAAATGGAATCTTGTTGTTGTTGTTGTTTGTGGAACACCGCTGCGCTTCATTAGCTGCCTCATTTCACCCACAAAATATACAGTCACTACACTTTACGGTATATGCTGTGAAGCGCTTTGAGACGTCTCAAAGATGTGATAAGACGCTGTGTCACATGCAAAGATTATTATTATTTACAGTGAATCCAGTGAAGCCCCTTGAGACGTCTCGACGACAAATTATGTCAAATTAAGGATTACAATAACACATCACTGTCAAAAGTGAGGTGGATGATGATAATCCTTTGCAATTCACACATCAACAGCAACAACAAGATTTCATTTATAGAGCGCCTTTCACGTCGGGAGGACGTCCCTAGGCACTGGACAGTTGGGTCTACAAATGCACAGTTACTGCTCTTTACAGTAAAAAAAATCCAATGGACATTATAAATCTCGTAATACTATTGGAAAAGAGAAGGCCACTATCCTGGCTAATGATTACCGCAGATAAAATTGGTCATTTATTTCATGGCTGATCATTTCCCTACAAAAACACAAACACACTACACTTGACCACAATTACCTGTTGAGTGTTTTGAGACATTTCAACATTACAGGCGCCATATCAACTGCAAAAATTATTTTGCACTTTATTAATGCTGCTCTTGTTTATTCGTTGTCTGAAGCTGTAATATGCCATCCAAACAGGACCCTCTTCCTCACTATACGTTCACCATGTTGAAATCACTTCCTTCTAAAATATTCCTTTCCAATACTGCAAGTCTGTGGAAATCCTTACCTCTCTCAGGCATCTTTTTATCCTGCAATCTTTAGCTTTTTAAACCCCAACCTTGACGTTGCTTAACAACAACAACTTACATTCATATAGCATCCTTCAAGCAGGGCAGCGTCTTGGAGCACTTCACTCCATTATATTATAATATTAGCCACAACTTCCGGATTACCACACCTCTCTCATTCTCTTGTCAACCTTGGACTCTGGGAGTTGGACCAGTTTTCTCAATTCCAAGGAAATGAATTCAATCAATTATTAATAATCTTGGGTGTAGTATCAGCCTAGCTCAGGTGAAGCTCTACGTCAGGATCTGAGCTCACATAAGAACACAGGTCATAGGTCTCACAGTCTTAAGACAACAATCCAGTGCAGAGAGAAGAAAGGGCGTAAAGAGAGTAAAATCTCAAATTAAATTGGCAGGGAAGCATAAACCAAATTCAGTCTCAAAACTCATTTCCTTACCTTCCCCCCTCAACTCTGCAGCGATAAACACATCTCAATATATCAGCGTTGCTAGGATTCAGAAATGAATTTTAATGAGCTTCCTGAATTATGCCGAACTAATTCTGACCTCCTTCGCAGCCTGTGTTATATTGTCGAGTAAATGCTCGATTTTATATTCCAGGAGTTATTTTAATGAGCGAATGTTGGAACACTGTGGTAATTCATTATGGAAAATTCAGAGCAAGGGTGATGGGTAAACATACCACGTGATGAGCCGAGCCATATGGAACAGGAACGATTCTGATTTAATCCCCAATTTATGATGAATTAGCTGATCGCACCTGAGGCCACTGTCAGGATTCTGTGATTGACCTCGGTGCCTCCAGGTTGGTTGGGTGGGAGATAATAATGTAATAATCCTTGCATTTGATACAGCGTCTTATCACGTCGTTGAGACGTCTCAAATCGCTTCACAGAATATGCTGTAAAGTGTGGTGATTGTGTTTTGTCAGTGGAACGATTAATCTGATCTCCCCGCTGGAAGACAGACACAATGTGTGGATGTCACATTCTTTCAGCTCATCATTGATGCCCCCACTATCAAACATCCTGTGACACTCATTGAAGAACAAGTGAGATGATTAAAGTACCGGTGGCAGCCAGTTCGTATAAAGCAATTGGTCGCCGCGTTTCACCCACAAAACATAGTCACTTCACTTTCCAGTAGATTCTGTGAAACGCTTTGAGACGTCCCAAATAACGTGATAAGATGCTATATCAAATGCAAGGAGTATTATCTTTTATTATTATAAAGCTGTACCTGAAATCAGTGCTTTCAGAGAGACGAGAGGAGAAAGAACGCACAAGCTGAAGTCTCTAAATGCTTGATCATCAATTGCCCACAAATATATAGTCACTACAGTTTACAGTATATTCTGCGAAGCGCTTTGAAACATCTAGAAGACGCGGAAGGCGCGATATCAAATACCTGGATTGTTATAGAAGAAGTACATATTATTAATAATAGCCACAAAACCAGACATGCACATGACATTACCTGAAATGTGTGTTCAGTGG
The DNA here is from genome assembly GCF_018977255.1 of Callorhinchus milii. Lineage (NCBI taxonomy): Eukaryota > Metazoa > Chordata > Chondrichthyes > Chimaeriformes > Callorhinchidae > Callorhinchus > Callorhinchus milii. Next base: position 2,411,143 of record NW_024704768.1, read on the forward strand.
AGTTGTAAAAATCTTACTTCCAGCAATGTGACAGCTCAAAACCGCAATCCATTCATTCCTTCTCAGGCAAAAAAGGCGTTTTACCTCTAATCAGTCAGTGCTGAAACACTTGTCATTATTGCAGTGCATATGTCAACCACACAGATGGTCTGCCTCGTAAAAGGGGAGCATGCGCGGGCGCAAAGCCTGCTGGGTATTGTAGTTTTTTCAGGTCGGCCGGGCGACATGTGCGTCTACAGGTCCCGGCGTGCCTCGCGGGTGGAGAGGGGCGGGCGCCGCGGTGCCTGGCGGGAGTTGTAGTCGCTGCCCGGTGACCGCCAGGCAATTGGAACCTTGGACGACTCTAGTTCCCGGCATGCAGCATGCAGACGACGCCGGGGCTTCCGGTCTATTGCATCAGCGCAGCCGGACCCCCCGCGGGGAGAAGAAGCCGGCGACCCGGGCTGCGGACCCTGACAGACCTCACAACGCAACAGCCGCGCCATGAAGGTCTACCTGAACTCGGGGAACCCCGGCGGCCTGAAGGTCGTGGCGGCCGCTGAGCTGAGCGGAGTCGGGCCCGAGTTTCAGCCCGTCAGCCTGGAGGGTGAGGGCTGGTTGCTATGGTGACGGCCCCACAGGCTGTTGCAGAGAGAGGGGGATGAGGGGAGGGGGGATGAGGGGAGGGGGGATGAGGGGAGGGAGGATGAGGGGAGGGGGGATGAGGGGAGGGGGATGAGGGGAGGGGGATGAGGGGAGGGAGAAGGGGGATGAGGGGAGGGAGAGAGGGGATGAGGGAGAGGGGATGGGGAAGGGAGAGTGGATGAGGGGAGGGAGAGGGGCTGAGGAGGGAGAGGGGATGAGGGGAGGGAGAGGGGGGATGAGGGGAGGGAGAGGGGGGATGAGGGGAGGGAGAGGGGATGAGGGGAGGGAGAGGAGAGAGAGAGGGGATGAGGGAGAGGAGAGAGAGGGGATGAGGGAGAGGAGAGAGAGGGGATGAGGGGAGGGAGAGGGGCTGAGAGGGGGAATGAGGGAGAGCGGGTCTGGGGGAGCTGTAAACATTTTGAGCCGTTTTGATGCTATCAAATATGCAAAGCTGTTAGTGGTAATGGTTTGTGCATTTCATCCAACACCTGTAATGTTTGTGTTTCAAAGCACCTCTCAGCGTCAAGTGTAGTGACCGTGTGTTTGTAGGTAAACGTGACAACTATATTCACACAACGAGGTCCCAGACACAGTGAAGTGAATGATTTTTTACATTTTACTGACAGATGAATCTCGGGGGAATTGTTAGCCAGGATACCGTGAGGAAACTCCCTTCTCTTTATACAGTACATAGTGTCACGGGATCTTTAATGAATAGCCGGGATTTAACATGTCATCTGAAAGAATGACAATGACTGCGCTTGAGAGTCAGTCTGGACTATGAGCTCATAAAGTCCTCAACTTGGGGGCTTGAGCCCACAACTTTCTGACCCCGAGGCAAGAATGCAACTGTTTGAGCCAAGCTCGAAGTCAAATAATTACAGTTTACATTGTAAATCTCAAAAGTGCTTCAATACAATCTATTATCTCTCATCCTGACAGCTTCTGTGTGCATTTCTCTCCTCAGAGCGCGTTGTACCTTTCCTGTCACAGTCAAAGCTGCCGGCTCTGCAGTTACCAACAGGAAGCTTTATCTTTTCGACCAATGCAATCTGTCAGTAAGTTGAATACATTGCATAATTGTGTGACAGGCTGTATTCAATAATAATAATAATAATAATCCTTGCATTTGATATAGCGCTTTTCACGTCGGGAGGACGTCCCAAAGCGCTCCACAGAACACACTGTAAAGTGAATTGACTGTATATTTGTGGGCGAACGCGGCAGCCAATTGCGCACAGCAAATATAGTCGAAACTCACTGTAACAAACCCTGCTTATACCAAGCCCCCCGGTTTAACGATCCCAAAGGCAGGCCCTGATTTTATGCACCTTTTTGACGGCCAAACCCTGCAGCTCATTGGCTAGAGCACTCGCTTTGCAAGCGAGAGACCTGTTTCGATTCCCGGCAGGGTGAAACCTTGGGCAAGTTTCCGTACGCCATACACCTGATAATAATCCCTCGAGGAAAAAATAATAAATTGGTAATTTCAATCCAGGACTGTTTGTGGGACGCTGCTGTGCACAATTGGCTGCCACATTTTGCCCACAAATATACAGTCAATTCACTTTATAGTATATTCTGTGAAGCGCTTTGAGACGTCGAGAAGACGTGAAAAGCGCTATATCAAATGCAAGGATTATTCTTATTACTATCCCTGATTATAACAATCTTATCAAGTCAGTTCCTTACAGTGAGGTTCGATTGAATTGACTGTATTAGCTAAACTAATTTGCGGTTTAGAGACTGAGCTAAATAGAAGCTGAAAAGTTCTTCTTTCACCTACAAAATACAGTCAATTCACTTTCCAGTATATTGTATGAAACACTTTGCGATGTCTCAAAGGCGTGATAAGGCGCTATATCAAATGCAAAGATTATTATTATTACATCATCTTTCCCAAAAGAATTCTGGAAATGAAAATAACTTGGCTCTAAATTTTTTAGTGTGAAGAAATCAAAACAGCCAGACATCCCGCAACTCACTTCCAACCACCATACGTCCCTCACACCTGTAAAACATTTAAAAAGGAATTAGACAAGTACCGTATTTGAAAAAAATATATAAAGGGTTTTACGGATAGGGCAGGAAAGTGGTTAGATTTCTCAGCGAGACAGTACAGGTATGATGCGCTTTGAGTCGTCTCGAAGAAGTGATAAGGCGCTATATCAAATTGAAGGATTATTATTATGGTCATCTTCTGTGCTGTAAAATTCCATGAAACAATGGAAGCACATTTGTTGTAAAGGCTGAATAAGGACAATGTCAGACTCAGCATTGATGTTATTCCACATTGATGTTATTGACGCTGGCAGTCACTGTCTCAGCTCAGGTGTGAACCTCTTGGTGAGGTAACAGATAGTCACTGAATCTTGTAGAGCCTTAACTCGGCGTGAATTAAGACGAGGGTGGGATCAGAGATAGATTAGTACAGGGACCACTTCCAATAGTATAGGCCTCCACATGTCACAGCCAGTGTTTTACTGTTTCCTACAGGTACCTGTTTACACTCAGCGGGAAAGAGCCAAGTGATGCTACAAATCAGTGGCTGGAATGGGAAGCAGCCCGACTACAGGTACTGTGATAGAATGGCCACTGACTGAGCACATGGGCCCTTCAAGACCCTCCTCTTCGGCCATGCCTTCAGTCACCCTCTTACTCCCCACCCTCTCTGCCCTCTACCCCTCCTGCTCCCAACCCCCAGCTCGGGTCCAAATCCCTGACAGTCCAGCCCCTTGGGTTAATGTAATTTGTTGTTGTTCACCTTCCAATCTAAAAGGCTGTGGATTATGGCTGGATCCATTCACATTTTTAAGACTGAGGAGGATAGATATTTGTTAGGTAAAGGTATCAAGGGATATGGGGGCAAGGGCTTGAGGGATAGATCAGCTATGATCTTACAGAATGACGGAACAGGCTCGAAGGGCTGAATGGCCTACTTATTCCTATTTTCATGCTTCTAATCTGATAACTGAATCCAACATGTGGGACACTGTTGTGCGCAATTGGCTGCCACGTTTTGCCCACAAAATACACAGTCACTCCACTTTACAGTGTATCCTGTGAAGCGCTTTGAGACGTCTCGAAAGACGTGATTAGGCGCTATATCAAAGTATTATTAGACTATTATATTAGTATTATTATCTACTTGTAATGGACGGCGTTTTGATTGCAGCCGGCGGTGAACGTGTGGCTGCACACGTCAGTCGTTCAGGGCAAGAAGAATGAGCAGGCAGCGAGCGCGGTGAGCAAGCTCCTGGCTCACATCAATCAAAGCCTGATCAAGACGGCAACTCCTTACCTCACCTCGGTAAGTTATCCTCACCCTCGGGGGAAATCGGCAAGAGAGGAAAAAAACATCATTTGAATATTCATGAGTTGCCTCCTCAGATGTTTAATCCTAGCTTCGCCCTGATTGTTGATAACTTGCTTATAACCTTACATTTTTATAGTCTGTAACGTCAAAGTACTTCACAGTAATTATACTCGTGGAGTCCTGTAGCTCAGTGGTTAGAGCACTCGCTTGGCAAGCGAGAGACCTGAGTTCAATTCCAGGCAGAGGGCGAAACCTTGAGCAAGTTTCCTTACTCCACACAGAGCCTAATAATAATCCCTCTAAAACCAAAAACAATAATAAATTGGTCATTTTCAATCTACGACTGTTTGTGGGACATTGCTGTGCGCAATTGGCTGCCGCGTTCGCCCACAAATGTACAGTCAATTTACTTTACAGTGTGTTCTGTGAAGCGCTTTGGGACGTCCTCCCGACGTGAAAAGCGCTATATCAAATGAAAGGATTATTATTATTATAGTCGAGTATTTATTGTTTTGTGGAGTCTTGTAGCTTAGTGGTTTCTTATCTCAAAATCGAGGGACCTTCTACATTAAATTTAACGGTGCCTTGTGTATGATGTGCATATACGTCTTACCGGCCTCTGCTCGGTTAGGCCTTGCGTAACCGCCGCCTCTGATCTTTTCGAAGGCCGCTGTAACAGTTGCTGACGTTGTCCTGTGGGGGGCGCTCTACCCCATTCTTGTGGATCCTACTCATCTTTCAGGTAAACAACAACAACTACAACGATGACAAATTACATTTTTATGGCGCCTTTCACGTCATGGGGGGACGTCCCAAGGCGCTGGTGGTTGGGATCAGGAGAGTAGGAGGTAGGGAGGGAGGGTAGAGGGGGTGACCGAAGGCACGGTTGAAGAGGAGGGTCTTGAAGGAGGCAAGGAGGGGGCAAGGCTGTGTGAGGTTGTATCTGCACTTCCTCTGTAATTGCAGGATGTGGGCGAGTGCAGGTGGGGGAGCGGTGAAATCCAATGGTCACACAAAATAATACAATACAATTTACGATTTATATAACGTCTTTCACGTTAGGAAGACATTTCAAAGGGCAACTACACTGCTAGCTGGACAACTGAGCTGAGGGTTGGGAGCTAAAAAGGACTGGAAAGGAAAGATTACTAAAAGCACGGTCAAAGAGTTGCTAATTATTAATTGTTAGTTGTTAGCCGATTGGCGGATCACTTCAAGGTGTAATAATCCCTTCAAAAAATAATAATAATTTGGTCATTCAATCCACAACTGTTTGTGGGACACTGCTGTGCGCAATTGGCTGCCGGGTTTCGCCCACAAAATGCACTTTACAGTATATTCTGTGAAGCGCTTTGAGACGTCTCAACAATGTGATAAGGCACTGTATCAAATGCAAGGATTATTATTATTGCAACAGGAAATTCTCCCAACGGGAAAAGCCGCAGAATCGAAATGAAAGGATCATTTAATTGAAGCGTTATGAACTTGGGATTTCTCCACAGAGGAGTTGCTGATGGTGTGCGAGTGGTTTGAGCGAATGAACATGTTGGATTCCTGCCGCAAAGCCTCGGAGTCGGTCCTCCAGGGAAAAGGAGTCCAGGCTTTCAAAGCTTATTTGCAGAAGCAGCCAGTCTCCACTCTGCTTTCCGAGAAACCCGCCTCCAATGGACAAGAGGTACTGTGTGTCAGCCATTTGCTCTCTGCATAATTTCCAAATAATAATAATATAGTCACTCAATCCATCACTGATTGTCGGATACTGTTGTGTGCAATTGGCAGCCGCGTTTCGCCCACAAGCTACACAATCAATTCACTTTACAGTCTATCCCATGAAGCGCTCTGAGACTCACTCCCTCAATCCAGCCGCCTTGCCCCCTCCTTCCCCTCTATTAGATCACGATTGAAGACCTTCCTCTTTGACTGTGCTTACGGTCACCTCCTCCCTCCCCCGCTGGCTCAGTGTCAGGCTCTACCACTGTTAAGCGCTCCGAGACGCTGCCTCTTGTGAAAATCACTGTAAATGTAAGTTGTTGTTGGATATTGCTTTAAGTATAGGTCATGTTGAAGGTAGCAAAGCACAATAAAGCACCAGCCAACAGGGCATTCATTGCTTTTAAGCACTCCGAGATGCCGTCCAGCGTGAACGGCGCTACATAAGCGCGAGCTGTTGATGCAGCTTGTAATTCAGTTCTGTGTATGCGTGCAGGAAGGCGAAGCTCCCGGCCAGACGTTCACCGAGGAGGAGATCCAAGCAGCAGAGGACGCCTGGAGACATGGAAGGGTGCAAATGTCCAAACCCAAGCTGGTCCAGCACCCGATGTGAGCAGCGACACCAGCTTACTGTGCCAGGCACCAAGGCGTGGGGAAAAGGCAGGGGAATGGGATTCAAAGCTCTGCTGTGATCTAACGAAGATCTAACAATATAATACAGTACAAAATTATGTTTACACAGAGCCTTTCACGTCAGGAGGACGTCCCAAGGCTCTGGAGAGTTGGGGATTTGGACCGGAGCTGGGGTTTGTAATCAGGAGGGGGTGGATGTCAGGAAGGGTAGGGGTAGGAGGGTGACCGAAGCTCAGTCGAAGAGGAGGGTCTTGATGTGCCTTGAAGGAGACAAGATAGGGAGGGAGCGAGGCGAAGGGAATGTGAGATAGAGTTCCAAAAGGTGGGGGCAGAGAGGCTGAAGGCCTGACCGCCGATGGTTGGGCGGGCCGGGCGTAGGGCGTGGAGCAGGCCACAGACTGCTGAGGAGAGGAAGCAAACAGGTTGATATTATCAAACCATTGCGTGCTTTTGAGCACCTCTATCAGGCTTCCTCTCTCTTAACCCGCTTAGTTCTTCTTGTTAGTGAAATTTTTCTCTTGAAATATTTTGGCTACAAAATACAGTGTGTCCCGTGAAGTGCTTTGAGACGCCTCAACGACATGATAAGGCGCCGTATCAAATGCAAAGATTATTACATTATTATCATCACCAAGATAAAAACTCAGCACATTGGAAAATGTTTTGTTGTTGTCCTCCTTCCAGCGGGTTACGCTGAACTCTTCGGGCAGCTCTGATTCACTGGCCTCCATTTCCTTCATTTCTCAGTTTGCCAAAGAAGAACGAGAGGAACATTCTGATCACCAGCGCCCTGCCCTACGTAAATAACGTGCCACATCTGGGCAACATCATCGGTTGTGTCCTCAGTGCAGATGTTTTTGCCAGGTAAGAAGTGTGTTATGTGCCTTGCCCCCTTCCTTCCCCAATTTCAGGTCGTGTCTGAAGACCTTCCTCTTCGATCGTGCCTACAGATCTCTGCTGAAGACCTTTCTTTTCAACCGCGCCTTTAGTCACTTTCCTCCCCCTCTGGCTTGGTCCCAGGATCCGTTACTGTAAAGCGCTCTGAGACACCGTCCGACATGGAGGGCGCTATATAAATCCAAGTTGTTGTTGTTACAGTCACCTACTCCCTCCCCCGCTTCGGAGTCGTGCTCCGCCACTGTCCGGGACGCTACCCTGTGTGAGGGGCGCTGTGTAGTTGTTGGGTGGGGATAGAGGGGGCTTAAACTTAGGAAGAAACTAAGGCATTGAGTCCCAAGTCCTGGATGAGCTTCCACAACGCAGAATGGCTTTGAGATATTTTGACTTGATAAGACACGCGATATGATGAGGCACTTTGTCTGTAAACTGTAAACTGTAGCGCAGTGCTCACCTCGCAAGTGAGAGGACCCGGGTTCGATTCCCAGACGGAGTAAAACCTTAGGCAAGTTTCCTTAGTTGTTTCCTTGGTTGTTAGTCGATCAGCGGATCCCTTTTCCGGGGATAATAAGCGCTCCAAAAAAACAAAATAAGAATAATAACAATTAGGTCACTCAATCCACGGCTGTTTGTGGGGACGCTGCTGTGCGCAATTGGCTGCCGCATTTCGCCCACAAAAAACACAGTCAATTCACTTTACAATCTATCCTGTGAAGCGCTTTGAGACATCTCAACGACGTAATGAGGCGCTAAATCAAAAGTAAGCATTATGATTATTATTAATATTAATAACCTGCTCACGTGTGTGCTTGCTCTTCTCAGGTATTGCCGTATGAGGAACTGGAACACGCTCTACATCTGCGGGACGGACGAGTACGGCACGGCCACGGAAACCAAAGCCATGGAGGAGGGGCTGACCCCGCAGCAGATCTGTGACAAGTACAATGCCATCCACAGCCAGATCTACCAGTGGTTCCACATCTCCTTTGATTACTTCGGAAGGACAACCACAGAGCATCAGACCAGGTATAGGGCGTGTTCAGCCATGACAACAACTTGCTTTTGCACCGGGCCCCTCACGCGGGGTAGCGTCCCAGTGGCGGAGCGCAGCGCCGAGCCAGGAGGAGGTGAACGTAGGCGCGGTCGAACGGGAAGGTCTTCAGCGCGACCTGTAGGTGGGGAAGAAGGGGCGAGGCGGAGGGATAGAGGGATTATTCTGTGAAGCACTTTGAGACGTCTCGAAGACGTGATAAGGCTCTGTATCAAATACAAGGATTATTATTGTTAGTAGTATTATTACTAATTCCCACGAAGCGCTTTGAGATATTTTGACATCAAGGGGCGGGCGTTGTATCGAATGCAGGGATTGTTCAGATTTAGAATGAATTGATGTTTTTTCTCTCTCTCTCGGCCAGGATCGCACAAGACATCTTCAACCGCCTGCTGCAGAGGGACTTCCTGGTGAACGACACGGTGGAGCAGTTGCGGTGTAACCGGTGCGAGCGGTTCCTGGCCGACCGCTTCGTGGAAGGGTCGTGTCCGTTCTGTAATTACGAGGAGGCGCGAGGCGACCAGTGCGACAAGTGTGGGAAACTGATCAACGCCGTGGAGCTAAAGGTGAGCCACTGGCTGCCTCATGCCTGTGACCAAGCAGCAGCAGCAGCAACAACAACAACCTGCATTTACATGACGCACTCCATGCGGGGTAGGGTCCCGGAGCGCTTGACGGTGGCAGAGTCTGACCCCAAGCCAGGGGGAGGGGGAGCGAGGGAGGTGACCGCAAGTACGATCGCAAAGGAAGGTCTTTTTTTTGAAGGTGTGGAGGGAGGGAGGGAGGGGGGGGGGGCAAGGCGGAGGAATTGAGGGAACAAGGCGGAGGGATTGAGGGAACGTGTTCCAGAGTTTCGGGGCTTAGTGGCTGAAGGCACGAGGGAGAAACAGGAGGCTGGAACCAGACGAGCGGAGGCAGCAGGTGGTGGAGTGGGGAGTAAGCAGGTCCGAAAGGTAGGGAGCTGCCAGGGCATGGAGGGATTTGAAAATGAGTGAGAGGCTCTTGATACAATTACAGTTCTTGTCTAGTTAATCCCCTCCCTCCCCACCACCACACGTCTTGTGGAGCCCTATAATGTAATGGTTATAGCGCTCACCTAGCAAGCGAGACGATTAGATTAGGCAAGTTTCCTTACACCACACGTTTTTGTTCACCTAGCAGTAAGTATAAACCCAGTTGTTAGTCAATTGTTGGATTGTTTCCCGAGGCTGATAATCCCTTCAAAAAAAAATAATAATTTGGTTGCTCAATCCACGTCTGTTTGAGGGGCACTACTGTGTCCAATGTGAGGATTATAATTGTCATAAATGCATTTATTCAACTGTTTCTGTCCATGTTTCAGAATCCACAGTGTAAGATCTGCAAGGACACACCAGTCATCAAATCTTCCAAACATCTGTTTATCGACCTGCCCAAGGTGAGCACGCCATCTTGGCTTTATTCTTGTCCAGTTTTCTCCCCTCTCCTGACAGGCTTACTGACGTCCCAAGCGCTCTGGGACGCTACCCTGCGCGAGGGGCGCTGCGTAAATGCAAGTCGTTTTTGTTTGCTAACAGCTGCAGGAACGGCTGGAGGAGTGGTTTGACAAATCGGTGGCGACGGGAGACTGGACCACAAACGCTCGGCTCATCACTCGCTCCTGGATCCGCGACGGCCTGAAGCCGCGGTGCATCACCCGAGACCTGAAGTGGGGCACTCCCGTGCCTCTGGAGGAGTTCAAGGACAAGGTGGGAGTGACCGTGGCTGTAAAAATTCTGAAGGGGTTCGTCCTGGGGGGAGAGAATCGGCTGCCGCGTTTCACCCACAAAAATTCAGTCAATTGACTTTACAGTATATTCTCGATAACCTGACAAGGCGCTATACCAAATGCAAGGATCATTATTATGGTGAGGACATAAGAATTTGTCAGACGAAAGAGCAAGGTCCATCCAGTTCACCTTCCACCATCCTGGCAGTCGCTTGACATGTCGTGTCCCAAACCACTTACTGTATCCCCAGGTATTATTTCCTAACAGAAATCAATCTAATTGGTTCCTGAAACAACTGATTCAAGAAAGTGAGATAAACCAGAGAGCTGCAATGGAGGGTTGAAAGTTTCTGCTTTATACTCCCATTTCTCACTGACCTATCTAACCCTGACCCTAACTCCGGACCCAAACTCCCAGCTCGGGTCCACAAAAACCCTGACTGTCCAGCTCCCTGGGACGTCTTTCCGACGTGAGGGCGCTATGCAAGTGCAATGTGTTGTTATTGTTGATTGAGCGATGCCTTTTATCCTCAGGTGTTCTACGTCTGGTTTGACGCCCCAATTGGCTATATATCCATCACCGCCGACTACACGGAGCATTGGGAAAAATGGTGGAAGAATCCTGAAGAGGTGAGAGACCGAGGCCGTTCCATTCGGGCTCGGAGGCACGAGGGTTGGGGTTGACAGTGGGGGACGGGGCTTTGAAATCGACATCCTCGTACGAGGCTTTAAATCGGGGTCCGCGCCTGTTCAGCTGGGCGTTGAAAGATCCGAATAGGGGAAGGGAGTTTCTCCTCGATGTCCTGGCTGACGATCCTCCAGATAACCTGGTCAATCAGCTCACACTGTTTGTGCAGTTGTGCTGGGCACCAATTGCTGCTCTCACAGCAATTCTCTGTGAATTGAGTGCTGCAAGGAGTTTTGACGTCTCTGGTTCAGACGCGGGAGTTGTTGCGATCAGTTTAGTCACATGAAACGAGCTCCACGCAACAACGACATGTTACATTTACACGGCACCATTCGCATCAGGAGGACGTCCCAAGGGCGCTGGACAGTCGGGGGTTTGGACCCGAGCTGGTGGTTAGGATCAGGAGGGGTGGAGGGTAAGGAGGGAGAGCAAAGGCCCAGTCGAAGAGGAGGGCTTGAAGGAAGCGAGGAAGGGGCAAGACAGAGGGACTGTGGGATGGAGTTCCAAAGGGTGAGGCTGAAGGCACACTGAGCGTGACTGCACTGACCTCTTTGTTCCCAGGTGCAACTTTACAACTTCATGGCCAAGGATAATGTGCCCTTCCACAGTGTGATATTCCCCTGCTCTCTGCTCGGAGCCGAGGATAATTACACGCTTGTCAACAGCCTCATTGCAACAGGTAGTGTCTTCTCTCTGACACCTCGTACTGGTGAGGGGATAAAGGGAGGGCAGAGGTGCTGTCCTTTGGGTGAGACATTCATCCGAGGTCCTGAGTTAATCCTCCAGATTATGTTAAAGGCAAAATACTGCAGATGCTGGAAATCTGAAATAAAAACAGAAGTTGCTGGGAACACTCAGCAGGTCAGGCAGCATCTATGGAGAGAGGAAAGTGGGTTAATGTGACGAAAGGTCATCAACCAGAAGTCCTGTAGCTCAGTGGTTAGAGCACTCGCCTCACAAACGAGAGGACCTGGGTTTGATTCCCGGGCAGGGCAAAATGTTGGGCAAGTTTCCTTACTCCACACACACGCCTCTATTTACCAGCAGTCAGTAGGATCCCGGTTGTTAGTCAATTGGCAGATCGCTTGTCCGGGGTCAATAATCCCTTCAAAAATAAATACATTTTAAAAAAATAATAATAGTTTGTTCATTTAATCCACGACTGTTTGTGGGACACTGCTGTGTGTAATTGCCTGCCGCGTTTCGCCCACAAAGTATACAGTCATTACACTTTAACAGTATATTCTGTGAAGCGTTTTGAGAGACGTCTCAAGGACGTAATAAGGCACTACGTCAAGTGCAAGGATTATTAGTGTTATTATTGATAACCTATTTCTGTAACATGCACCAGCTATGATGCTAACTGTCCCCTCTACTTAAGTGCTCCAAGTCGCTACCCCTCGTGAAGGGCACTATGTAAATGCAAGTTGTTGTTGGGTTACAGAGTACCTGAATTATGAAGACGGTAAATTCTCCAAGAGCCGAGGGGTCGGAGTGTTCGGGAACATGGCGAAGGACACGGGAATCCCCGCGGACATCTGGCGCTTTTATCTGCTCTTCATCCGGCCTGAAGGGCAGGACAGCTCCTTCTCGTGGAACGACTTTTTACTGAAGAACAACTCCGAGCTGCTCAATAACCTGGGAAACTTCATTAATCGGTAAGAGCCCTGGACCGTGGCTGAGGCTGAACCCGCTCGACGCTCCGCAGATACTGACGACGTGAAAAGGCGTGGATTGGTGTGAGGCAGGCACCGATCGTCACCCGGGAACACTCGGCAGCATCTATGGAGAAAGGAAAGCGAGTTAAAGTTTCAGTTCACCGACCTGAAACGTTAACTCACTTTCCTCTCCCCATAGATGCTGCCGACCTGTTGAGTCAGGGCTTCTGGGTTGACTGTTTGCCCACCGATGTCACTACCTGTATGCTATGTGTGTGGCCTGTGTTCCACACTCTGGTACATCCCATGTCCACAGATACAAGTGGGCCTGTGCTATACAAAGTCCTGTTACACCATTACAATACAGCGATACAAGTCTACCGAGTAACTGAAACACGCTGTCAGAGATGTAAATCCCTGACTGTCCAGCGCTTTGGGAGGGATGTCTTCCTGATGTGAACGGCGCTGTGTAAATGTCGTATTGTATTGTGTACGAGTTGACTCTGTGGTGACGGTTGTTCTCTCCGGGCAGAGCTGGCATGTTTGTCACCAAGTTCTTCGACCGACTGGTGCCGGAGATGGAGCTGAACCTGGAGGACAAGCAGCTGTTGGCACAGGTGACATGGGAGCTGCAGCAATACCACCAGCACCTGGAGAAAGCACGGTAAAGAGTCATACACCATCCCACACGCGAAGCACACGTATACTGTACGCATGTTATCACTTCTAAAAAAAACTGACATGGGTGAACTTTAATAATAATAATAAATAAAAATAAATAATAATCCTTCCATTTGATTCAGCGCCTTATCACGTCTTTGAGATGTATCAAAGTGCTTCACAGAATATACTGTAGAGTGTAGTGACTGTGTATTTTGTGGGCGAAACGCGGCAGCCAATTGCGCACAGCAGCGTCCCCACAAACAGTCGCGGATTGAGGGGCCAAATTATTATTAGTTTTTTTTTGTCACGGTTGCAGGATACGGGACGCTCTGAAATGCATCCTGAACATCTCCCGTTGCGGGAACCAATACATTCAGGTGAACGAACCCTGGAAACGTATCCAAGGAAGCGATGCCGACAAGTGAGTGTCTGTGCGGAGAGCGGTTTGAGCACTGGGTAGCGACGGGTTGGTACAAATAGGACGAGGCAAAATATAAATGTAGTTTTGTTGCTGTTGTTGTTCATATTGCGCCTTGTCACGTTGTCGAGATGTTCTGAAAAGCGTTTCTTCACAGAATATACAGTGAAGAGCACTGACTGTATTTTGTAGGCGAAAGGGGGCAGCCAGTTTTGCACAGCGGTGTCCCACAAACAGTCGTGGATTGAGCGACCAATTTTATTTGGGGGATTTGTTGGCCAGAACACTGGGGCAGAGAGAGAAAATCCCTTCTCTTTTCGAATAGCGCCACGGGATCTTTAACGTAAATCTGAAGAACAGGGTTTGGCAGGAGGGCTGCCCTTGCGAGTGGATGGGTGGTGGAGGGGGTGGGGGGGAGTCTTTGGGAAATTTGTTAGGTCAGGGTATTAAGGGATACGGGGCAAGGGCAGGACGGGTAACAGGACTTGTGGTACAGATCAGCCATGATTTTATAAAATGGCGGAATGGGCTCGAGGGGCTGAAGAGCCAACTCCTGTTTCTACGATTCTATGTTTGTGTTGGTTCCACCTGTAGATGTGTTGATTTTGTTTGTTTGCGCAGGAAGCGAGCAGGCACAGTGACTGGAATGGCTGTGAACGTCTCAGCCCTGTTGGCTCTGATGCTGCAGCCCTACATGCCCACAGTGACTGTCACCATCCAGGCTCAGTTACAGACGCCCGAGGACTACAGTGTGCTGACCACTCACTTTGTCTGCCTCCTCCCTGCTGGCCACAGGATAGGAACTGTGAGTAGCGAGCACTCGGGGTAAATGTGTGACCATCCAATCGCAATAACAACTGTCGTAAATAATTTGATGTAGCACCTTATCACTAATGAGGCGTCTCAAAGCGCTTCACAGACTATACTGTGAAGTTTATTTTGTGGACAAAACCCGGCAGCCAATTGTGGAGATTGGGTGACCAAATGTTTTTTTTTAATTTATCCTGAAGGGATTATTACCCCCAGAAAGTGATCCACCACTCGACTAACAAATGGGTTCCTACTTACTGCTAGGTAAACAGGTGGGTGGAGTAAGGAAACTTACCTAAGGTTTCTTCCCACCCAGGAATCGAACCCAGGTCCTCTCGCTTGCAAGGCGAGTGCGCTAACCAATACACTATAGGACTCCACCACCCTCACTCTGTCACTGTTAAGCCGCTTCAAATGATTTTAGTCCTGACGGAATCCCTGCTTGTCACAGGGTCCGAAACACAATGTTTGCGGCCAGGAAGTTACAAGTAGCTTCTCTTGCCCGAAACCGATGTTTCACATGCTCCTCATCGATGCTGAAGGTGCGCGAGGGACAGGCGAAGAGAAAGGAGAGAGAGATTGGCTGCCATTGTGAGTGAAATAATCCTCTTTTTGAATGTAACGGTGAACGTTCTGTCCTCCCAGGTGAGCCCTCTGTTCCAGAAGCTAGAGACCGAGCAAATCGAGGCCCTCAAGAAAAAATATGGCAGCGGCCAACAGGTAAATTAGATCAGGGTATCAAGGGATACGGAGCAAGGACTTGAGGTATAGATCAGCCATGATCTTACAGAACGGTGGAACAGGCTCGAGCGGCTGAATGGCCTCCTCCTGTTTCTATGTTTCTGAATATCATCAGCCTGCTCATAAACACCTCTGGATCGATTCCATTCCAGCAGCTATCAGATGTCTGTGTGGACTGTCTGATGGGTCCTCAATCTAATGTCTCTTCTGACGGAGGGCGTCATCACTAATATGCTGCAGTATCAGCCCTGGATTGTGTACTCCAGTCGTGATTCGAGGCTTGACCTCACAACCTGCTGACCCGAGGTTACGAGGTCAGGGCTGGGTCCAGGCTGTGGACATGTGTCCCAACACAAGGCAACACCTTTGGGAATTTGGGGGAGACAGGGAGGGGGAAGAGTAAGATGCTTCCCAACTTATAGTTTACCAGATATTCTCCGGACACACTTGGGCTGGGCAGTCCGACTGCTCAGAACTGACAGCTGCATGTACTCTGTGTGTAGGCAGCAGCGTCGACCAAATCAACGGCAGCTCCAAACCAGCCAGGCCAACCCATAGCCCCAACACAGCCAGGCCAACCCGCAACCCCTGAGCAGATTAAGGAGATGACCGAGGCTGTGGCAAAGCAGGTAAGTCACTTGGCCGAGGGCGGCCCAAGTTCTGTACCGAGTATTGCCGACACTGCACTGCTTATGAACTCTCTGTCTTTGAAGGCAACCTAGTAATGTACTTTTCTGACTCGGAGCAGCCATTGGCAACAGAGCGAGCGAGTGCTGGGAGTAAAGACGTTGTCCTTGATAATCTCACCAGTCCCAATTCGCACCAAGACTGACCGACCTGGTGGTCAAAATGTAAAGTAAAGCGTGGGCTAAATAATAATAATAATGTATGTAAATGTAAGGCCTCAGGCACGAAGGAAACCAAAGTGACCTCAGGAAGGTCAAATATCCAGTGCTCCAAAAACTAGATCCTTAAATCTAAACCTAAAGCTGGCACTTGTCAGTGCCTCGAGGTCGAGTGTCTTGAATTATTTTACAAAATAATCTCGATGAGGAATGCAAGTGAATGTTATGTAAGAAAAGTCCAGCCACCGTGGCTTTGTTCTCAGGGCAACTGCGTGCGAGAGCTGAAGGCACAGAAAGCCGAGAAGTTGCTGATAGACAAGGAGGTGGCTTTGCTGCTGGCGCTGAAGAAGCAGTTGGTGGTGGCGGAGGGGAAGCCCATTGAGACCCCCTCCTCTGGAGGGAAGAAGAAGTGAGCCCGTCTCTCAGGGCCAGTCACACTCGGTGCCTTCTTTGTGTCTCTCTCCAGCATGTCACACAGTGACTCCTGCCTGACTTCTCTCTCGAGTCTCCTGTCCATTCAGAGCCAGCTTCACAGATGAAACCGACTGCCATTGCCTTCTCCAGAGAAGAAACAACAAACCTCGACTGTTTGCCTCATCCTCAGGGCAAATATCTCTTCCCCCACCCCTCTTTACCCCCCCCCCCCAAACTCTCTGGAGACATCTGTTCCCCCCGGCAGTTGATTGAGCCACTGTCACCTTAAGCAGATGTATGATTGGCTTAATAAAAAATGTTAAATTGGCCTGACAATGTTTCATATGATTGTCACCATAAATGATCAGAGTGCTGCTAATATCACCTCTAATTTTAGAGGAAGAGGGGTGACCTTGGTGCAGTGTTTCTGTATCTCACGATGTCCTGGGTGGTGGGACGGGATTGTGGTGTATTTAGGACGACGACAGAAAATATAAAATAAAAGGATTATTTCCACCATAATGTCTTTCTGTGTGTGTTTGTGTGGTGTGAGTGAGTAAGCGAGTTTGGGGGGAAGAGGGGGAGAAATTCTTCCAATGATTGTGTGAAAATACTAGATAACAATGTTCCACCAAACTGTCTTTTCTGGCCTCAGTGCTCTCCGCCTCAGGGAGGGGAAAAACATCCACGGTTGAAGCTACAGCAGTGATCTCCCCTAGCTGGAATGTTTCCGTCTGGATATCAAACGAGGGCAGAATCGTGGTTAATATGAACAATGGTCAAAAGTGATGAAAATAGCGGAAGGTACCAGTCGGCTGTCTTTCCCCCAACAGGGAGTTAATACAACAAACAATACAACTTGAAGAAAATTAGCAAGACCGTTTTTTTAAATCAATCTATTTTAAAGAGTATAAAAATTACATTAAATATGATGGACAAAATTTTGCATAAACACCGAGCACAGGACTCTAGCAAAGCCGGTAACAGTATACATTTAAGATAAACATGCTGAAATCTGTTACAAGATCACATAGGAAGATGAAACAACTAACGTCATTAATTAACCGGATAAGCAGTCATTTTCAGGTGAGGAATAGTACAGCACCAACTCATTAAGACATCGATTTCCAATCATGCTTCTACAAATACATCACTACGTTCCATTGACCGCCTGGCTTCCGAGCTGAAACCTCAGAGCTTCCGAATAACGTTCAGAATCGTACTACGACACTGCGCAAACCGTCAAAACATTACAGTACGGCCACAGGCCATACAGCCCATCGAGTCTGCACCGCAAACAAACCATCTGATCTCATCTTGCTTTACTGCTCACTCCTCCAAACCCTTCAATACTCCTCTCGAAATCAAGCTACAAAAAAATTTAAGAGCTTGCGAGGGACGGACTGGAGTTAGTGGACGGAGGAGAAGGCTGGGGAGATTGCAGAGGTCAGCAACAGGAGCACCTTGAAGTCGATCCACTGGGAGAATTGGATCATGAAGGGGATCCGTGGAGGGAAGGAGTGGGTGATGGAGGAAGGTGTGGGGGGTGGGGAAATAGAAACGGACCACAGAAGCGTATTCAGGAACCGACACGTTATTTGCAGTGACCGAGCACTGTGGATCGAAAGCTGAGTCTGCCGAGTGAATGGGGGTCGGAGATTGGAAAGGGGTTTTGAACTCTTGCAGAATTGATTGCCGTTAGCAACTAACCGGGGTCTGTTACGTCTCAACATCATCCTCTCAGTGCGAATCTGCTCCTCAATCTCCACAGAAGGTCAACTTCACCAGAACAAGACAGCTAGGGTAGCACTCCCTCGGGCCTGACAGAGAAAACTAGTTCCTCTCATAACCTTAGCCGTACGGGAGCTGGATGGACACCGGGTGAAGTAACCGTAGACCCTTCGCTTGGGTCATATATAAAAGGGACGTCTTTTAACTTGACGCCACTACTTTTTCAATCAGTTCTCTCCGAACCCTTTGCACCTCCGCGGCCAAATGCTCGATCTGATCCTTCAGTCGCTTGTTTTCCTCGATCAACTCCTGCACCAGATTCTCCGAGTCCGTCTGCTTCGCCGGGCGGCTCACCTTGCCCCCTCCAGAGCCTCCTGTTCTCCGTCTCTTGGCTCCGCATTTGCTCAGCGAGTCTTGGCACTTTTCCGCCGTCGGCAAACAGCAGCTGGAAGCCGAATCGGGCTCGGACAGAGACTCTACTCCCTGCTGTTGTTGCTGCTGCTGCTCTTCCTGTTCAGCGTTGGGGTCAGATTCCCACAGCTTGCCATCAATCTCCACGTCATCAATCGGGA
Organism: Callorhinchus milii; assembly: GCF_018977255.1. Classification (NCBI taxonomy): domain Eukaryota; kingdom Metazoa; phylum Chordata; class Chondrichthyes; order Chimaeriformes; family Callorhinchidae; genus Callorhinchus; species Callorhinchus milii. Next base: position 2,429,661 of record NW_024704768.1, read on the forward strand.
ATAGGTCGCAGATTTCAGCTGACTGACCAGCCGGGCACAGGTCGCAAAGTTCATTGTGTTGTTGGGCGACATTTCCGCTGTTAGAAACGAGACTGCCAGAGACTTCGTTCTCCAGAGGCCAAAAGAGTGGAGACTGATTGCAGTACTCTTGAGAATCCGATCCGAGCTATAAAAAAAAATATATTATATATATACACACACACGCATAATTCTTCAACAAAAAGCAAAATACTTTAGATGCTGGAAATCTGGGAACACTCAGCAGATCAGGCAGCATCAATGGAGAGAGGAAAGTGAGTTAACATCCCACCTACAAATGCTCTAACTACCACTCCACAGGACTCTGCAGGACTATTTGAATGCCAGGGCCACAGAACCATTGCATGTCTCAGCCCCCCCCCCCCACCCCCGCAAGGCAATCGATGCCCCGTTCACAGGTAACTGCCATCAAGCACGAAGATTGGATCTGTAGGCAAACGCTGCAGTAATTCAGTCTTACAAAACACACCAACCGAGCAGGACAAGAGCTTTATTCAGATTGGTCGTGCTTTCTCGTCAGAAGATTGTGGGTTCCACACCCACGTCAAAGTTTGAGCTCACAGTCCAGGCTGATGTTCCAGCACAGCACTGGGGGTAGGGCTTAAAAGTCAGACTTAGATGGTGCCAGTTAGTAGTGGGGTGGGTGGGGGAAAAGGGGTCTATATTGGGACGTCCTCTTGACATGAAAGATGCTATACAAATACAATTTGTTGTTGTTGTTGCCTATCTCTTACCTGGTTAATAAGAGGGGACTGGTTGAACTTTCTGTTGTCTTCCAATGTTTTTTCTGAAGGTAAAGGGAACAGAATACTCTCCAGATCATCCAACCAGGCCTCCATCTCTGGCCCCGATAGCTGGACAGGACCAGGAGGGTAGAGAATAGAACAAGACGCTTCTGTCATCATCGTCATCTATGAGCCGCCACTGAGAGAAAACAATTGCATTTTTAAGCACCTTAAACACATCACAGTGGCTTCCCAGGTAATTGCTGTCAACAGCAGTGGGGAGGGGGGTGGTTTGCAGGCAGATGCAGCTCATAATGTAATAATAATCATAATAATAATCCAATTCGGGAAAGTATTGGGCGCAGGTTGGCAGGAGCCGAGGCTTGGGGACCCAAGAGTGTGTGTTAGGGTAACGACTGGAATCTAACCAGCTAAAACCGCATAGCTTGCCATTGATATCGTTGTCTGGCAAACTTTCCTCCTGCTTGTCTAGTGTTCTCAACCACCTCACCATCCACACCCCCCCCCCACTTTCAAACCATTGTGAGTGCAGGTGGTGTCACCGGGACTGTGTCTGAGTACAATACGAGTGTAGAAAGCCCTCACCTTGTCAGGTCTTATAAATACACACGCTTCTTCCTCGACAGACCTGCAGAAGAAACCAGAATGATAACTTTACAATTAAAAATAATTGGAAAACCCCTCACATTTGATCTACATCAGGGTGGCCAACCGTTAGGCTGCTGAGGGCCGGACGGATGGCGTGTTTGAGAAATGTCCGCGGGCCACACAAACAATACTTTCGCGTTTCCCTTCCAGAAACATAACATTTCTGGGTTATGGAGGATGCGGCTGTGCCAGATGAAATGGAGGGAGGGACCGGATGAAATCGTTACACCACCATGATCTACATCATCATAATTACTGTGTCAGAAGGATGTCTCAAAGACCGTTTAGTGCCTCATCCAAAGTACTGTGCACTGTGCTGAGCGTCAGCCTGGACTCTGAACTCAAAGTGGATTGTGAACCCACAACCTCTGACGCAAAGGCAAGAGAATGACTGGCAGCCAAGCTCGTGTCTGGGGAACGTAGGAACAGGAGGAGGCCATTCAGCCCCTCGAGCCTGTTCCGCCATTCTATTGGATCACATCTGATCTGTACCTCAACTCCAATTAAACCACCTTTGCTGCATATCCCTTTATACCCTTTGGATCTTAGGTCCACACAGCTTTCTACTGTGTTGGTGGACTAATCGATACAGAATTGATTGCTATCAAAATCTCCACTGTTATAGATGGTAGAAGGTGAATGAGATGGACCTTGTTCTGTGTTTGTCCAGCAATGCCTATGTTCACTTTCAAAATTCTATCAACCTCAGTCTGGAAAACTGAATGTTGAATTGGGAACGTAGTTTTTTTTCTGAGCCCATGAGATTGTGCTGGTATTCATCAGTTAAAAAGGATTTATTTTCTTTCCCTGTTTGCTGAGTTTCTCCACTGACTGACTCTCTGCGCTCACCCACCCACCACAGTTGGTCAGAATCATCTCCATTCGTTCGCCCTCGTTTTTTCAAATTAATTTCATAATTAAAGGCCACCTCCACATGTTTGCGCACAGCATCGGAGCTGAGGTACGTCATCTAATATAATTGCGGAACAGGTTCGAGGGGCTGAATGGCCTCAACTCAACCCCAACTCACAAGCATTCCACATGTCTGTGAATAAGCCAACACACTGTCAATTCACTTTACAGTATATTCTGTGAAACGCTTTGAGACGTCTCGAAGACATGATAAGGCGCAGTATCAAATGCAAGGATTAGTATTATTATTATGGGGCTGTTCGCTCACTCACTTTTCTGAAAGGCTGACTCTTGTAACTGGGAACAATGCCTGAGGATTTCCTGCTTCTGTCTGTAATTCCTTGAACAGGAAGAACACCAGACACCTCTCCCAACCAGCCTTTAGAAAGTCTGAACCTGGATTAGGGATTAGTTACAGGAACAGATGGGCAGACAGAGGACTCTCAAACACTGCCGTTGTTTAATAATAATCCTTGGGTTTGATATAGCCCCTTATCGTGTCTTTGAGATGTCTCAAAGCGCTTTGTGGAGTCCTGTAGCTCAGTGGTTAGAGCACTCGCTTTGCAAGCGAGACACCTGGGTTCAATTCCAGGCAGAGGGCGAAACCTTGGGCAAGTTTCCTTACTCCACACAGAGCCTAATAATAATCCCTCCAAAACCAAAACAATAAATTGGTCATTTCAATCCACGACTGTTTGTGGGACATTGCTGTGCGCAATTGGCTGCCGCGTTTCGCCCACAAATATACAGTCAATTCACTTTACAGCATATTCTGTGAAGCGCTTTGAGACGTCTCGAAGACGTGAAAAGCTCTATATCAAATACAAGGATTATTATTATATTTTGTGGGCAGAACGTGGCAGCCAATTGCACACAGCAGTGTCCCACAAACAGTCGTGGCCAATTATTACTATTATAATATGTTTTTGAAGGAATTATTACCCCCGGAAAAGCTATCCGCCAATCCACTAACAACCAGGTTCCTGCTTACTACTAGATAAACAGAGGCGTGTGTGTGTGGAGTAAGGAAACTTGCCCAACATTTCGCTCTGCCCGGGAATCGAACCCAGGTCTCTCGCTTGCGAGGCGAGTGCTCTGAGCTACAGTAGCCAAATTCCACACAATTCTACACAACAACTTTCCATCTTATGTCATCTGAGAACTGGGCAGTGGGGAGAGCGCGAGAAAGGGTGTTGTCCTACGTCAATGAATGAATGAAATTCACTTCTCAACATATAGCATTCTCAATTCTACAAAAAAAAACACAACCACTCAACCAACGTCCGAGCCGTTTTGTTTTAAAATTACCAAAGATAGCTGTTGCGATTTTTTTTAACAAAAGGAAGATTTATTTTGAAGAGGGGAAAAGAAAATCCGAGAGGGAAACAGAGAGACCGAGAGAGGAGAGAGACAAAGGGGCTTTGATAAAACACCGGCAACCCCTAACACGGGAAATGACTCATTTGGAACAGTTTAAACCTTTCTCTCTCCCGTCTGTGTCGAGAAGAGAAGAGATACTCACTTTATGCTTGTTATGATTGTGCTCTGGATGCTGCCACTTTAGGAATTGGTGCTGATTTTTTCGAGAGAGCTGAGTTCTCATGTTCATCATTGTCGGGTTGCGAGCTCTTTGCTGCGGTTCCTCCCCGGTAGAAATGACAGGTCAAGCTATCGGAAGGGAGAAGCCGTAGCAGAGTCTATCTGGAGCACGCAGGGCTGGTCAAAGGATGGGAGTGATTGACTTGCATAATAAACCATTTAATATCCATTCCGCCCCCGGCTCCCCCAATCAGGCTGATGTAAGGACAGGATTTGCTGCTTCCCCTGAACTCCACAGTCACGGGTTTGCCATGACTCACACCCTGTGAAAGCCGGGCATGATGCAACAGTAAGAAATTAACTCGACCCCAAAAAAGGTTCTAACGTTACGACCAGTTCTGATCGTGCTAATAATAACCCCGGCATTCGATTCACGTCTTCGAGACGGCTCAGAGCGCTTCACAGGATGTGACTGTAAAGTGACAAAACACAAAATACTGCAGATGCTGGAGATCGGAAACAAAAACAGAAGTTGTTGGGAACGTTCAGCTGTACTGTACTGTAACACTAACTGTGCAGTGGATTGACTGTATATTTGTGGGCAAAACGCAGCAGCCAATTGGGCACAGCAGAAGCCCACAAACAGTTGTGGGTTGAAGTGACCAAATTATTATTGTTTTTTTTCTTGAGGGATTATTATCAGGCGTGTGGAGCAAGGAAACTTGCTCAAGGTTTTCACCCTCTGCCGGGAATCGAACCCAGGTCTCTTGCTTGCGAGGCGAATGCTCTAACCACTGAGCTGCAGTGAAAGGCGCTCTATAAATGGAATCTTGTTGTTGTTGTTGTTGTTGCAGGACTCCACGCTGGTTATTCCATACAACACGATGCTCTATCCACAATTCCACTCTACCTGACCATTAATCATATTTATGATAATAATCTTTGCTTTTCCTACAGCGCTCAGGATATTAAAATAAAGGATCGCTTATTGTAGTGTAGTAACTGTGTTTTTACAGTCAGCCAGATTGCGCAAAGCCAAGGGCCACAATAACAGCCCTGAAGTTAATGACTAATTCGTCAGGAAGGGTTGTTGGCAGGACATCAGGGAGAGACTCCATTCTCTTCTCCCCAATAATATTGCGGTATCATGTGAAAAAATAATAATTTGGCCACTTGATCCGCGACTGTTTGTGGGGACGCTGCTGTGCGCAATTGGCTGCCGCGTTTCGCACCGCAAAATATACAGACACTACACTTTACAGTATATTCAGTGAAGCGCTTTGAGACGTCTCGAAGACGTGATAAGGCGCTGTATCAAATGCAAAGATTAATGTTATTATTATTGCAGGGTCTTTAACGTCCACCTGAACAGGCAGACAAGACCTTAGTTCCTCAGTTTAATGTCCATTCTGAAGTACAGCCTGTGAGAGATGCCGTCTGGCGTGAGGGTCGCGATATAAATATAAGTTGTTGCGACTGTTTAACCCCTTTCCCTCCCACTCCGGGCTGTAGCGTCAGCCTCACCTGTGAGCTTTAAAAGTCCTGATTTAGGGCTCAACCTTCTGACCCCAGAGAGAGAGTATTGACAGCTGAGCCAGGCTAACACCTTTTGCGTTGTTAAGATCAAAAGATATGGAGACGCCAGTTTCAAAGATGTTTTGGCAGCAGCAAGTGTTCATTAACAGTGGGAACAATGTTAGAGGCAGGTTACTATGGCTTCAAAGTGATTTATTTTGGCAATCTCTCTGGAGCAGCCAGATCCGTAGTTCCTCTCGGACACCTGTTTATTAGCTCCTGTAACTCTGTATATGAACAACAGCATTACATTCGTACAGCGCCTTTCACGTCGGGAGGACATCCCAAGGCACTGGACAGTCATGTTTCGGACCATTTCTGCGGGTTGGGATTGGGGAGGGTGGAGGGCAAGGGGGGTGAAGCAGGGTGAAAGCATGGCCAAAAAGGAGAGTCTTGAGATGGGTCTTGAAGGAGGCGAGGGAGGGGACGAGGCGGAGGTACTGTGTTTCAGAGGATGGGCGCAGAGTGGCAGAAGGCCTGCCCGCCAATGGTGGAGTGGGCGAGGTGGGGGAGTGAAGCAGGTCGGAGCCCACTGAACAGAGGGAGAGAGGTTGGTAGGGAGGAACAAGACCATGGAAGGCTTTGAAGGTGAGGACCAGGATCTTGAACTGTATCCTCTGTGTGATGGGAAGCCAGTGGAGTCGGGCAAAGATGGGGGTGATAGGGTCATGGACCTGATGTGGGAGGGAACACAGGCTGCAGAGTTCTGGATGATCTGCAGCCTATGGAGGGAGGAGTTGGGGTGGCTGACAAGCAAGGAGTTTGTATAGTCGAGCCTCGATGCAATGAAAGTTTGTATGAGGGTTTTGGCGGCCTGCAGTGTGAGACTGGCGGAGCTGGGCGATGTTGTGGAGGTGGGGGAAGGCAGACCAGGTCATGGTGCAGATGTGGGGTAGAAAGGATAGTTGAGGGTCAAACAAGACGCCAAGGTTCCGGACTGACTTAGTAAAATGGAGTGTGTATCCATGGATGGTGATGCTATCAGCGCCTGAAGTGTGGAGGCACTGACGGGAGCCAAACAGGAGAGCCTCAGTCTTGTTGACATTGAAGAAAGTTCGCTCTCATCCAGGACTTGATGTCTGATAGACATTCTGTCAGGACAGCAGCGGCCCAGGAGTCAAGACTAACAACCAGGTAGGTAAACAGGGGCGCGTGGAGTGAGGAAACTTGCCCTCTGGGAATCGAACCCAGGTCTTTCGCTTGTGAGGTGAGTGCTCTAACCACTGAGGATGAGGAGGGGTGGTGGGAGTGGGTGTGGGAGGGGGTGGAGGTTGCGTGAAGTAGACTGTAATATCGACCGTGTTGTAACATTATATGTAACCCTATGAACCGGGAAAGACTATTTACCCCATCAAACCAGTTTCGCCCACACATCGTGTGCAATCCATTGGCGGGAGAGCCTTCAGCCACTCTGCCCCCAACCTTTGGAATTCCATCCCCCAATCACTCCGCCTCACCCCCTCCTTAGCCTCCTCCTAGTTCCGCCTCAAGACCCTCCTCTTCGACCATGCCATTGGTCACCCCCCTTCCCCTCCCCTCCCTTCTCCCCCCGACCCCAGCTCGGGTCTGAACTGCTGTACGCTGTCCAGCGCCTTGGGACGTCCGCCCGATGTGAAAGGCGCTATACACGTGTAATCGCATTGTTGTTCTTGTAATCCACCATTTAGGCCATAACATACGCAGTCAATACTGTGTATTCTTTGAGAAGGTCTCAAATCCAAAGATTATTATTATTATTATTATTATTATTCGTATCCGCTCCGCACACAACTTTTGCTGAGTAGACATCATGGCTTTTGCTGATTCCAATAATAATTAACTTCTTCACTCACTCACTCACTCCCTTCTTCACTCACTCCCTTCTTCACTCACCCACTTACTCCCTTCTTCACTCACTCACTCACTCCCTTCTTCACTCACTCACTCACTCCCTTCTTCACTCCCTCCCTCCCTCCCTCCCTCCCTCCCTCCCTTCTTCACTCACTCACTCCCTTCTTCACTCACTCACTCACTCCCTTCTTCACTCACTCCTTCACTCACTCCCTTCTTCACTCACTCCTTCACTCACTCCCTTCTTCACTCACTCACTCACTCACTCCCTTCTTCACTCACTCCTTCACTCACTCACTCCCTTCTTCACTCACTCACTCCCTTCTTCACTCACTCACTCCCTTCTTCACTCACTCCTTCACTCACTCACTCCCTTCTTCACTCACTCACTCCCTTCTTCACTCACTCCTTCACTCACTCACTCCCTTCTTCACTCACTCACTCACTCCCTTCTTCACTCCGCCCCCCACAGCCTCTCAGCCAATCCCTGACCCTCGTGCACCACGTGACCTCCAGGCTTCCGGGTCAGGGGTCAGGTGGCGCTAAACCGGAAGTGTCGGGTCAGGTCTGGTCGGAGAGCGAGCGATGGGGAGCGCGAGCGGAGTCGGGCCCGGGGCCGGGCGGCGGGGCTGGAGGTGAGGCCGAGGCCCGGGGGCCGGGGCCGGGACCGGAGCCGGGGGGGCGGGACCGGTCCGGGGGCGGGACCTGGAGCGGGGAACCCGAGGGGGAGGCCGCGGCCGCACAGGCCCCGCCACAGCCCCGGCCTCGGGTAGTGTTGACACGGCCCCCCCCCCCCCCCCCGTGTAGCCGCTAATTGGGAGCGACTTCATTCCCTTAACCCCTCCTCGACATCGCTGTCAAACAGCCTCAACACTCCGCCCCCCCCCCCCCCCACACACACACAGACCCCCCCCACACACACATACCCACAGACCCCACACACAGAACCCCCCCCACACACACACGCACAGACCCCCCCACACACACACATACCCACAGACCCCCCCCCCCACACACACACACACACAGAACCACCCCCACCACACACACAGAACCCCCCCACACACACACACACACAGATCCCACCACACACACACACAGAACCCCCCCACACACACCAGACCCCCCACACACACACACAGACCCCCCCCCCACACACACACAGAACCCCCCCCCCCACACACACACACCCACAGAACCCCCCCCACAGAGCCCCCCACACACACACACACACAGACCCCCCCCACACACACACACAGACCCCCCCCCCACACACACACACACACAGACCCCCCCCCACACACACACACACAGACCCCCCCACACACACACACAGACCCCCCCCCCCCCCACACACACACCACAGAACCCCCCACCCACAGACCCCCCCACACACACACACACACACAGAACCCCCCCCACACACACAGACCCCCCCACACACACACACACACACAGACCCCCCCCCCACACACACACAGACCCCCCCCACACACACACACACAGACCCCCCCCACACACACACACCCACAGACCCCCCACAAACACACACAGACCCCCCACACACACACACCCACAGACCCCCCACACACACACACAGACCCCCCACACACACACACACACTCTCCCCCCCACACACCCACAGACCCCCCCCCCCACTCCGTGTCTTCTTGTCTTGTAATTTTAGAGCAAGAAATTTTTTTTCCTGATTAATGCACGAACACTGATGTGCGGTCGCAGACCCCCCCCCCCCCCCCCCCCCCCACCCCGCACACCCCGGTCAGCGACAGCGGCCACCGGTCACCGCTTCCGTGGACGCGCCGCCGCCTTTCACGTGCCGTCGGCAGGACTGTCGCCCGTAACGTCCCGCGCCGTGTCCCTCCGGCTCCCGGTACAGCCCAGCGCCCGGCGCCCGACACCGAGCGACTCCGCCCACAAAAACACGCAGTCGCTACGCTCGGCGGCGCATCCCCTGAAGCGCTTTGAGACGTCTCGAAGACGGGATGAGGCGTCGGGTCAAAACGCGGCGATTGTTGTTGTTGTTGTCTGGTACCGATGGCCCGACAGCTGCTCGATGCTGCAGCACAGCGTCTGACGCGGCTCCCCGGCTCCGTGCGTCCGGACACAGCGGCGCCCGGGAATCCAGTGACTCGCGGACGCTCCGGGACGCTGTCCGGCCCGAAGGGGCGCTATGTAAATGCAAGTTGTCGTCGCCACCGCTGTCGACGCGTAGCGACCGTGGCAACGGTCACAAAATAAGTGTCGGCCTTCTGCTGTGGGCAATCGGCTGCCGGGTTTGCCCGTAAAATATACAGTCGATTCACTTTACAGCGCATTCCGCGAAGCGCTTTGAGACGTTTTAGCGACGGGATAAGGCGCTGTATCACACGCGAGGATTATTATTATATATTATTACGTTCAACTTCGAAAGTAACGGTGTGAGAAGAGAGGCTGAGAGACGTGTTGATGTGATCGGTCTCCGTGTCAAACGCGAGACCTTTTCTTTAAAAAAACAAACGCTGGTGCTGCTGTGTTGATGGCGTGATCACGTGCTCCGAGGGCTGTCGTTACCGCGTGTGGAAAGTCAGCGCGTCATGAAACGGTCGGGGTGGGGGGGGGGGGGGGGGGCAGTCTGCTCAGTGATACGCGTCCCCTTGCCCTGCCACGATTACCCGACATCTGCTCTCCGTGGCAGACAGTAGAAGCCGTGAACGCTTGCCCCTGATCGCACCTGTAATATCAAAACATCTCAGAGCACTTCACTGACAATTGCTGTCAAGGGTAGCGACTGTCTGCCCGTAGGCAAACACAAACGGCAAAGTCTCACCCACAGGCTGGAGATGATCGATTAATTTATCTGGAGGAGTGCTGTCCAGCCCGTCTCTGTTCCAATCGTGATTGAGCGGGAACACGGGATGTCAGTAGATGTAAAGTGTCACCCAAAGGACGGCACCGCTGGCAATGCTCTGCTCCCTCCCCTCTCCCCCCACAACACCGGGACCATCAGCCTGGACTGTGAGCTCAAGGTCTGTCACCTTGATCGATGTAAAGTGATTTGAGTCGTTTTCCCTGTATATGAAAATTGCTGTACGAGGGCACGTTGTTTTGTTGAACCCACAGCCTTTTAGTGCAGAGACCAGAATAATACCAACTGGGACGAGCTATGACAAAATAACCCTCGCATTTGACACAGCGCCTTATCACGTCTTCGAGACATCTCAAAGAGCTTCACAGGATACACTGTGAAGTGAATTGACTGTGTATTTTGTAGGCGAAGAGCTGAGAAGGGTTAGATCCTCTCAAATGTTTCCGCGTCAGGTTGTGGGACACTTGAGTTTGATCAGGATTAATCCATTTATATTAACGTAGATTAATTTGTATATTAATGGATATTCTGTGAAGCGCTTTGAGACGTCTTGAAGACGTGATAAGGCTCTATATCAAATACGAGGATTATTATTATGTTTATTATTATTTTTCTTTCAGCTCCTGACTGGTGCCACTCAGCGCGAGCGAGTGTGACCTGGAAAGCGACACTGCACAGCAGAAGTGAGGCAGACCGACACAATGGCTCCACAGCGAATGGGCTCCCTTCCCCACAGGGTACTAACTGCACGGACTGGCCTTGAGGGGAAGGTGCTGAGTTGTACAGGGGTTCTGGCTGAGGGGCAATGACCTGAAGCTGACTTTATCCCTTGGGCCTCAGAGAGAGAGAGAAGAAATAGCAAAATGAACGGCGGGAAGGAATGTAGCGGCAGCGACCAGGGTGGGGGTTCGCTGGCAGCCCAGGTTCCTGTCGGCTGGGAGAGGAGAGTGGATCAGGAGAGGGTGGCATATATCAGGTGAGGGGTGAACAGAGATCCGCTGTTATAAAACCTGTAAGATGTCTGTGGGACGCTGCTGTGTGCAATTGGCTGCCGCGTTTCACCCTCAAAATACAGTCAATTCACTTTACAGTATATCCTGTGAAGCACTTTGAGACGACTCGAGGACGTGATAAGGCGCTGTATCGATTGCAAGGATTATTATTATTATGTTCAGTGTTTGCTGGGTTGGGCTTGGAGTGTTTCATAGTTAAGAACCACTGCGATGCATTCTGTATGAGTGGCATTCACACGGGGCTCTCAATCCATTTCAACTCAGTCACTTTTCTCCGGGGGTGGGGTTGGGGAGGGGGAAGTGTCAGAGAACAGCTGATTTTTGTAATGTGGGACACTGCTGTGTGTAATTGGCTGCCACGTTTCGCCCACAAAATATATTCAATTCACTCTACAGTATATTCTGTGAAGCCCTTTAAGACATCTCAACGTTGGGATACGGCGCTGTATCAAACACAAGGATTATTATTATTATTAATGGGGAGAGGGAGAACCGAATCGATTCCTTAAATGTAGCTCCTGGTCTTCAGTAAAATACCGCAGAATAAAGGATTTTGGAGAGGAGTAAACAGAGTCCATTTTTTGGGCACTTTTCTGAAATTCGATCAAGCTCCAAATCACTGATTTTTATTTCGTCTCAATTGTGTAAATATATACAGAGCCTTTAAGCATAAAATAATAATAATAATCCTATAATAAGAAGAGCAATAATAGCCGTCTCAAAGCACTTTGCAGAATTTCCTGTAAAGCCAATTGACTGTATATTTTGTTTGGCAAAACACGGCAGCAAATTGCGCACAGCAGTGCCCCACAAGCAGTCGTGGATTGAGTGACCAAATTATTACTATAAAANTTTTTTGGAAGGGATTTTTACCCCCGGAAAGCATTCCGCCAATTGACTAACTACCGGGTTCCTTCTAACAACTCGGTGAACAACCGTGTGGAGTAAGGAAACTTGCCCAACATTTCGCCCTGATGGGAATCGAACCCAGGTCCTCTCGCTTGCGAGGCGAGTGCTCTAACCACTCAACAATAAGACTCTTAATTGTTCAATAATCTACAAAATATTATTGCACAATAGTTTCAGTCGCCATTCCCTGCCAGAGACCGTCCCACCTTTCCCATGACAGGACTTTGAGCTCACAGTCCAGACTGATGCAATATTTCGGGATGCAACATTGCCGGAGGTGACATCTTTCAGATGAGGACAACAACAACATTATGTTTGTATAGCGTCCTTCACATCGGGAGTATGTCCCAAGGTGCTGGACAGTCAGTGTTAAACCGAGTGAGAAGTTAAACCGATGTCCCTTCTGCCAGTTCAGGTGGCGTTAAATCTGGATCACTCTGCACTGCAATGGCCAGTGCTTTTACCCACATGGCAGGTCAAGTTCTTAATAATAATCCCTGCATTTGATACAGCACCTTAACACGTCTTCGAGACGTCTCAAAGTGCTTCACAGGATACGCTGTAAAGTGAATTGACTGTAACCTTTGTGGGCGGACTGTATATTTTGTGAATTCATACCCCCCGCCCCCCCCGCCACTCCCCTTTGTCAGTGGTTTATTACAAGACGGAGAACAGTTTTTCAGCATTTGTGACCTAACCTCTCCCTTTCTGTCCAGTCCCAGTGGCACGGTTCTCTCTTCTGTGCAGCAGGTGAGGGCTTATCTCCTGACTGAGGGAGCTTGCAAGTGTGGCCTGGAATGTCCTCTTATCCTGCACAAGGTAAGCTGCAATTGGGAAGGTTTCTTCCTCTCCATAATCGCGGGAAATGTGTGTGCTTCATGCTCCGCCACTGTCAAGCGCTCTGGGATGGTACCATGTGTGAGGGGCGCTGTATAAATACAAGTTATTTTTGTACTTAAGAACATATGTACTAATTGTACCCTTCCATTGCCTGTGTTACATCCTCTGGAACACACTGCATAGTACTTTAACATAGCTTTGCTGTGTCCAGAGGGGAAGCTGACATGCACACAATTCTTGGTGTCAGCCTGACTCAGTAGCGCTCTCATCTCTTGAGTCAGAAGGTTGTGGGTTCCAGTCCCCTGTCGATACTTTGAGCTCACATTCTAAGCTGAGGCTCCAGTGCAGTACTGCGGGAGCATTGCATTGTCAGAAGTGCCGTCCTTCAGATGAGAAATTGAACGGAGGTCCCATTTGCCTATTCAGGTGGATGTTAAAGATCCCACCGTACTGTTTGGAAAGAGAAGGGAGTTTCTCCTCGTGTCTTGGCTGACAGTCCCCTCGTTAAATTGGCTGGTTGTGGGACATTGTTGTGTTACTACGGTCACCTACAAATTACACACTCACTATATTTTACAGTATATCCTCTGAAGCGCTTTGAGATGTCGCGTTGACGTGGTAAGCGTTCCGGGACACTACCCCACGTGAAGGGCGCTATATAAATGCAAATTGTTGTAAGTGACTATATCAGATGTAAGGATTATTATTATTACGTCTCGATGATGTGATAAGGCGCTGTATCAAATGCAAGGATTAGTGCATATCATATTACAAATCCTGTGAAGTGCTTTGAGATGTTTTCGACGATGTGATTTGGTGCCATAACAAATCAATTACAAGGATATTTAGAGTCTCCTAAGACCATTTAAGTGGGTACTTATAGCAGTAGGATTACAGAGTGCGTTTGCCAGGTGTGGAGGTTTGCAGTCTCTATCGTGGGGGGAGGTGGGGGAGGGAGACAGAGAGCACAAGCACAGGTTGGTATCTTCATCCATACCTTTGGTCGCCAACAAACCTCTTCCATTTCTTGCTCAGTTTCTGCCACTCCCCTCCCAATCCATCCTGGCTTCATGTGAGATGTTCTCATATATAAATGGCCCTATGTTTCTGGAAGATGTTGTCTCCCTCGCCTCCTTCAAGTCACGTCTCCTCTTCGACTGTGGCTTCAGTCACCCTCCTACCCCCTACCCTCCCTCCTGATCCCAAGCCCCAGCTCAGTTCCAAATCCCTGACTGTCCAGCACCTTGGGACGTCCTCCCGACAGTAAGGATAATGTGTTGTTGAGTTTCTGACCTCCGTTTTGCAGGTGTTCAGCTTTGACCCCGGGGCGAGTGTGAAGCGCAGGACGGCCGAGGATGTCAAAGCGGACGAAGACGTGATGAAGCTCTGCAATCACAAGAGGAAGATCATCGCGATGGCCACACTTCACAAGAGCATGGAGACCACGCATTCATCGCTCGCCCTGAGCAGCCCCACCACTGGTACTGACCGTTTTTTTTTGGTGTGTGGGGGGGTGGTGTGGGTGGGGTCAGCCTCCAGTGACCGGTTTGCCCTTCCAGGTCCTGCCGATGAGTCAGGCCACTCGGCTCAGGATCTGGATTACTGAGACCGCCACAGAGGGCTGGCTCGATTCCAACATCACGTTGCAAAGAATAATATCTCTGGGATTTGTGATAATATAATAAATGGATATAATATTACTGGTATTAAAATTCCTGGAAGGCCAGACCAGTCACTGGGGGCAGGGAATCATCCCACTCAGCTCCTGTTAACGCTGCAAGCCAAACACCCTAACGGGTAGGGTGGTCCTAGCTGGACAAGCAGCGGGAAAGCTAGTTAGGAACGCAGGAACTGGAAGAGGCCAATCAGCCCGTCCATTAAACCTGAAGCAACTCTTTAATTCCATTCCCTCACCTTTTCTCCACACCCTTTACGGTTCCCATTGTTGGTCAATATAAAACATTTCAGAACTCCCAGCCATGTTGAAGATCCCGTGACCCCCAAAATGTCCCCCAAAATAAAATCCCAGATGGCTGTTGGTGGGACAATGCTGCGGGGAACTTGCTGCTGCGATTCACCCACAAAAATACACAAGTGAATCCACTTCACAGTATATCCTGTGAAGCGCTTTGAGACGTCTCAACGACGTGATAAAGCGCTGTGTCAAATGCAAGGATTATTATTATTTATTAAATAACCCGTGCAGTAGCTGACCTGGGAGTGTGTGGAACCGACGCTCTGTGCCCGAGTCAGGAAACTGTTAATAAGCAACTACATTTACTGCTTCTAACGCTTTGTTTTTATGAATTTCAGGAGGAAATTCTGGCCTGCTTACCCACACTACTCCATCCGGGACTGCGCTGGGCAAACCACAGCATTCACTATCGCCCGAGTACAAGAACATTTTTCTGTCCAAGCTCATGGGCGCTCCGAATTCACTGGGGAGGCCCTTCCAGCCAGCGTCGTCTCCAAACCACGACCCTCACTCTGGTTACCCCCGGCAGAGGCACGGCAGCTCTGACCACAGACAGACATCTCCTTGCTCCCGCCATCGGGGCGACCCGACCAGTCCTGTCTCAGCGGGGACCACCCTCCCCACCGCCAGCGCTCTGTCTCCTCACCTCGAAAGTAAAGGAAGATGTGAAACTTTTGCAAGGACTTATTCCCCCTTTAATCCTGAACTCCATTCGGGCTCGGTCCATTTGCACCAAAACCCTTTGATGGCTGTGGGGTTGCCACAGAAGTCTCAGGCGCTGCTCTCACGTGGTATGATCAGCCCTCCTCCTCCTCCTCCTGCTCCGCTCCCTCGCTCTCCAAAAAGCCCTCTGGTCAAGAACTCTTGCGGTTTTGCATCGAACGCTGATATCGCGGCCTCTGTGTTCCAAAAACGTTCTCCGGGTCCCGTCACTTCTCTTCAGAACCCGAAGGATCCTCTCGGCATCTTGGATCTGATCTGTGATGGCCTAGAGCCCACGGGTGGGGGGTGTTCGACCGCCCCCGCCGCCCAGCCCTCCCAACACTCTCAGGTAGCTGCGCTGAATGTAAACGTCCCACCGCTGCTCAGCCATCTCCCTTCACTGGCGGGCAGCACGGCTCACGGAAGCCCCCACCCAGAATCGTCCCTCGCTCAAGTGGTCGGGGGGGTCAAGCGAGCACCCCAGAGGTCACGGCCTTCGTCCACCTCCTCGGACCAGGAAGGTTACACGCTGACCGGCCAGCAGTCTCGCTGCAGCACCCCAAAGTCTCACTCGAGATCCCCAAGGTCACTGAATTCCCCCAGGCCGTCGTTGCCGCCGAGTCCGAAGGCCAAAGTGGACGGGTTTTTCCAGCAGTACAAGGAGCTCTCTGGCCCGCTCTTTGCCACGGCCGGCAATGCCGCGAGCCACCAAAGCCTCCCCCTGCACCTGCCCGCGCCCACTGACAATGTGCCTCAGCCGATGAAGCCGCCCGGCCTCCTCGGCATGCCTTTGAACGAGATCTTCAGCCAACAACACAACGCTGCCTTCTTCCCAGCGAGCAGCTTGCTCTCGGCGGCAGCCAAAGCCCAGCTGGCCAGTCAGAACAAGATGGCGGCCGGCGGTGGGTACAACGCTACAGCCACCGGCAACCATCGGACCCCTGAGATACAAAGCACTTTACCCAACCATTTCTCTCCAGCTCCCAATCGGCTCCTCCCCATGGCTGACCCCCCGTGTGGCCCCCAAAGGGATAAGGCAGCGGCTCAACACAAGGACTTGTCCAAGAAACGGAAAACGGCCACTCCCACTGTGCTGAGCATGCTCAAACAGTCCCAAACCAACCTGTCCAATGGATCGAAGCTCGAAGCTGACATATTAAGGAACCAATGGCCCAATCTCTCTCTGGTCAACCAGCCCATGTCTCAGTTACTTCACTCTTTGAGTGCTCAGAGCTCTCAGGCAAATAGCAATAACAGTACTTGTCATATAAACTCTGTGTCTTTTCCGTCTTGTACCAATAACCAGTTCAATATCGTAGCATCAAACCTAAACCCTTCTCCTGTGCAGAACCTACCGGTTGTAAATGTGCCTGTTGGGTCTGTTGGAGAGACAACCTCCAGCCAAAGTCTAAGCACTAACCTACTCTCTAGCTATCAGGAGGCCAACAGTCACCTTCTTGGCCTGGTCGGCCAGCTGGCTCTGTGTTCCCCAGGACCTTCCTCGGGAAGTGCCCCTGTCCTCAAGATTCCAGCCTCCACGCTGCTCATGCTCCCACACAGCTCTGGCAGTAGCAGCCAAAACCTTGCTGATGTAGGTAAGTAGACCTGAAATCAATTGGGAACTTCTCTAACATGCATCTTAAGTTCTATGGTTACACAGAGAGTGTTAGGGTCTGGAACACACTGGCAGAAAGGGTGGTGGAGCAGATTAATTGACAACTTTCGAAAGGGAATTGGCTAGGTGCTTGAAGGGGAAAAATGTGCAACAATATGGGGTAAAAGTAGGGGAGTGGGATTGATTGGGCAGCTCTTCTAAAGAGCCGGCAGTCACGATGGACCGAATGGCCTACCTCTGTGCTGTAATATTCTATGATTCTATTCTAAGTGGCAAGTGTCCCCCTTGGCTCAATTGGTCACAATCTCACTTTTGTGTCAGACGTTTGTGTGTTAAGAACATTAGAATTTGCTAGGCCAAAGCAGACCAAGGTCCATCCAGTTCGCCTTCCACCATCCTGGCAGTCGCATGACATGTTGTGTCCCAAACTATATACTGTATCCCTAGTTGTTATTGCCTAAAATAAATCTATCTAATTTGTTCTTGAAACAATCAACACTTTCTGCTTCCACCATTTCCCTCGGGAGCCTGTTCCATAAGTTTACTACTCGCTCACTGAAGTAGTGTTTCCATCCTACATTAGGAACTGAGCTGATTGTCTAGGCTGACACTCGAGTTTAATACTAGGGCAGAGGCATGGAGGATTGGGGATACCACCTTTCATCTAAGATGTATTGGCGTTTTGTCTACCAGATCAAATGGATGCTAAGGATCCTTTTGCAAAAGAGAACAAGTTTCTCCCAGTGTCCTGGCCAACAACCCTCCAGATCAACCTCTCATTCATTTCATAGCTGTTGTAGGGATATTATTGTAAATGTGAAAGGTTTCTATATTTCGATGCTGCACTAAATGCAAAGATAATTATCCTTTTGTGCACTTTTGAGTTCCAGGAAACAGTCTGACTTTGTTCATGAATTCAGATGGTCCTGATTTATTCCTGTTGAGGGTGTGAGTTCAGTATTTGAATACTTTTTTCTCCTATTTAGTACAACTAATTTCCCTTAGTTAATAAGGTAGTAATTCCTTCAAGATATATAAAAACAATTTGGTCACTCAATCCACAACTGTTTGTGGGAAACTAACGAGCGCAATTGGCTGCCTCGTTTCACCCACAAAGTATACAGTCAATTCACTTTACAGTATATTCTGGGAAGTGCTTTGAGACATCTCGAAAACGTGATAAGGCGCTGTATCAAATGCAAGTATTATTATTATTAGTAGTAGTAGTATTACAGCAATAAGTTTCTACTTGTGACTTGTGATTTCTAAACTGTGGGTATCTTTCTGTTTCTGTTCCAGAAGGTGCCAGCCAGTCTGTTTCCGTCTCTATCGCTGGCAAAGGTCACCCCGCCATCACCAAGACCACCTCAGTCCTCAATCCTGGTGTGATAGTTACCACTACAGTAGACGGATCCTTGCCTGGCCCGTTGCCTCTTGCAGATGCCTTTGCGTTCATTAACCAGGATCAGGTGCTTCCATTTGGACATTCAACATCCCCGAGTGGTGGACAATCCAATCCTCTGAACCCAAACCTACTTAGCTCCCTTCCCATCTCGCTGCCCATGAACCAGCAACCGACGCTCAACCAAAATCCATTGCAGTTGGTTCCCACTGCAGTAGAAGGGCAGGGCGATGGCATGTTGAACCTTTTGGGCCTTCTTAACCCTACCTTGAACCCAGCTTTATCTCCAAATTCCAATGACCTCGATGGACAAACACTACAAGCCCTCCAGATTCTAATGGCTGCCTTGCATAAGAACCAGTCCCAAGCAAGCTTGCTTCCCCTGGCATCCCTTAACCTGTCTGTTCCAGACTTGGTACAGCAGCAGACTAACTCCTTGCCCTCTGTTATCCAGCTTCCTACCCTACAGGACCACCTATCCAGTGCCCAAGCAGCAGGGGAAAGAGCAGATGGATTAATAACCAATCCCCTTGGCAATGCATTTGGTGGACTCTCTAGTAATGACGGCTCCTCACAATCCCTTCTCTTCCCAACAGCGTCTTCTACCCCAGCCTTACTGGCCTTAAACCAACAACTCCTGGCTGCACTCCTCAGTTCTTCATCAGACATTGTTAGTCAACCTCAGGTAGGGTTCACTGTTAAAGGAGGAAGCTACACTAGTTGTGAATCAGTGTAGCCCGGTTAACATGTAAAGCTGCCTTTCCTTGTTTGTGGGTGTCTTGTGTTCTGGAGTTTTCATCAGTGAGTTAATGTTCGTTGGTTTCTGGTCAGCTGGCGTCTGACACCTGTGGAAAACCATCACCGTGCTTAAGAGGATCCAAATCCAACTGAGAATTCCATGGATCCCACCTTCACATGGAAATTCCAGGGATAGGTTGTTGGAATGGAATGCGCGCTCTCCCTCTCTCCCTGGAGGGACGCCCCCTGCTTACCTAATTCTGGAGAGTGTTAGGCACAGCTTGGCAAGAGCCAAGGCTTGGGGACACCAGTGAGTGTTGGGGTAACTGCTGGAGTCTAACCAGCTAAAACTGCGTAGCTGGCCATTGATATTGCTGTCTGGCCAGCTTTCCCAGTTAGAACCACCATAGCTGTTAGGCTTGCAGGGTGGGATGATTCCCTGACCCAGTAACTGGTCTGTTCTTCCAATTCCTGCGGTTGACCCTGTGCTGTCATCAGCAGTGCCCTGTGTATTGTAAATGAAAATGTTACCATGCAATCAATCACCTGAGATTTTGAACAAGGCCGCCTTCGCTAACTTGGGATTTGGTTTCAAAGGAAATGATGGCAGGATTCAAATACTTGTTGGATAATTGGAGCCGGTAGCACAGTGGGTGGCACGAGGAGGGGTAATTTTCGGGGGGCGCTAGGGTGCAAGGAAGAGCATTTATACTTGAGCTTCCCGGGGAAGAGTAAACTGTGTGGCCCTGTGATTTTACTGCTGTTCCTATCCACAGGTCTGTCTTTCAGCCGTCTCCCTAGGCTCTGCCACTACCACCACCACTGCCTCCCCTTCCCTGGAGGGCAATGTGGTCTTGCCGATGGCTGAATCCTTGCTGCCTTTAGCCAATTCTGGAACCACAGGTTTTCCTGCAAAACTCAACACTCTAACACCTCACCTGCTGAACCCTCTACTCGGTGCCAGCTTTGTTGGTGAGTCCCTCCATTGGGTTTAATTCTTACCACTTGCTCCAATTTGCTCCCTTCCTCCCTCGAAGGTTTCTCGACTGCATTGTCCTATCAATGGAAGGGTAGGTAATGTTCCGAGGTCACTAGGGTGCAAGGAAGGGCTGGAAGAGCATTTATACATGAGCTTCCCAGGGAAGAGTAAACTGTGTGGCCCTGTGTGATTTTACTGCTGTTCCTATCCAGGGTTATTATTAGCTTAACGTCCTGGACCCAGCCCGTGCTTCATATACCAGCTCTTGATAGTGAGCATCGAGAGAGTACTGGACGGGGCGGTTGCTCATCATAGTGAGCAGGGTCCTGTCCTCACTCAATTTCCACAAACAAGTATCTTCCAGGGGGTTGGGGGACAAGATTCCTTTGGTAGTAATGTCCTGGCTGAATTCTTTGCCCTTCTCGCACCAATTGTCACCACGTCTCCTGACCTGACGGAGATCAGTGGCTCAGCACCGGGGTTTAATGGAGCCTTGGATCGACTGTACCCGCTCTGTTTTCTAGGTGACGTTTCAGCGTTGAGCCAGCCTCAGCTGCAAGCCATTGTTGGCAGCAATTCAATGTTCCTCCAGAACCAGCAGCCCCTTCTCCAGGCTCTGCAGGGGCCTCTGGGGATCCAGATGTTCCAAAGCCAGCTGCCCATCCCAGGCCCGATCCATCACACTAACCCCTTGTCCTGCCTCTTCCACAATGTCCAGGTAAGTGGGTCCTCCACCTCGCCTTCCTCATCCAGGATCTTCAGCTTAACTGGTCATTATTATAATAATAATATAATAATCCCTGCATCTGATATAGCGCCTTATCATGTCTTCTAGACGTCTCAAAGCGCTTCACAGATACAAGTGAATTGACTATATCTTGTGGGTGAAACTCATGGGGTGCAGATTATACTTTATAGTATATTCTGTGAAGCACTTTGCAGTGACTGTTATGCCAAAACATACCAAAGGGCTTCACAGATAATTACAAGAACAAACGACATTTGCACAGCACCTATCATGTCGGGAGGACGTCCCAATGCGCTGGACAGTCAGGGATTCGGATCAGGAGGGGTGGAGTGCAGGGAGGGTAGGGGTACTGTCAAGTGTAGTGACTATTTTGTAGGCAAATGTGCTCATGAATTAGCACATGAGGTTCTGCAAACAGCCACAAAGTTAGTGACCAGTTTATCTGGAGGATTGTTTGACAGGTCACTGGGACAAATGTGCAGTGATTTATGTAGGCAGAATAGCTGCCATGTTTACCTACGGACAGACATGGCGCTCTGCAGCGCTGTAATCAAATGTAAAGCATTATTTTCATCGAGTTCTCCGGGTTTAATTGATTTTTTTTTCTTTTTGCAGGTGAATGTGGGTCAGACTCTGACCCTCCCTAAACCAGGAAACCTCCCAGACCCATCAGCCCCTCTGCCGGAGACCTCCTTCTCCAGCCTAATAAATTCCCATCATAACTCCGCCAGTCAGCAGTCACTGATGAGCAGCCCCAGCCACCAGCCCCTGCAGCAGAAGGTTCACGTGATGGAGCCAGACAGTGCTTGCATGGATGCTCTATACAACACAGTCCTGGATGCAGTGGGGAAAGGGATTCAGGTGGTGACAAGCACAGCGCCCAACAGCATTTGCTACTCCAGATCTGTCCCAGCCTTTAGCACCACCAGTGCCTTTACAGCCTCTATCTCTGACTCCATGACAAGCAAAGGCGAAGCAATGGCACAGAACGAGAGCGACCCCACAGGAGAATCCCCGCTAGTCCACAGCAGCCACTCAACAGAGCAGACCCCCAGCAATTCCCACGTCAGGCTCTTTGCTGAGCAGGCCGCCAGCACCTGTAGTGCTGAGCAGATCTACTGGGAGCCTGGCTCCTTCTGCCGCCATTTTGTTGAGCAGGTCACCGCTAAAGACACCACGAGCAATATTTGTACGTGCCACAACCATGTACACTGTGAAATCTCAGGGCATCACTGTAGCGTGGAAATATCACTGGTCTCTCGTGCAGAGGCCACAGCAGAGGGGGAGACCCCGGCGGGACGCAGCCCGGCTCCGAGCAGCAGCACAGACATCTACCCTCGGACACCAAGCGCTGCAACGGAGAGGGCGTTATCAGGCGCGCTCTGGACCCCAGTAAGGGAGGGCTGGCAGAGCATTGTGGACAAAGGACGTTTCACTCTGACAGCCTGGAGGAGGGGCGCGGGAAAGGGTTCCCGCCCTGGCCAGACAGGCCAGTGGGACTCAGTGCTGTGCAGCAATCCGGTCAGGAAAGGAGAGAGGAAGAAAAGGTGGGTGTTATAATAATAATAATACTTGTATTTGATACAGCGCCTTATTACATTTTCTGGACGTCTCTCAAAGCGCTCGACAGAATATACTGTGTTGTTATATACAATAAAATAAATACCGGGGTCTTGATTATAACACTCGACAAAAAGCAGGTCCTGAACCAGGTGCAAAGTGGAGATCTCGACTGGGCGGATGTGTAGGAACTGTCTGGAGCCCTGAGGATTGTGGAAAAAGTGCACGTGCGTCTGCATTTCTGTGTGTCGTGCCGTTTTCCGTCGTTTTCCAACGACAACCTGCGTCTCAGAGCGCTGTACCACACACAACAGGAAAGCTAGAGCAGAAAGAATAACGAATGGCTTTTTTTTCTACCATCCTGTTCACTTGAGGCAGGGAGCTCGACCTGAGGGTCTGCAGGCCGCATCCGGCCTGGAAACAGCCGTACTGTGTATCCGAAGTCCAAACCTGGTCTGACCCGCCGGGAAAAACAGCGAGGCAAGTCGGCAGTTAGCACAAGAACCTGTCAATCACTTTCAAACTGGGGAGAGAGACAGAGACACACACAGACAGACAGAGATACAGAGAGAGAGGCAGACGACAGATACAGAGAGAGCGACGCAGAGCCAGAAACCCTGTCACTGGCTCTACTATTCTATGAATTTTTATATCACCTATTTTAAAGTTTTGAATTGTAACTAAAATAATAGTGAAATTAAGCGACACCGGTTTGGTGCGCAATCAAAAATACAGGATTTCTATACGATTCTCTCGGGTTGGGTATTGGAAGGGAACCACAAAGATATGGCCTTATGCGGCCCTCGGGTGTTTCTGAAATCCGGCAACCGCATAAACCATATTTTTGTTTGGAGCTCCCTGACCTAGAGGGATTTGTTACTGTATGAAGCTCCTCTCCCCCCATCCTTCGCCACCGCACCCAGCAGCTCACAGCTAACCCTTTATTTCCTCTTCCAGGTAATACCCGAGAACATGAAGACACTATTGGTGGGGCTCGAAGCCCCACACAGGACCAGAAAAAGAAGTAAGAAGTAAGTAACAGACCCACCCGGTGACTGTCTGACTGCCCTGTCGAATAGCTGTTCAATGCCTCAATGGGTCAGTCTAATACTGAGTCATTCAGAACCAGATTTGATCCCCGATCTGTCCTCAAGTTACCGATTTCAGCCAAGGCTTCAATTAGCCTCAGTGCCCTTGATCTGGGGATGGAAAAGTCAGCCAAAGTTACAGCAGTAAGTCCTGCTGGAGTTTGTTCGTTCCCCCCTCTCCCCCGATATAAATACTTTCTCCGCGTCACCAAACATTTGTATGAGTTGATTGATCCCTTTGAGAAGAGAAAGGTGGTGGTGGTGGGAGAGGGGCGTCATAAATAAATGACCTGTTTGGGGTGGAAGGGATAGACGATTCTTGCATTAAAAGTTGGAAGGAAATCTATTGTTCAGTCTGAACTTTGTCTCTGCAGCACTCCGAAGATGAACAGCAATCTGGAAGTTGCTTTGCAAGAAGCCATGATGGAACTAGACCAAATAACAGCCAACGTAAGTGCATTAAACAGGGAGGTGGGGGTCAAGGTTGGGGAAGGAAGGGTCACACAAGGTTGGGGAGCAAGTGAGCTCCCTGGGGAGACTGGAAGCACAAAGTGTTGATTCTTTCAAGAATAAATTAGATTTCTGTTAGGAAATAATATCTCAGGATACAGCGTAATAGTTTGGGACATGACATGTGTAAGCAACTGCCAGGATGGTGGAAGGAAGGCGAACTGGATGGACTTTGGTCTTCATTCGCCGGCGAATTCTTATGTGACTGTGAAGAAAAACTTAAGATATGTGGGGCAGAAAATAGGCTGCAGAAATTTGGGTGGGTTGGGAGTTCGAGGCCCAGGAAGGAGACAAACATTGTGATCACGCTTGGGATTATTTTTTTCTCTCCCTTTTTACTGTCAGGCTGACCAGCCAACTCCAAAAGAAAAAACAAGGAAGCCAATGAAAAGCAAACGAAGGAAAATTGTCCGGTAGCCCTCGCCTCGCCGCAAGCAACCAACCCTTAAGGCCATCGACGGGTCCTGTTGGCTTCCTTAGGAAGTCCATTTGGGACTCAGTTTATAAAGGTTTTTTTAATTTTTTTTAAAAAAATAAATAAAAAGAGACTCTTCCGAGGGAGGGGCCGGAGGGTGGAGCGACGTCGTGGTCAGTCCCTGCTGGGCAGGAGCAGCGCGACGTCTTGAGCCGCTGGAGGCAAGTCCGGTACCAACCTCCGGCGGTTCTGGCTTCGTGAAGAGCAGTAGCACCATCGTTTGGAAGCGCGTCCTTACTGCCGGCAATAACTTCACTTGAGCAATAAGTGAGGTACAGTGTGTAACCTGTGATTAAACAAACGGGCCCTTCTTATTTTGCGAAGCGCTCGTTTTTTTTCCCCGTCCCCTTCGTCCAAAACCAACCAGTTCCCACTTGAAGGGATCTGGATCTGCACTTGAATTTACCCCTCTCTCTCCCCCTCACCCCTCTCTCCCTCTCTCCCTCCCCCCCCCCCTCCACCCAGTCCGACTCCACAGCTGTGAACTGTGGTGTTTCTGTTGTGTATAATCTGCCCAAAGTATTTGAATACTTAATATAATTAAATAGAATGAAATACTGTACTGTAATTTCTGGAAACAAGAACTCCCTAACCCGGCTGTATTTACAAGCTCCACTTTTTCGTATGTAGTTTAAAAAAAAAACAAAAAGCAAAATGTTGTTTTGCGTCAAATGTGTCCACGAGTGTCTGTGCGGAATACCAATCTCACTGCTGGGTGGCCCGACACAATCTCCCCGCCTGGGGATAGTCAGGAGTGAGAGTGAAAGAAGACGCGAAAAGAACTAAATTTTGATGCGGACTTCGCACTGAAATGACTCCTGGAGGATGCAGGTCCACGCACAGGTATTTTCTTTCGCAAGTGTCTCTGAGCCGACCTCGCCTGTGGCTGCTCGTTTTCACTGAGGACCTGATGTATTAGAAAGGCTCAGCGGGGAAATGTCGCCACCCAACCTAATCCGAGGCAAAATCTCTCTTACAGTTTGTATTGCAGTGCAGTTTCACATTTGGCAAAGATAAAAGTCAGTGAAGAACTGACTTACCTGCAGGCAAACAGCATCCATTTTGCACGGAACAAGAACGCACCTACAAACCATGAGGGGAACGGCCAAATCTCCTGAGGGTTTCTAGGCCGGGGAGGGATCAATCAGTAGTAACATTCACCTGAAGAACAATTTTGAGGTTTTTTGAAAATATGTGGGGTTAAAAAGATAGTAAAATGGTGGAGCATTCGGTCTGAATGGGATCACAGTGTAACCTTTAATCCTACAGTGAGAGAAAAGTCACTTTTCATTTTCCCTGATCCTTGTGAGTAGTTTGCCTCTGGCCATTTGGATGGAGCAATGATGAGGGACTGGATGTGAGCATCTCTGGTTTAACCGGACGTCAGCTCAACATCAACATGCCTAACACGTTCACTTGACACTGATTTATGGGACGGGGGGGTGGTGGGGGGGGGGAAGGAACGGTTCAAAAATGTTTTTAAGAAAAACAATTAAGGTATAATCGAGATTTATTAAGTCACTTAAATTGTGTTAAGCGCTCACTGGCATCTGCAGTGCACACACAACTGCTTTAGTGTTCCGGCTTAACAGTGATCTCCAGTTCACTGATTTGTTTTTGCCTTACCCTGGTCGGTCAGTGCATTGGCAAATTTACCACATTGCATCCATAAATATTTACGACAAAGGCAAATATATAACTCATATACACAACCGATCGACTGAATAATGCACACACACTAAAACACAGATTTCACCACAAGTTTCCTTCTATTATCCGGTAACCAGATCAGTCCACGTCCTCACCTGGGGCTGTCTAAGGTTTGCAGTGGCACTGTAGTCAGTCTCTGCTTCATCAGCAGTAAACCAAGGAATCCTATTGATCATAATGAAGGATCGATTCAATCTGTGATTAGTTACATTACGTGACACGATGCAATAACCCTATAGACAGAGAGTTTCTAAATAGGGAAGTAGTGACATCCCCACATTGCCTGTATGACACGGCCTCAAGGATAAACCACTATTTTGTGTAGAATAATAATAAGCCTCGCATTTGATGTAGGTCGTTGAGGCGTCTCAAAACACTTTGAATGATATACTATAAAGTGAATTGACTATATTTTGTGGGAAAAACGCAGCTGCAAATTGTGCACAGCGGCGTCCCCCACAAACAGCCGTGGATTGAATGATCAAATTATTATTTTCTATTTATTTTTTCAAAAGGGTTGTTAGCCCCGGAAATGCGATCTGCCCATCGACTAAAAAAAACAGGTTCCTACTTCCTGCTGCGTAAACAGAGGCGTATGGAGTGAGGAAGCTTACCTAAGGTCTCACCCTGCAAGGGAATCGGTCCCGGGTCTTCTCGCTTGCGGGGCGAGCACTCCAACCAATATGCTACAAGACTCTTTTACACCTTTTGCAGTAATGTCCAGCACCACACAATTTTGCCATTACCACGTACTGCATCTTATTAGACGAGTTCAACATTTACCGTACCTGAAAGCCTATCGCCCTACAGAATTTGTGATCGCTGCTGTGTTATACACACACACAGACACAACACGTCAGCGTTAAGACCAGTTCGGAGTTTTACACATGCGTTGCTTTCAGTAACGGAGTTTTGCTGTAAATCCCAAGGACGCTGGGATTAAATTAAAACAAAATGAAGATTAAGACAAGTATGTTCTTTGATAGAGCACTTATTCACAACTGCGCTTTATGAATCTGTCATGAAGAAACAGTAAATACAAGGAAGGTCCCGCGGCAGAGGGATCTACTCTGGCCTGAGCACTTACTCGGCCTCCTGTCATTGCTTTTAGTGCGGAAGGATTACTCGACACTTTGCACCAAATGTTGAATCTGCCTAACCATGTCCACTGTTCATCTTCACTGTGACTGTGGCTCCTGAAAGATGCACATGATGTCCACCTCTACACACACACACACACACACACACCACAGCTCACATCAAGAGGCACACTATGTCAATGCACTTATAATAATCCTTGCATTTGATACTGTAAAGTGAATTGACTGCATATTTTGGGGGTGAAACGCAGCAGCCAATTGAGCCCAGCAGTGTCCCGCAAACAGTCATGGATTGAGTGACCAAATTATTATGTAAAATCACGATATAAGATTACATTCTCTTTAAAAGCAATTTCCCAGCCCTAACACTAAATTAGCAGCTTGTTCGCTCAGGGACGCTATCCTGGGTGAGGGGCACTATTTAAACGCAAGTTGCTGTTGTTCGTTTGGCAGAGGAAAGGGTAAGACTTTAACAGATATGAATCCACAGCAATAATGTGAAGTTTCAACTTGGGGTTTCAGCCCTATTATTGCATCAAGTGAGTGAATGGGGTTATTAAAAATATAAAACAAAATGAGTAATAATCTTGATCGTTCTTTAAAAAAAGTCCCATCATTTATTCTACCTCAGGGTCACCGCAGACACAAGAAACAATAAACAAGGCAAGAGAGTGGATCCTCTTTGTAGGTAGGAGCTGATTAACTCCAAATTGTCCTCCCCCGCTTCGCTCGCTGTGTCCTGGTAACACATTCGCTGAACCCAAGGAAGAGTTTACATCCTCAGTGGTTCCTGAGGGAAAGGCTTTGCTCCTCACTGACAAGATCACAGACAGTGGAAGACCTTCAGTCGGTTTAAGTGATAGGAACCTTTACTCAAGAATAACCTCTGGATCTCAGAAAGGGGAGAGGTTTATCCAATAACTTTCAGAGACCAATGCTACCAGTAGAAAAGGCAACAAACAAAGGCCTTCTGTTAGCAGGATATTTACCTCCCCGTCCAACTCTCTTTCAGTGGTTAGCATATTCATATCTGCGGTGAGGTTTACTGTAGCGTGCTCATGCACCAACCTGTTTGTAGTTCTGGATTTAAACTTGTCCATCAATCCGGATATTTCTAAAAAAATATAGGAAAGCCACACGGTTTTCTCAGCTGTTCTGGACAATTCCACAATTTAGAGGAAGCATTAACAGTGAAATTAAATGTGAGCTGCGGTTCAAAATGATATCAATGTCTGCTAGTGCAGTACAGTCAAAGACTGAACGTTAGCTACCAGCCTTTCCTCCAGGCTTTGATAAGAGGCTGTTACACTCACGAAACTCTAGCTTGTAATGGAGGTTATATCACAGGTGCTTCCCTGCTTTTCCTGCTGATGCCCGAGGTGACACTCATCGTGAGTGAGTGAACGAGTGCAACTCCACGGTTTCTATCTGAAAGTGGTTTTCCAAACCAAACTTTTACCAAAAATTAGAAACAAAAGTGCCATTGAAGCCCTGCCCACTGCAGGTACCGATCAGAATTGAGGAACTTCAAAAAGAGCAGAGTTTATCAAGGAATGTGAACCTGAAGCATTTATACAATAGTTCTCCTGTTACGAGGCTGCCTTTGGCAGGAGGCATGCTATAGAGAAAGTACTTGATAGAGTTTCTAAAGCAGAAAAAAAAAACAAGCAAATAACGGGCACAATACAGTGAGGCCAATAGTAGATGAGGGTGTTTTATGCAGTGCAGTGGGGAGTGAAAGAACAAGAATTGCTAAAGGATCATTATAGTGAAGGGATATTATACGCTTTCCCTATTGAAACGGTCTAAATGTACGTACAGTTCACTTATACCAGCTCATGGAAGGGGCAGCTGTATTAAGAAATCTAAAACTACTGATTCCCACTACTTTCAGGAGTCCGTATTATGCACTTAAAGGGGTAATCTGTGCTTTGCATGGTTGGGTTAAAGCTGCTAAAAGTCTGTTTAAGGGGCTTTAAACATTCAGTTAATCAAAACAGTGAACGCTGCTCTGACAGACAAACGGAATAGTAAATAGTAAAGCTGGACGGAAAAACCCACGGCAAAGAATAAAGAGGTGGGGACTGTAGAGAAGCAAGCAGTGAGGACAAGGTGTATGTAGTTTATTGGGCTACGTGAAATGGGGAAGAGAAGAGGATTTAGCACTTATTTTTTTCCAATCGACCACAGCCCATTAGTTAAATAGTTAGTTAGTTAGTTATTGTGTTCTCCACCCAAATGCATCACTGGCCAACACAAGCAACCCCAAGCAAGCTGCTGGCATTTATTTGGTAATGGTCTTCATTCGAGCTTCGATGCCAACAAAGTTGCCCTCAATCACCGACAGGTTCTCCTTCATGGTGTTCTGAACCTGTAATAAAGATGGAGATGGGTTGACTGGAGAGGCAGTAATGAGCGCGTGTAAAGACACAATGTGTAAAGCGTGTATAAATACACTTAAATTAAACTGCGCCATTGTAACTCATCAGCACTACTCGATTCCCAAGATCAGGGAATTAGAGAATTCTACAGCACAGAAGGAGGCCAATCAGCCCATCAAGTCTTTTTTGGCTCTCTGAAAAGAGTCCCACTTTCCTGCTCTTTCCCCAAACCAACCTGCTGAATGACACCTGCGGGGTTAAGAAGCTTTTATTGGAAACTGGAATTAAGACTACTGTTACACCCAGAACTCAGGGCCTTTAAACACCCAGGTCGCACACAAAACACACAGTCACTCCACTTTACAATATATAATCTGTGCAGCGCTTTGACATGATAAGGGGCTATATACATAAATCCACTACTGAATTCAATCGGAGCGTCATGAAATGGAGGAGATGTTGGTGCAGTAATTACGTTACATCCCTAGATGCTTTTTCTGCAGCCGAAATAGCAACATTAGTGCTGCCTCAGTCTTATTGTATTACACCTTAAGGCTTTCCAATTGGCAAATACACTAAACAGGGGAACTGAACGTGGCAACAGCCACCTGTCTGCCTGTGTGTGCGTGGTGTGTGTGTGTGTGTGAAGGAAATACTGTACCTGGCTCAGTAAACTTGTGTTTTCCTTCAGCGTCCCTGTGATCATCTGCTGTGTGGAATCCAGGTGGGTCAGCAGCTGGCCAAACTGCATGGCTAGAACAGAATGAAACACGTCAGGCAGGTCACCAGCAGCACACCCTCCATGCTGACATATCTGTCCCGAGAATCTGTTCCCTTTGGGAAGAGCGAGGACCGTATTCAAAAGAATGTTTTTGTTTGTTTTTGTTTAAAATGGTTCAACCATTTAACACACGATTGTGCAGTCTGGTTTGTTAAAAATGTGCCGCTTGCAGAAAACGTAACTCGGAATGCATTACAAGGCAGCAGAACACTGAGGAGTAAAAACAGAAGTCGCTGGGAGCGCTCAGCAGGTCAGGCAGCGTCTACGGAGAGAGGAAAGTGAGTTCAGGTTTCAGATCACCGACAAAACGATTTTGTGTCACTTTCACTCTGATCACCCTGGGGCTGTCTGCGAAGGGGGAGCGGAAATTCCTCTCGCAATGAATCGAGCAGTTTGTGATTCACCTTAAACAAAAAAGGAGGGGGTCGGGGGCTGGGAGTGGGGGCGTGGGGGGGGGGGGGGAGGAGAGAGAGAAAGGCAATCCTACCTTGCTCATGGAGTTCCTTTACAGCAACTAGCCGCTGGACAACCTGTGGCAGGGTGGTGGCCATGGCATCCCATTTCTGCACCAGCTCATACAGCTGAGCTACCTGCAGACAACAAGAGGGAGTGAGGTTAGGTCGGGGTATCGAGGGATATGAGGCAAAGGAGGGCAATTGGAGTTGACATACAGATCAGCCATGATCTAACTAGAATGGCGGAACAAGCTAAAGGGGCTGAATGGCCTCCTCCTGTTCCTATGTTCCAAATAGCCTGTTTAGGTGAATGTTAAAAGATCTTGCAACACCACTAAGAAGAGAGAAAGGAGTTTCAACAATCCTCCAGATGAATTCGATATTATTTATGACAGATTGTGGGACACTACCGTGTGCAAAAATGGCTCTTGTGTGGGTGCCTACACATACACAGTCACTGCACTTGACAATAATTGCTTGTGAAACCATTTGATGTTATAGGGTCTGTATGAAGCTCAGGGATTATTCTTCCACACTATACTGTGATCCACAAGCTTGGACATGAGATGGTATTAAAGCTAAACTCAATGGCGCAGCATTTCAGAGCGCGTGGATACAGAGATCGTTGGTAGATATAAGATATAGGCGCGACTGACCTTGCTCTGAGTCTCCGCATCTTCACTGGCTGTTTTGTGCTTGGCGATCTCGTTCAGCTTCCCCAGGACACTCTTAAGAGGGCGAAAGAATCATTTCAGATGTCATTGGGGGAGGCATTGAACAGCTGTCACAGGGACTGGAGGCACAACACTACTCATGGTTTTAAGCTCAAGGCCATTGTCTTAACATTTAAAATTGTGCAGAATGTTAAAAACTCCTAACTTTGAAGCCCAGTTTTCACGGGTAAAAATAACTGGTTTCCAACTTAATACTAAAATTTAAGAATTTCCCAAATGTTCCCCTTTCTTACTATTCCCGAGTTACCCACAGACACGGTCTCTCATTTTCCACGGAGCATTTCTCAACCAGAGCCTCTGTGGTTTCTCTTCTTTCATCAGAGCCCGTTTCCCAGCAACTGAAGAGCTGGTCAGAGCGTGAGAGTGAGAGCGACTGGAATTTGAACAGTGGTAGTTCAGCTTCTTCCTCCCGTGTCACTGAAGAACTTACCTGTAGTCTTGCTTCAACCTGGTCAAGCGTTGCTGAATCCAAGGTGCTCACTTTAGCCTGAAGAATCTCAATGGTTCCCTATGGGGAAGGGGGAAAAGAGACTGAATTTTACAACCAGTTCCATGCTGACAATCACTTTTGTCTCTACAGTGATATCCCCAGCACCTTGCGACATCCTCCTGACGTGAAAGGTGCTTTATAAATGTATATTTGCACTGTATTGTATCCCTTCCTTCAAGCTGATTCATGGTTCTACAAGAGGTGGCTGCACTACAGCACCTCACCTCAGTGACCAATTGTCACGTGGAGCAATGATCATTACTGGGCTGTGAGTATTCACAGCTGAGCTGGACTGAACCGCACTTCACATGTTCACAGACATAACCTTTCAGCCGAGGTCTCTC
Source organism: Callorhinchus milii (assembly GCF_018977255.1). Classification (NCBI taxonomy): domain Eukaryota; kingdom Metazoa; phylum Chordata; class Chondrichthyes; order Chimaeriformes; family Callorhinchidae; genus Callorhinchus; species Callorhinchus milii. Next base: position 2,462,365 of record NW_024704768.1, read on the forward strand.
GATAGCAATCAGGTTGCTACCAGAAAAGTGTTCGTGCCGGGAGCACAATACATGACATTTGTGAGGGTCTCAGGAAAAGATCGCTGAGAGTGACTGACGTGGGGATTGGCACCGAGCAGGAGGAGAGTCTTTTGGCTGGAACTGCCAAACATCTGCTCTACAGAAACACATTTCAATGTTCCATTAAATTCCTCCCAGGACTGAGAACGGTCAGCAGACTAAGTTCCAGGCTGGTTGGTCGAGGTTGAACCTCTCTTCCTTCCCTCCCCTCAAAAAAAACAAGAAAACAGATAAGTACAGGCGAATGCTGATAAGCACAGATGACTTGTTTCCTTGCTGTAACATTCAATGTAGGTAATTCTACACAATGAAAAACTGGTGACGCGAGTCGTAAGCGTACGAGATAAACAAACACTCTGATTAAGTTCAGACTCATGACTCAAGGGATCTTAAACCATCTCTCTGTAAAAAGATAACAGCAGACTAAAGAGGGAGATGCTTACCATTAGACATGAGCCCTGCAATCCGACAGTAAGTGGGTTCTACAGGAAGGAAAAACAAAGCATCACAAGATAAATGTAATGATTAAAACAAGGAATGAATTTCTGAGCTCCCTAGAAGCTAACCTGTGCCAGTAACATCCCAAACATAATGATGACCAATTCATCATTCTTTGCTGAATTCAGATGAAGGAAAAATTTTAGTCAGAATACCAGGCAAAGCTTCGCTCATCTTCCAACAAGCAATTCAAACATTCGGCTGAACCACCAGAAAAGGCAGGAAAGAAACTAAATTTTTAAATCCAAAATATGGTAAAACTCACATGAACAGGATTTGTAATCGTTTAAATGGTACCTCTGTCCAAATCCCATTCAAGAGTTTATATTCTATGTAAGTTTGACTTAACTCAAGACTTTGCATACGTCATATTAAATGTATGGTCCCACGACTTATATGAGCTTTACTGTAGATTCAGTTATTTGCATCGTCAATTCACTGTGCAAACGAGTTATGCCTGACCCAGCATTGCAAAGAACTTCTTTCACTTAAACGGATACACGAGCTTTACATCAATACATTGGATTACTCCTGTTACAGAGTTAATTCCTCAGAATTGTCACACCAGATTATGTATCACAAAGAGAGTGAAAAGGTACAACTGCTGCTGCTCTGTTATCCCAGGTTTCAGGCTGTGTGAGAGCTGAGGGTTTATGTGGAATTTCTGTACAGTGATGATTCTGCATTGCAACCATCATCTGGTGACTGAAGAGCAAGAAAATTAAACAGACGGTTGTGGTGGGTGGAAATCATTTCTAAATTGGTGGGTAGCAACTGAATAATGGCGATGCTTGGTAATCATTCAATTCAAATCCAATCCTGGATTGCCAGCGAGCGAGGGAGAATGGCAATGAGTCAGCAACGCAGGCCACCCCACGATTTATGCACGCGTAACATCTGGACTGTGGAATCACTAGTGGGTCCTGCCTGCTTTATTCACGTACTGGCTTCTGTGTTGTTCTAGAAGCACCCAAGTTTCCTGAATTAAGTAATAATATTAATAGTAATAATAATCCTTGTATTTGATATAGCACCTTGTCGAGACGTATCAAAGCGTTTCACAGGATAGCACAAAGCCCAAAAGTGCATCGGAATTGGCCGGTCCTTGTATCACATGTTATGCTACATTTGCCTGCTGTGCACATATTCACATATCTTGGATGCATGAACCCTCCTGCCCCTAAAGAGCAAAGCAAGGTGGGAACTGCAGCAATATTTCTTGCATCCATTCGTCTCCAGGAGTTAAATAGCACACAGAGTGTTTTGAGCCTGTGTCCAACAGCAGAATAACTGATTGCAGTGTTGCAGCATCTTATATGCACGCAGGAGCAAGAGTCGTGTGGAACATCCTAAAGGGATGTAGCTCCTCACAATTTTCCCTGTCACAAAACATGAGGAACCAGTAAAGGTGATTGATTGAATGAAAGGGAAGGCAAAAGGCTTTCTAATCCCCAGCACGGACATCAGGCAATTTGATAAGCATAAATCTACACATTAGTTGACAGAAGCCAGGCTTGCACGGTGCCTCTACCTGTTTATCAGAGGATGTGCCCACAGCTACCTCCAGCTCTGACAGGCGTTTCTCCAGCTCTGCCACCTGTAAGAAAAAAAGTTAAAAACCATTGATTTGTTAATTTGGCTTTCCCCGGCTCCAGAGAAAAATATTGAATCAAATTTGAAAAAAAAAAAAAACACATGCTTGAGATTTTCCATAAACAAGCAAGTCCTCGCTGCAGCAGATGTTGTGACTAGTATAGAACGAGCTGTGTCTGCTTGGCGATGCTGGTAGTTTTTACTCAGTAAACACTCTACCCTTGAGAAGCTTCTGTGAACGTGACCACCACTCGCTCTGTACATGACAAAACGTCTGACTTCGTCAACCTCATCCTTACCTTCGCCGCCTGAGTAAACTTGTGCTGCTCCGGTCGATAGTATAACTCGTAAGTGATGGCATTTCCATCAGTTCCTTTGCCGGGGCTTTTGTCCACAGTAGGGCGTCCCTTTCCGCTCTTTGTGACGTCCAGTTGGGCAAGCAGTCGCCTGCACACAGATCAGAAAGAATAATTAGCACACACTGATGTATGATACCATTACATTTTGCGACAGAATTCATATTTCAGGTGTAATGCACTGTCACTCTAATGTGTATAATTTGGAGGTGCTGACAGGCTAGATTGGCTGTCGCATTTGCTTTCATAACGGCATCCTCCCTCCATTCATTACACATTTCTTGTAGATGCATTTCCAAATCACCCTTATTTGTTCGAGTCACTAGCTTGGGCACTGTCAGCCTTCAGTGGACGTGAAGGTTTTCCTTTAACGTTGCAGAAAACATTTTCAAAATTGAGACCGAATTTAAGAATGTTCCGAAACACCGCACAAACCCAAGACTTTAAGACAGACGGTGGTCTTGAGCCGAAAGCCATGAGAGATTTTCAGCCTCTGACATTGAAGGTTGAGGGGAGAGCGGTCAGGAAAAGGGCATGCTCGCAGGGAACCATTCAGGCCGTGAAGCACAAGAAACCTCACGTAGCGTGATGCCATTTGGAACTCCATCTCACAGTCCCTCCGCCTTGACCCCTCCCTTGCCTCGTTCAAGTCCTGTCTCAAGACGTTTCTCTTTGACCGCAGCTCCAACCCCTACCTACCCTCCACCTATCTTGATCCCAAGCCCCAGCTCAGGTGCAAATCCTCTAACTGTCCAGCGCCTTGGGACTTTCTTCTAACGTGAAAGGCGCTGTGTAAATGTAATTTGTTGCTGTTGGCATCTCTTACTTGGCCAGCGCGCCCTCAGGATCGGTCAAGTCGATGGCCGCATCAGGTCCCAGGACCTTCTCCAGCTGTAGTGTTATCAAGTGCTGCTTCAGGGTTGAAACTTGGTTGGCCAAAGCAACCGGGGTCAACTTCTCTTCAGCAGAGGAATCCTTCACTGTACTCTAAGAGGGAAAGCAAGGTCGTCAGCGAGTACTTTTTTAAAAAAAAGTGGCCTCTGGGGAAAGGAACAGGATTTTTAAACTGATTAATATCAAGGCAATATAATACTCCCCGTCCCACCAATGTGGCACTTCCCGTCAATAGGCCTACACAGCAGAACTCAAAATGAACTCCACTGTGATGAATCTGCCAGGTTTCCAGTAGAAATCACCTGGACCTTTTACAACCAGACAAGATCTCCCAGTCAGTCTGCATGGACTAGACTCTAAATCTTTCACTCCCACCTCTCACTGCACAGCTGAAAGGGCCACATTTTCATTGTATTTTCCAGGCTACAGTGTGTTCACAAAGTCCTGTTAGCCCTATGTTTTTTAATCTTACGATGAATTTTCTATTTTCTGTTGCAGGTGAGTGGAGTGTAAGAATGTCTGCTATCAGTAAGTTCCACACATTTCAGTTGTTGGTCAGTGCACTGTAGAAAAAAAATACGTGTGGGTGGGTGGGCGTAAGTAAGACTTTGTGAACACACTGTACATCAGGTGCTGCTCAAGAACCAAGCTCAGTGAATATACATACCCAACCTGCGATGGAATGAGGGATCACAATGAATCCAAGGTGCAGTTCTCTGCTGCCAACCACAGTTGAGGCAGAGTCCATACATTTATTTGAAAGGGAATTACACCAATGTTTGAAAAAGCTGAGGATTATTAAAGGGTCCGGGAAACAGGATTAGATGAAGCGATTCATGTAGAGAAAAACAGCAGCGTGGATCTGACATGTTGAATGGCCTGTTTCTTTGTCGTAAGATTCTATGATTTATTATTATCTATGAATTTCTGAGTGGATAAGCACTCTGGGAAGCTACCCTTCATGAGGGGTGCTATATAAATGCAAGTCGCTGTTATTGTAGTCAACGGTTACAGTATCAATACTATTAAGTGTGAAAGAGTATTAAAATAAATCTGTGAGATGAAACACTATCCCAGGCAAAACCATCATTTATTTTATCAATCTACAAACACGTAACAGAAATTTGGTTTGGTTTTGGGCTGCAATTTTTCAATCAAGGCTTTCAAATAAGCCATGAAATACAGTACTGCTCTCTGTGCTGCCTCATCAGCCTTCACCACAACTGGCTGACTGGCTGACAAAAGACACAGGACACCATATGCGAATGTGAATACCAGTGCAGAATATTGATAGGGAGCGCAATGCTCTAAAGTACGGTGCTTTCAAATCAAAGAACTCATTCGCATGCAATTTAAAAATATATATATATATTGTTGATATGACAAATAATTTCTCCTCCTGCGTTCTACTGTAAGATCATGTCTGCACCTACAGCAGGGCTTTGTGCGAAAGGCATCACAATGGTGGTTCTTCCCACAAGCTGGAGTTTATGATTAACCCCGCCAGGCGTGAAGCAGATTGCTCCCTGGGTTACTGCTTTGTGGAGCATGATTTATCGGTCTTGTTTCATATCATTTTGCACTTCTACCCATATACAACCCAGAAATAGTTATTATTGCACAACCTCCTCCAGGTACTGTCAGAGGCAAGGCTCCTGTGCTGACTCAGCTCCTTTATACAGCATGTTTAGATGTGAATAAAAACATTAATCGTGCCATCTACAGCTAGGGAGATTTTTTAAAAAAATAAAAACTGCTCCTCCCACAAATTCCTGCTCGCCTCTGCTAATTGATCAAAGTATGATTTATTTAGTCTTGTTAACAGCGCTCAGTCCCATTTACATCTTCTCGTCAATAAATATAAAGCCAATATTGCATCCCGTTAAATCTATCTTACTGACCAGCGCTGAGCAGTTAAAAGATTCGCACATAGATTCCTGAAAAAAAATTATATTTGCCAAGCGTATGTCGGATGCACAAGGGGAAGATGCCCACACACTGAATCCTGCCACAAACAACATCTGGAGTTTATCAGGCTTTACCGACAAATCACTAAAATTAGAGAAATAAACAGAAAATAAACCGCCATCTGCTGCCAAACTGTGAGATTCAAAGAATTAATTAAATCTAAGGACGAACCACAGCGAACGACGCATCAGCAAGTCAACAGAGCAACTGCAGCTATTTATTTACCCGCCATTTTGCATCCCAGCTTCTCTGCGCAATGATAGAATTACATCGCCAACGGCAATCATAGTTAGAGCAATACAGAACAATTCAAGGATGAAGGTTTATTACTTCAATTATAGCCCAAAAATAGAAAGTTATGTTGACGGATTGTAATTTTCAAATGGAGGGGGAGGGGTGGAGAGAAGGGAAGAAAGCTGGCTGGGTTTACCCTCTCGGTCTATCGTCAAAGGGTCACTCAGTCGTCAGTTGTGAATTATGAGGCTTCACTGCTAGAGCAGTTTATAAGATGATAGATTTGCTCTCCCTTCAGGAGCTAAATTTCAAGCATCCGAAAAGTAGATGAACATCGGTGACTCATACAAAGCAAGGAGTGGGTAATCTAATCAATCAGTTTGGCAAAGGAATTGATACTTAGAAGGAACAGGGCCGTTCAGCCCGTCAAGGCTGTTCCCCCAATTTATTAGATCAAGGCAGATCTTTTAATCCATTTCTCCCTTTTCTCCATACCCATTAATACCTTTTTTTTCTAAGGTAACTGTCTCCCTTTTAATCATGCCAATAGATCCTGCTTGTATTCCTTCTGGGGTAATGCGATCTGCATTCTCACAATCTTCTGTGTGAAGAAATGTTTTGTGATTTCACTTCTAACTGTGCATTATGAGGCGCTATCCCTGGTGAAGGGCGCTATATAAATGCAAGTTGTTGTGTAACAAGGCAAAATCTTTTTAAATACCAGACAGTGAGCAAAATTTGCAATCTCTGCTCTGGTTATGTTTAATTAGCATTTTTCCCACTTCTCTCTTCACCCCCTTTCTTCAAATCCATATTTCATATTTCTATTCACAGTTGAACTAAATCATATGAAGCTATAATGAAACGAATGTGAGGAATCTCTCTCTCACCCTGGATCCACCGTTAAGTTGGTTTTATAAATAATTCTCATCCTAGATTAATAATAGGGAGAAATTGTTTTCACTGGCAGGTGGGTCGATAACCGGAGGACATAGATTCCAGATAATTGGCAAAAGAACAAGAGGGGAGATGAGATTTTTTTTTTTTTAAACAGACTTGTCAAGGTCTGTGGAAACACTTTCGATAACAGCTTTCAAAAGGGAATTGGATAGGTACTTGAAAAGGAAAATCTTGCAAGGATATGGGGAAAGAGCGGGGGAGTGGGATTGATTGGGTAGCTCTTCAAAAGAGCTGGCACAGGCATAATGGGCCAAAATGCCTCCTTTGCTGTAATATTCTATAATTCTATTCCTCTCAAATCTTTCTCTCCCACACCGCCTGCAGAGATTCCCCACCCGCTGCCAGGGTCAAGACAAAAGAATGTTGCATGTGAAAACTCTCCCTCCTATTTCCTAAATTCTTTCAAAAGAAAATTAGAAAGATTTCTTTTAGGAAATAAATTCTTGGGATACTGTGTACAGTTTGGGACATCACATGTGCAAGCGACTGCCAGGATAGTGGAAGGCGAATTTCTTTGCAAGGAAGGTGATCTTCGTTCGTCTAGCAATCCTTAAGTTCTTATGTATTGTTCTAGGAAACATCTCCGTGAGCCCAACATTAGAGCAAGACTTGTAAAACACTTCCCAGGTTTGGCACAACAGATTCCAGCTTAAGCTGTTCTTCCTAAACGCTGCTCTAGTCCTGAATATCAAGCAGAAGCTTGGGGCTGTAAGATTACTGAATGTCTTATATCAGGAATGCTGGAGAAATGAGAAACATATATTTAGACCACAAGAATGGTTGTTGATCCTCAAACCCTCATTTCCATGATCCATTCTGCTGAATAGGTTAAAGCACTTTGGCACGAGTCTTTCAGTGCCTGCAGCTCCCCAGACACACTGCGTCTAATGATTGGTGATACACACATTCCTAGGTCAGAGACTTGACGGAATTTCAAATAAATAAAATATGAGCCAACAGCAAAAAGGATACTCCAGGACAAATGAAAAATCCAGGACTGATATGAAGAATCCAACCACAAGCCCTTTTTAAAAAAATAATTGTTTTCAGCGTAGATCTTAGCAGTCATCGTGCATCTCAGGTATCAGCACTTAGTAAGTTACAGCAAGCAGCTGACATCATTCAACTCTGTTAGGAAAAATGTCTAGTCAATATTTTAACCCTAACCCAACCCCGATACTTGGTTTGAATACTTTGCTACGGATATGTAGGAAAGATATGTAGTGCACTTGACATAAAAACATAAGAATTGCTAGACAAAAGAAGACCAAGAAGAAGTTTGCCTTCCACCATCCTGGCAGTCGCATGCACAAGTCACGTCCCAAACTATATAATGTATTCCACGTTATTATTTCCTAAAAGAAATCTATCTAATTTGCTTTTGAAAGAATCAACATTTTCTGCTTCCACTGTCTGTCTCCCTAGGGAATCTGTTCCATACAATTACTGCATTTGGTGAAAAGGGAAGGAACACTGACGGCAGAAGATATTTAAACAGCTACTTTCAAACACAAAATAGATTTTAAAAAAAATCAATGTGAAGCTCTTACAATTTTACCAGAAAGCATATGGAATAATTTTCACTCACGCCAAGTCACCATAATTCAAACTGCTTCTACATCACTCAGGATTTAGAAAGCTTTCACAAGCTCTCTCAATTGTGATAAATCACCATCCCCACATAAAATAATCCAACCTCTCAGTCTATCATAATTCAAAAATATCAACAATCTCTATACATAGCTCATCAAAATGCTCCTGCTTCTGGGAAGTATTCCAAGTGGGTTTGAATGCCCGCCATCTCTCTCGCAAAAATGTCACTGCTGCAAATGTCAAATGTCAGATCCATAAGTAAAGACGATGGCTGCTTTTAGCAGTGATATTCATCATTTCTGACTCAAATTATTTGAGAAAAAACAAAAGAGCTCTGGCCAAACTGAAAAGTTGTTCAGATGTAAAAAGGGAGAAGTGCATTGGCTTGACTTGATAATTCCCAATGTTTTTTATTCCCCCAATCAATTTGAATCTATACAAATGACCTATTACATAAACAAGCTATTTATACAATACAACATTTGTAAAGCGTCTTTCGCATCAGGAGGACGGCCCAAGGTGCTGAACAGTCAGGGATTAGGACCCGAGAGGGGTTTATCAGGGAGGATGGAGGGCAGGGAGGGTGGCCGAAGGCATAGTTGAAGAGACGTGCCTTGAAGGAGGAAATGGAGGGAGCGAGGCGAAGGGAATACGGGAGTTCCAGAGGGTGGGGACAGATAGGCTGGAGACCCGACCGCCCATGGTGGGGCGCCAGGCAGGGGATATGGAGCAAGCCGGAGCCTGCTGAGCAGAGGGAGCGGACAGGTTGATAAGGATTTAGGAAGTCGAAGAGGTAGGAGCGGGAAGGCCATAGAGAGTCTTGAAGGTGAGGACGAGAATTTTGAACTCGATCCTTTGAGGGATGGGGAGCCAGTGGAGCCGAGCGAGGGTGGGTGTGATGGGGTCACGGAGCCTGGTTATGGATTCTTATCAACTAAGGTTTTGGTTGTGCATTCCACATCCTAACTCTCCCGTGTCACAAAAATACTCTCCTCACCTCTCCTTTTGTTTCTTTGTTAATCATCTTAAATTGATCTAATAACAATCCTTGCAATTGATACAGTGCCATATCACATTGTTCAGATGTCTCAAAGCGCTTCACAGAATATATTGTAAAGTGCATTGACTGTATTTTGTGAGACAAAAAAAATTGGAGATGGATTATTAATGATAATTAACAAAAACTATTAACAAAAGCGACCCGCGAATCGCCAAAAACAATCACATTCCTACTTACTGCTAGGTAAACAGAGGTATGTGGAGTAAGGTTTCGCCCTGCCTGTTAATCAAACCCAGGTCCTCTTGCTAATGACTATGCTACGGGACTCCATGATATCCTCCAGTTACTCACTGACCATCAGAAATACTTTATTTTCAGCCACATTTTCATACATATCTCACCTTAATTTGCTCCACCTCTTCAGACAGTTCTTGCATTTCATGTAGCAGTCGCTGGTACTTCTGCTGTGGGCTCTCCTTTACGCCACTTCCCTCTCCCAGCTAGGGGGGGAACAAAGCAATGCGAACAGACACAATTCAGAGTTTTATTATCAGAAGACAAAGGCCCTTTGAGCCTGAAAGAAGAGTTAATTGGAAACAAATTCCTAGCACAAATGCTCAATTGTGCTAAGGCTCCAGATTATGAGCAGAGAGCCGCATTTATTAAAATTCTTTGCAATGAGTCAGTATTTTTATGTCCTGAAAAGGACCAAACTTGGGCCTAACAGAGAGTGCATTTCTAACTTTTAAGCCAATACACGAGAAGATCGAGCAAATATAACTTCAGCTTCTCCTTAAGGTATTGGTCCAAAGAGTAGACTGACACTATAATTGATACAAGAGAGAACAAGCGAAAGAGTCCAAACCAGAAAGGAACCGCTAACTGTCAGTTCCTTGGTATGTTCTCCTGACATGAAAGGCACTGTACAAATGTAATTTGTTGTTGTTGCCGTTGTCTAAACTCTACTGATGACTGACGAAATAGGATCAGTGTATAGAATCATAGAATCCTGCAGCAAAGGAGGCCATTCCTTCTATGCTGCAGAAGGGCATTCAGAAGACAGAGGCGGGGTGCCAATAACACCCCATTCTCCTCGTACACCAGTAGTTTTTCCAGTGATTTGATGGAGCGGGTGCGAATGCTATTGACCTTGCTGTTAGGGACTCATGAGAGGAGCTTCAGTTGGTTTGTTCTTCCCTTTGGTAAGTGCAGCACTGAAGGCTCACAAAAGATCAGCTGATTCTCTATCAAGGAAACAGAGATACAAAACTCACACTACATGTTCTCTCTCAGATATTTAAAGAAATGCTTTAAAAAAAGAACCTAATATCTATTCCCTCTAGCCTTTCTTTTATTGCTGCAAATATTTCACTTTGCAGCAATGAACACTTTTGTACTTGAAACTCAGACTAAGCACATTTCAAGAAGCTCCAGAGACCAGTAAGTCTTTCTATGGAAATAAAAAAAACAGACATCAACACTGGCAGTGCCTGCTTATTTCATACTTACCATCTCGTAATCTCCAGTTTCATAGCCAGTTCTTCTCGATTTGCTGATCCGATCTGAAAAGTCTACAGCATAGTACACATTAATATTCAATAAGCAGCTTTTGCAGAAATGTTTCCACTAAAAACACGAGCAACGCCATGTTGTACATGCTCAGAATACAGATGGCTACAGTATACAGTACATATCTAGTATATTTACTGTATATACAAGCGCCACTATATACAAACTACCTGCTTGAAGGGCACTATATAAATACAAGCTGTGGTTATTGTATTTGTTGCTTGTATGCAAGGAGAAAGGTTCAAGTACTCAAGGGGCAGATAATTACTGGGGAAGTGCATCCAGTATAGTGCAGGAGAACTAGTCAATATTCCAAGGGAACAGTAAAACATGGAGAAGAAATATTATGTCTGTTGAATTCTTACCAATGTCTTTGGTGCTAACTCGTTTGTCTTTAAACTTGTCGTAAGAAGCATTTGGATTGACCACAATGCGCTCCACGCTCTCACTGTTCAGCTCCTCCTGCACATAAGCAAATAATTATGGTTCAGCTGACAAACAATCCCAACTCAAAGGATTACAAACAGAATGAAGAAGTAACCAAATAATGGGTTGCAAAAAATAAAATTCCCAAAGCACAACACAAATGTAGGAGTGGGATTCATTCTGTAATTCAATGCTTGCTAGCGTGCATACAATTAATATCAAGCGCATGCAAATTTTAATATATATATATGTATAGAATTGTTTTTATATTTTTTTAAAGGGTAGGCTAACAAGCATGGTAACAAAAGTTTAGCTGGTTTCATTCTTGCAAGTCACAAGACTTCAAACTACTACTGATCGAGTCACGTGTGATGATATCACTGACACTTTCCATGGGTCCACACTGCGTAATTATCCCTCTGCAACATAATGGTGCACATATAATGATTAACTATGTATATATGTATTATATATAAATATAAAATAAGGTATTCCTAACATCCTCAAAAGAATATGACTGATTTCCATGCATGTGCATGTGATAGGTTGCCAGGAGGGAGGGTTGAGGTCAGGACACTGGAATCTTTTTAAAAAAGCAGCTTGATGCTGTAACCGGAGGAGGATAGGGTAAGTGTTCAGGAAGGATGAGATCAGATGGGCTGAAGGGCGTTCTTCATCCAAACTAATCTGGTGATTTGGATCAACAATTCAAATAAAAACTCAGGACTGATCTAGAAATAAAGGCAGTTTAAAGCTTTTTTAAAAAAAAAATTGCACTGCACGTGTTTCTTGGAAGACAAATCTTAGAGCAAGCGCTCTGAGACTCCGTCCGGTGTGGAGGGCGCTATATAAATCCAAGTTGTTGTTGTATTAGTGGAATGCTTGACATTTAAAAAATATCATATTGCAAATTGTTCTCATGATTTAGTCTTCAGCCTGAAGACCTTGCCTGTTGAGCAGCTCTGTCATTTTGCTCACGGATCTTGAGAATTGGAAATCTGCCATAATACAAAACACCCATTAAAAAACCCTGTTATGTTCCCATAAATTGCTAATTTTCAACATGTTCAATCTTAAATCAAATTCAAGCTCTACACTTCAAAGTCGTTTTTAAAAAGTGTGTTCAGTGCAAATACGTGTCTGAACGTGTATCCCAGAAACAGTCATTCAGAATCATTAAAAGCAATCATCAGAGCTTCAATCAATCATTAATTAATGTCATCATTACATAAAGCGCTTCAAGCAGTTTCTTTTACATGAAAGGCGGGCACTATATAAATAGAAGTTGTTGTTCAATGGCTTTCAGACATTTTGAACATTTCTAAACCCTATTTTTTTCCTGAATTATGAGTTTTTTTTAAAAAAACTAGGACTTAACCCAAAGCTAATTTTTGGGGAACAATGTAATTGGAAAGCTGCTTGCTACAGCAACACAGATGGGACCAAGACAAATCTTTCAAGTACAGTAATTCATCTGGAATTGCACTTAGCTCCTGTAGTTATGTAACGACGACAGACCAGATTATCTCCTCAGAATCAACCTTTGATTAACACTCCACACACCATCGTGAACACGCAACTGAGCCAAATAAAAGGCAATTTCTGTTCCCCAGTTCAGAAGCTGCTGAAGAATGCATTGATGTTCAAGCCTTCATCACTCTAAATCAGTCCCTTATCCATCAGCCAACCTGTATTGTCATCTCACACTTGAGCCATTGCCCTGCAATTTAACCTGTGCACTTTCCTCCCTTCCAGAAGGGGCCCTATGTTCACTCTTGATTATCACCCCATCCTTTGATCGGCTCCTTGATCTCGCACAGAAGCTGTAGGGAGACTTTGCTGGAATCTCATTGGAAAGGTACAGAAAATTTCTTTCAAATGTTACATGACAGAAGATAACTATTATTTGACGGTCCCAAAGGTTTGAGTTAGCATAAAATTTCAAACAACACAGCGGTTGTAAATATGTAGGACTTACTCCATTTTATGACCTGCTTGACATTACATATTCCAACCCACTCTGGATGTATGTGACTCACCAAGAAAGCTAGGGCAATCTTCCTATTAATATGATAGCAAAGATCTGAAGATATTAATATTGATAGTTGTTCTTCAATATACAATGATAATTGCTCAAAAGTTACGGTTTGCGTCACAATGGTTAATTTATTAATGTGAATGTTCAGCTACACAAAAAATCTTCACCCTCTATGATGACACTCAATGGTGGAAAAAAAAATCACATTGTAGTTGGAATTAGACCCTTTCATGGAAGCCAAATGGAATTAATTTAAAGTGAATTAAATTACTTGAAAGTGACAAGACTGTAATCTTATCTTGCCATTTAGAAGATAGCTACGAACAAATCAAGCCATGCTCCTTTAAGACATTGCCTGAGCCTCTTGACAAGATTAAAAGACAGAACATTAGAAATAATATGGTACGGAATTTTTTTTTAAAATCTTCATAATAAGCCCAGAGAAACCTAAGCCGATTAATTTTGACCAGAGTACGAAGAGAGTGCAGCACACAACACATTTCCTCTGTCAATTGGACTTGATTGAATTTTACACAGATTTAGTTTCCGTAAAAAATAAATGCTCTTACCAAAAGAATCAGGTCAATAGCTTTTGGGAAATAAAACCTTAAATTAGTTGAAAAACATTAAAAAAAAACATGTGACTAGATTTCCAATCTCTGATTCTTTGATTAGAGGAAATTGGCATGGCAGACTGTCAATTTTCTACAAGTCTTCAACCCTTACAGGACAACGTGCTACAGATCTTTGCAAGAGATAAACAAATTGCGAAGATTTATCCCCCCCCCCAGTTAAGATGCATTCAATGCGAGTGAGAACAAATTTTGAATTTTGTATAATATTCACAGATTGTCAAGCTATTCTAGCCCTAAAAGGGTTAAAAGACTTGACGTTATCGCACACTGATTAGAAGAGTTCAAAGGTCAGGCTTCTTACCAGCTCCTTGCAATTCCAAAGAAGGAAGAATTAGAAGTGAAAAAGTGGGAGAGGGGAGGGGGTGGGGAGTGGGAGAGGGAAAAGAGACACAGTGAGAAATTAATAAGATGTTACACAAAGCACAACATAACATTATTAGTGCTCATACAACATACAAAGCTTCACAGAACAGTTCCCATAAGTGCATTGTTGGTTCAATTCATACCATGTCCCATTCTTAAGCATTATTAAAAAAAAACTTTCAATTCTGATCAAGGTATTCAACCATTTCACGTTGTGTTCACCCAAAACCACATATATGTTAAGAATGAATACTTTTTTCAAATAAGCCACAGAGCTTCAACTTTCCCTATGCTAACTATACATCTGGGGGTGGTGGGAGGGGGATCAAAGGGAAGAAAACATAATGTGGACTCAATAAATCTGAAAATATATTATTTTAGAATCTTTCCAGTTACACTCGTTGGAATGATTTAATAATGACATCAAAATTGTTGAATAAATAATAAATCAAACTGTAAGATTTACATGGACATAGAGTTGTTTGAACAGGATTGTATCCAGAACTCGAAGAGGACATGCAATAAAAAGCAATGGGTTGATGATATGAAGTTAGCTCAGCTCTCTGAATATCAGACGTTATTCAGGAAACTAACTGAATATTTCACGAACCAAAATGATGTGTACATTGCAATCGTTAATATGTTTTAAGGTCAACTTTTATCAGTGTGAAAAATCCAGGTCGGGGACTCGAAAGATATTTACGCGCACGTGAATTAAGGGTAAATATGTCAAGTTCAGCCAACATGCATTCATTCAAGGAAAGGAAAACAAGGGCGCGAGGACAGAAAGATACCATGAAGTGGTAGGATTTCTAATCTCAGCCCAGGCCATCATAAAGAGGTGACAAAAGGAGGTCACACACTTTCATAAGGGAGGAAAAAAGACTGCAAGATTAGCCAATCTAAAAAATTCTCAACGTACTTCAAAGCAGCTGGTGACAAGAAAGTAGTATTGGCAGAAGTCAGAGCAGGTCAACTACCTAGTCTAACAGACAGAAATAATGTATGGAGGCTGGAGGGGAATACAATAAAATGCCATACAAAGCAGGTGTTTGGGGACTTTAGAGAATGGGAGGAGAAGATTCCCATGTATAATGTTCTGCTTCACAGAGCCTCCATTTCCTCAAGCTCCTGATGTCATTACCCAAGAAAGATACCTTTCTGGGTTGAAGCACCTCATTTGTTCACCGTGACAGTCTTAACATTCACATACTGAACGTCAACCAAGTAGAAATGTTGTTACTGCATAATGTTTAGATGGGTGCTGAACATAGGTAGATGAATTTAATGTTTTAACATACAGCACATAGAATCATATAGCATAGAAGGAGGCCATTCGGCCCATCATGCCTGTGCCGGCTCTTGAAAGAGCTGTCCAAATTAATCCCACTCCCCAGCTCTCTCCCCATAGCCTTGCAAATTTGTCCTCCCCAAATATCTATCCACTTCTCTCTTGAAAGTTGTCATCGAATCTGCTTCCACCACCTTTCAGGCAGTGCACTCCAGATCCGAACAACTCACTGTGTGAAAAAAATTCTCCTCATTCCCCCTCTGGTTCTTTTGGTAACAGAATAGAGATGGCAGCATTCTCCTTTTTAAAACAATGAATCACACATCCTGAAACATTCACATGAGGTTGAGGAATATTTTAGTGTGAAAAAAAAACTGTAAAACATTCTTGAACCAGGAAAGGTAAAGACTCAAGCTAAGTCAACTGGTGTTAACTCAAACCTTCAACGCAACATGCCTTCAAATTCAGATTCTAAAGAGTTTATACCTCCAATGAGATGCTCACATACAATTTCAAAACTAATTTCTATAGTTGCTATAAAACCCCCCCCATTCGTAACTTATGTAAAAAGCATACAGCACTGTTGTAAAGCTCACCCACTTAAGACTATAGCACTTTTGGACTGTTCTTCGAGCAATCAGGGACAATACTTCTAAGGATTCAGGTCACTAGCCATCCTATTGCTTTTTCATATACTGTAATAAATATTATAATACTTGGATTTGATATAGCGCCTTATCACGTCTTCAAGATATCTCAAAGCACTTCGCAGAATATACTCTAAATATACTGTATTCCAATTGAGATTGCTGCTCATTAATTAAAGATCCATCAGTTACATGCTTTTAAGGAATCAATATTGTAAAGTACCAGGTTTTATCATTATGTTCAGAGGCAGAGGTAAGCGGTATTCTAGTTGGAAATTTAAGCTTGCTCCAAATCAATTTGATATTGAAGCTATATCAAGATACTGCTCTCTTGCAATAATATTGAATAACTGAAGCACAGTACTGGATCCTTCTGACTGATTTCACAGTGCAAGGAAAACTTTTCCATTATCTCTTATCAATGTGACTATAGCTCGATGGAGTGGGGCTGGGGGGAGGGAGTGTAAAATTAATGTGTAAGGCAGAGTTGCAGCGTACACCACGTAGGAACAGGAGTTTCTGGACAGGTAGGTCCAGAAAGTTGAGCAAGAACCATACTATTAAAAGATATTAAAAGATAACACTGAAACATATATCATATACATTATAATCTGGATGCACTTATACAACTGGACATACCCAAGACACTAGAAAAAAATACCAGGATTTCAATCAACAAAATTTATTCTGAATCAAATGTTTTCTATGACAAATACTAACTTTCCAGTTTACAGCCCAATCCCTCCAGATTTAATTTTCAGAAGTCACTTGACTTCACCCCAGAGCCCAGTCTGTTTCGCGACCCAGTTCCTGTTCCCATACCTCATTTTTCAAATAAAGCAAACAGATAATGAGGATTGATAAAGCAAAAGACAAAAACATGAAAGTTAATCCATTTATAAAATAAATGACAGTAAATTTAATGTATTATTAAAATATTAATCTTTATGACTTGGAGCTCACCTGGAGAGATTGTGCAGTACACTTTGAACTTGTTTAGCCCTCTAAGTACAGGGGTTCAACATAATCAATACAACTTGTAAGCTTTTTACCCAGATTGCTGCAAAATATGCACCATTGCAATTTTATATATTTATGTATATGGCAAATGTGTGACTTTACATTGGGTGATAATGACAAGAATGACTATAGATAAATCACCTGCAATATCTCATCCAATTCTCACGCCTCAAGAAATCAGAACTATTCACTTAAACGAATAGTAATGCTTGATTATAATTAAAGAAAACTGATAGATTTTTAAAGATAACATTAACTAAATTCATCAGAAGTAAAACTTTTTAATATGAATCATTGACAGCCAATGAGGTCAGCTGCACATTATAAATTTGGTAGTCCATGTCACAATTTAACCGTGTGAAGATTGGAATGGACATTCATCAGATCAGGCTCATGTTGTTCTTATATTCTCAATGTTGATGGCTATGAATTCCAACCCTGGTTTTGAGCACTTGCTACCAACTGTAGAGTGCATTCACCAAAATGTTCTAGTTTGGTACAGTGTGGGTAATATGCAGGATAAAGCTTCCTTTAAATTGCATCTAACCAAGTGCCTTATTCCATCTTCTACATTTCCATTTGCCACAAGTACCATTGTTGTAGCTATAGCTACTCGGTGCAAAATTATTCAGATCAGTGAAAAATTAAGCTTTGTGCTGTGGTGGACTCACAATCACAAGTAACCAGGAAGCACATTGCACCTTCCAGCCAGCAGCCAGACGAAACTGGCATCCTATCTGTCTGAGCTAGTGGAGCCCAAGCCTCAGACATTACAGGACAGGGTTGTAAACCAGTGATATCACCCAGTCGTCGTACCTCAGTTGGAATCCCAGAGCTCAGATGCACTGAAGTGATGCTAATGATTCACACTTTTGTATACGGCAATGCAGCACAGCAAAGTGAAATTGCATGCAAAATACATAACAAAAGCATGCAAAATAGAAGCATTTGAAAACTCTTACTTGCGCAAACTAGTGTCCAGGCAACGAAGTCAGAAGGGAAAGCATTTTAGGAAAATTGTGGTAAGTCCATTGCACAAAATGAAGTAAATCAGCTACATCCTGCATCTCTGAGTCGCTCTAGCGAATGGACTAAGGAGGATGCCAGTTTGATTTTTTTTAAAAGAACATCTTTAATATTGTTTCATACAATAGCCAAAATATGTTTCAACACCAGTTAACCCTGGCAATATTCTTGCCGCAGTTTAGTAGAATAGCCATTTATCAAAAGGGATAGAATGTACGAGGACATTTTAACGGTTTGAAATAGAAAACAAACAAGCAAACTCATCATGGTCACTATCCTGCACACAACTCTGGTTAAGTTCTCTACCCTTACACTCCAAAGAATGAGCTGGATGGATATCTTGCTAACTGTAAACATTGGTCACAAAGCTCAGAAAGGAAACCTGTACTAAACAGTAATCAGTTTCCCCAAATCCTTCCTCACTGTGGCCAGCAGCCCATCCTTTCTACCCTAGTAAACTTAACAGACTTGCATTTCATGCATGGAACTGCACTTAGTAATTAAAAGTAACTGAAATCTACAGGCATTTAACAATTACCTACACACAGGGAACAGTAGTGTACTTTTTAAGAAGCTGACTATAGAAGTTGACTCTGTAGAAATTGTTTTCACACAGGCAGTTAGTATGTTGGAGACCATTCTCTCTCTCTCTCTCTATTAAAAAATAGATATTAATCATGGTCTCCGGATTATGTTCTGTGTATTTGTGTGTGTGTTTTTTTTGTAAGATATACCTTTGTTTCTACCCTCTGTTGAAGCGTTCTTGTGTCATTCACACTGCCCTGCTTGCTGGACCGGATTACAACCTGTTCCCAGATTCTCATTAATGTCATTCTATAACCAGCGACTCAGAAGTGTCTAGGTTATCCTTTCCCGTGAAGGTATGTGGTAATGATGACAAAACCGATACTCTAAAACCCACCGTAGATAAATATATGGCACGGTCATTCTGTTACCATTCTGTGGGGTTGTATAACACTACATGTGAAGACCATTTTCCCTTTTGCTACGTGGGATCCTCCTGATTTCATGAGAGCAGCTCTGATGCAGAATGGCAAAAGTAGGCAGAATAACACTGCACACTGCTTACCCAAATAAATTTATATTTAATCAACTGTACATTATCTAAAATTTCCCCCATAAACTGAGAAATCTGTTGAATGCAAGCATTATTTAGAAGCAACCTATATGTTGTTACAAAAATAAAAGCAGCCTGTGGAAATAGATCCATGCATGGGATGCTTGAGGATGGGGTTGTGTTAATCCAAGTCAATGGTAGAAATGTGATTTCATGCAATACAGCAACTGAAAAATATAGTGAAGCGTTCCAATCTTATGATATAACATGGATCGTGAGAGCCAAACATTCTGTCTGTTACACTGACAGAATGTAACTTAAAAGGTTACACTGCAATGAACGTCCAAAACATTGCATAAAATAGAATTTGAAAGAGTTGGGTCAGGAGCAATGGTCCATTAGCCATAAAATATTATTCCATACATTCGATCCATGCCTTTGATATAGGGCCTCATCGTGTCATTGAGACATCTCAGATTTTTCTGTGAAGTGCAGTGACAGTATTTGTCGGTTAAAGTGGCAGCCAATTTGCACACAATATCCTATAAACAGCCATGTCCCACAAACAGCCATGAAGTGAGTGATCAATGCATTGCACCCTGAACATGCTCAAAGACACTTTAATTACTCTCCAATTTGTTCAGTTTGTGAACATTTTTTATGTCAATATTTTTTTTGGTGAGAAAATAGGTAAACTCCTGTACGCTTTAAACAGGTTTAGGATCAGGTTTAAGAAAAAACACCAAAGATGACACCAAATAACTAAGATACTTCAATGCACCAATATTTCATCTGCCTAAAATTATAGTCATTAGTTTACAAAACAAAACACACCTCATTGCCTTCTGTTCCCTAATGAAATGGGGGAAGTTTGCAGAGTGAATTTGTGGCAAACGCAAGCGGGATGAATTTGTTGTGATGACTGCATTTATCTCCATATCAAAATAGGTTTGAGACAAAGCAAAGGTTTCACCAATTGAGCATGATCTGCAGATGGATGGCACAACACAAGTCGCAATTTATGCAGGATTATTGGAGAAATTAAATCAGATTGGGAGGCATATCACATCATAATTTACAATTATACTAGAGTTAGCAGAGAGCACACCATTTCTAATAGAATGTTTATGATGTCTACACAAATGGAGTTAAAATTTCGAACAAAACTGCACAAATAATTTTAAAGAAATAAAAGCCCCATTAGATCTTACAATACCTCCTTAATCCATTCAGCTTTCCAAGAGCCTCGATGTTAGCCATAATTTCTAAGACTCAGTATAACCTTTTGCTTTCAAAGGCTTGGACCCAGTTCCTTTTGTTTTTTAAAAAACAATCTGAAAGAATCCAGCTACTTTTAAATTAGATTACAACAGTATTTCAGCCCAGAGCTTTTCTTGTTCTGACAAAGGATTAGTACTGCAATCAGCAAATCAACTCCTGCAGAAATGAGTTCTGTGAAACATTTTCAAAAATAAAGGCTGAATCAAATCCGACAGATCAGATCCCCTGATAAGGAAGGTCTGTCCGGTTTTACATCTTTAAAAAACATAATTTTTGCTTGGCATGACAATAAACAATGTCAATTTTTGTATTTGAAAGGCATCAGTTGAGATAATAGGAATATTGATTTTACAGCCTTGAAATCAAACAAAAAGGATACCGTGTCTTTAAAAGAATCAACTTCCAACACAACACAGTAAAGAGAACTCAGCAACAGAACGTAATCTGAAATAGATAGTGATAACACAGCCCATGGGTTGGATAAATCCTACAGCCATCTCCTACACCCATTAAGTTGCTAACAGAGAATTTTATTATTCAATATTTTGAAATATCCTTTTTGATTAGAATTGTGCATAAAATGGCCCCTCCATCTCTGAAAGCTTCAGTTGGGAAAGGTCACTTTACTGGAGAGGTGGGGCTGATTGGTGGAGGACACAAAATATTATGATTAGCATTTCAAGGTGGCAATAATTAATGATAGTTTTAGAAAAATCACTAACTTATCCCAATATGTTAGTCAATATGGATCGATTGGAAAAGAATTTTCCCCAAAAGAGCTTCTGGTTTCTGAGAAAGGCAAAGTGAATTAACTACCTCTGTTTCCAGCAGATGGATTTAGATACAGGTGTGGTTGGGAGTAAAGTCAGATCAAATAAAAACTGTAACGTAGTTGTGTATTTTAGTAGAAAAATACATTATTGCTCATAAACTCCACCCACTGATAACACAAGAGAACTTTCTCCTCACAGGGACAGCAGGTTTACACTCTTTGATGCACTCCGACCAAAACAACTATTTTTCAGTAGTTTCTGTTTATTTCAACACATTTATTGGAGAACAAAACTACAGAAAAAGGAAGATACAAAAGAATGTAAGCATGCATCAAAAGAATTTCTAACCAAATTTATAGTTTATAAATCAATATATTACCAGTGACAAAAGCACTGAAACACAAAACATGCGTTTGCCAAAGCACTTCCTCAATAATTGAACAGGACAATGCTAAAAGTCAGCTACACAGTCAACGACAATTGCTTTGGGCTAATATTTTAGAGGAAGCCAGTTTGGCAAACCTACTTACTAATACATTAAGAAAATGCAAACCGAAAAGTTTTTATAAAAGCTTACCGCTTCAAACTGAGCTTGATCATCCTCGGGCATATCACTGGTCTCATAGACATCGGGCTCATTGAATGCCTAAAAACAAATGCAACAAAAGGAATCAAACTCTTACTAGAAATGAAACTAACAACAAAAAATTGCATTTATATAGCGGCCTTCACACGGGGTAGTGTCCTGGAGATTTTATTATGTCGCCCTAAGTGCATGACACACAAATTAACACGTCACAGGCATCAGCAGGAATGAGAGAAGTGGCAGGACATCGGTTCATGAGCAGGGAGGGGAGGAAGCAGAGGGGGTAGAGGGAAGAGGAGGCAGCGTAGCCGGGTGGGGTTTTCGGGAGGGCAGAGGGGCACAGAGGAGATGGGCAGGGTTGGAGGGAGAGCAGAGAGGAATTGAGCGATAGAAGAGGAGAACAGAGTAAGGAAAGTTAATGGGCAAGGAATGGTTCAGAGGCTGGGAAGGGGCATGGGCATGTTTAGAGTGGCAGGTGCAAGGTTAGAGGGGCCTTGCTAGAGGGGCAGGGGCAAGGTTAGAGGGGCAGGGGCAAGAGCAGGATTAGAGGGGCAGGAATGGAGTTAGAATGGCAGTGGCAACGGTGGGATAAAAGTGTTAGGTGGCAAAGGCAGGGTTAGAGCGGCAGAGGACAAGGGTGAGGTTAGAGTGCCAGAAGGCAAGGGCAGGGTAAGAGTGGTAGAGGACAAGGGTGGGGTTAGAGCGGCAGAGGACGAGGGTGGGGTTAGAGTGCCAGAAGGCAAGGGCGGGGTTAGAGTGGCAGTGGACAAGGGCGGGGTTAGAGCGGCAGTGGACAAGGGCGGGGTGAGAGCGGCAGTGGACAAGGGCGGGGTGAGAGCGGCAGTGGACAAGGGCGGGGTGAGAGCGGCAGTGGACAAGGGCGGGGTTAGAGCGGCAGTGGACAAGGGCGGGGTTAGAGTGGCAGTGGACAAGGGCGGGGTGAGAGCGGCAGTGGACAAGGGCGGGGTGAGAGCGGCAGTGGACAAGGGCGGGGTGAGAGCGGCAGTGGACAAGGGCGGGGTGAGAGTGGCAGTGGACAAGGGCGGGGTTAGAGTGGCAGTGGACAAGCGTGGGGTTAGAGTGGCAGATGCTGAGTTAAGAGTGGTGGGGGGGAAAGGGTGGGGATAGAGTAATAAAAACAACCCTTGTATTTGACGTCGCGCCTTATCACGTCTTTGAGACGTCTCAAAAGCGCTTCACACACTATGCTATGGCAGAGTGGGGGGAGGAGGGGGGGTGGGGGTTAACAGAGCGGCAGCGGGCGGGGTTAGAGTGGCAGAGGATCGCTGCCCCCCCCGCCCCCCACCCCTCAGTCAGTCAGTCAGTCAGTCAGAGGTTTGGCAACGGGGCCCAAGTGGCTCAGGCAGCAGCGCGGTTGTCTGAGGCGCAGTGCCGGGGTGAAGGGCGGATGGCAGAGCCCGGCGGTGCGGGTAGAGGAGGAGGCGGCAGGGCCCGGCGCCCGGGGGTGCGGGTGTAGGGGGGGCGGGGCAGGGCCCCTGGTGGCCGATGCGGGGGAGAGGGAGGCGGCGGTTACTCACAATGCCCGGCAGGTTGGCGTATTTGGGGTCCGCCATTGTCGATCGGGCGCCGTCAATCCGCCGCTGGTGGTGGTGGTGATGGCGATGGCGGTGATGATGATGGCGATGTGTGTGTGTGTGTGAGGAAGAGGTGAGGAAAATATTTATAATTCTGAGGAGAAAATAATAAAAAGCGGAGGCGGTTTCCGCGCGAATCTCTCGGGGATTCGGTTATTTACCGATTTGTCAATGTTTTTTTTTTGAGGGGGAGAGAAGAAAAAGAAGGGAAGATATTAATTGGGGGGGTTTTGGTCCTCTCTCTCTCTCTCTCGCTTTATCGCCTCACCTCACGACCAACCGTCGGACGCCGCTCGAGACCGCCCTCCCGCCCGCCCGCCGCCGCTGCTCCTCCTCTCGCGAGACCGACGCCCAAGACGCCGTGGCCGCGGCGGCTGAGGCTCTCGGGAATTGTAGTCTCTCCGCCGCCGCCGACGACGCCATTTTTGCGGGGAGACGACATTTCCCACAATGCCACGCGAAGAGGGGGGGGGCCGCGACGTCGGCCCGATTGACGTGCGCGCGAGCCAATCGGCGGGGTAGAACATCGTCGCCCCGCCCGATGAGGGGGCGGGGCGGGGACAGCGGGCAGCCAATGGGGATGAGGAGAAGGCGGGACTTTTTACCCATCACTTCCAAGTGGATGAGATGATGAGAAACCTGGGTACCACAGTGCAGATGCAGAGAGAGAGAGAGGGAGAGAGGGGGGGAGAGGGGAGAGGCTGCAGAGATTGTTGACAGGGAATTTCAAGTCAATTCCAGGGGATCGATTTGTTTTTGGGGTGGTTTTCTTTCTTGGTTTGTTTTTCCCCCCTTCCCCTCCTCCTCCTCCTCCCACCATCCCCCTCCAAAAAAAAAAACAATAATAATTGTGCAGTGCAAAAAAATATTTACGTTTGCTTCCTTTTTTTTGTGGGGGGGGGGGGTGTTCAATGCATTTTTGCATTTGTTTCCTTAAAAAAAAGATTTTGAGAGAGTGAGAGAGAAAGAGAAAGAAAGAAAAGGGAGGGAGAATAGTTGAATGATTGAGAGATTTCCAACCTTCTCTCACTCCCAAAGGATTTTCTGTTTGTGGAGAAAGAGCATCTGACCAGGGAGGGGAGGGTGGGGAAAAGAAAGAAAGAAAAAAAAAGCCTCCTCCTCCCTCCTCTCTTCTGTGAGCACTGTTCTTTGGGATCATTTGCCAGAGAGAAAAAGGGGGGACAATACATTGGGAATGCAAAAACTCCAAAGGAGCATCTAAAGTGGAAAGCTATTCCATTTGCGTTGGATTTTAAAATATTTATATAGATAGATATAGATAGATAGATTATCACTGCAAGATCTTTACTCTTTCTATCTGTTCAGAATGACTGAGCCGCTCTCCCAATGTAATATTAAGGTAATGTGCAGGTTCCGGCCGCTGAATCACTCAGAAGTGGTGCGAGGAGATAAATACATCCCTAAATTTACGGGAGAAGACACTGTGGTGATTGCGGTAAGTGCTATTCCTAAATAAACTACGTGCCGACAGTCGTCTTGTGAAAGTTAATTCTGGATGGTGCTGCGTCGGATGTCTTTCGCCACATCTTTTGCATCGTGCAACATTCCCGGGGGGTGGATTTTTTTTTTAAATTAATTAATTGATTGGTTGTTTAATGAATGAGACAAACAAACAAAGGCGCAAAAAAAATGAAGTTTTATATCAAATAGATGTGTTGCCCCCGACTAATCCGTTGCATATCCTATCTCTTCGCCCCCACCTTGCAGTCCAGTCCACCACACCAGGTGGGGGGGGGGAGGGGATTTAAATCGCCTGATCAGCAATGCAGTCACGCATTGTGGATGATGTTGTTGTTGTTGTTGTTAGTGTTGGGTCGTTGTTGGGGGGGGGGGGGGGGTTTAAGGTGCCCCCCCTCGAACTTATCTTTGCGAAATCAAATCATCTCGTGGCGCAGTGCGTTCAGTTTTGCGTTGGGTTTTGCCTTCTGTTGAGATTGCAAACCACTGATGCAGAAACTAAAGGGGGGAGGAAAGGAAAAATCCTGCGCAAGGGCAGGGATGGAGGGATGGAGGGAGGGAGGGATGGATGTACGTGGCTCGTTTTATTCACTACCACGATTTAAATCACCCAATTTCACACCATTCCGACGTGAAAAGCGCTATATCAAATGCAAGGATTATTATTATAAAAATTGCCAAAGAAAACACATTTCTTTTTTTTGTTGGGGTTGTTTTGGACGTCTCGATTTTTTTTTGCCAAACGAAAACATTCTTAAAAGTTGATGTTTTTCGACCTGTTTTTCTCTCTCTCTCTCTCTCTCTCTCTCTCTGCCCCTCAATCGAATTGTTTTTCTTTTCTTTTTTTTTTTGGCCCCGATATTAAAATATCAGGAATAACGTGATGCTGTGAGGTTAATGTCTTCCAAAAAAATAACCCCCCCAAAGAAACAAAAAAAAACTGTTTTCTTATTTCTCTTTCTCTCTCTCTCTCTCTCTCTCTGATTGTGGGTTCGGCTTAACGTTAAGTAATTGTGATGGGTAGGAAATTGTGCCTGTGTTTATTTATGCTGATCGTTTGCTGAAGCAACGGGTACATTTCCAGCCCTTGTGCTAAAGAAAACAGTTGTCAATCCAGGATAAATGATGCATTTTTTCAGAGAGGATGGAGCAGCCCATTGTGGGAAGTCAGGGCGTGTTTCAGTTGCTGCTACATTGAAAGTCTGAGCATGCATTTGCCGTTTGGAGGGCAATTTAGGTGACCTGATGAGGCTCTGTATCGAATGCAAAGGGTTCTTGTTTTTCCTTAGGCTGATATCCGTTACCTCGTTGGCTCATTTTCTCGTTCGAGCGTGTTGTGCTTTTCAAGGTGATTTATTTCTTCTTTTTTTTTTCGGCTTAGGATGTTACGTGGCGCGCCTCTCTCTCCAAGGTGATGTGCGTGCACGCCCGCATCCCTGCGAATCCTCGTGTTTGTTTGTCCGTGGATTGAGTTGGTTGCGGGAGGGGGTGGGGGCTGAGATTTTCAGGGTGACATTGCTCAGACGCTCCTCCCTGCTGCTCGCCTTGATCAATCGCTGCGCCCATCAGCGATGACCTCAGCCTCAAAGCTGAGCACGCGCACTGCGCCACATCTCGGCTGTACCGCAGCTTTACCTGCAGTGCTGGGGCTGCCAGAGTAGGGTCAACATCACCGCTGCCTCACTGGTGTGATCAGGACCAATAATATAATAATAATAATAATCCTTGCATTTAATACAGCGCCTACAAGGTCAAAATGTCTCTGAGCGCTTCGCAGGTCAATGTTTGTACAATCTAGTGGTTGTGTGTTTTATAGGTAGATGCGGCAGCAAAGTTTACTCACAGCAAAGTCCCCCTCGAATGACCCTGTTGTGAATAATCACTTCACAATAAATAATGAGTTGGTTACTCTTCCACAGCTGTTTGTGGGACACTGTTGTGCGCAATTCACTTTTTACAGTTTACTTTTCCGTGAAGCGCTTTGAGACGTCTTGACGACTCGATACAGCGCTATATCAAATGCAAGAACTATTATTATTTATCTGGGGAGATTGTTGGCCAGGACACCGGGAGAAACTCCCTTCTTTCTTCGAACGGGACCTTTAACGTCTACCTGAATGGGCACAGACAGGACTTCGGTTTAAAGTCTCATCTCTAGGATGGCACCTCCGATGCAGTGCGATGTCAGCCCTAACTATGAGCTAAAATATTTCCTTTAAATTTTGCCAACAAGAAATACTTTATTCCTAGCTCAATTATATCACTTCCTTCTTCTCAGCCCAGTCTAGTGGGTCACGCTCCGGCCCTCGGGGTAAAAAGGCTTGTGTTTCAATGCTGATGCCGTCTGACACTCCAGCACAGTCCTGGCGAGAGCACAGCGTTGCCAGAGGTGCTGACTTTTGGATAAACCATTGGATTCTCAACCGAGGTTCCGTTTGTCTTATCAAGTGGACATTAGAGATCCTCCGGCACCATTATGGGGATCTGAACGGCAACGGGCTTGTCCTGATGTTTGGCTGGATGTTCTTCCTTCATCCAAAACCCATTCAAACTTGATTGTTCGCCCCAGCATTGTGTGTGGATGTCGATGGCACAGATTAGCTGCCATACAATAGTCACCACACTTGCAAGTAACTCCTTACATGTTTTGAGACGTTCATGAAATGCACGCCTTTCTCCACATTTGGAGTCCTATAGTACAGTGGTTAGAGCGCTCGCCTCGCAAGTGAGAGGACCCAGGTTCGATTTCCGGGCATGGCAAAACCTTAGCCAAGTTTCCTAACTCCACACACCTCTGTTTACTTGGTGGTAAGTGGGCACCCAGTTCTTAGTCGATTGGCAAATCGCTTTTCCAGGGATAATAATCCCTTCAACATATAATAATAATAATAATAATTTGGTCACTCAATCCACGACTGTTTGTGGGGACGCTGCTGTGCGCAATTGGCTGCTGCATTTCACCCACAAAATATACGGTCAGTTCACTTTGCAGTATATTCTGTGAAGCGCTTTGAGATGTCTCGAGACGTGATAAGGTGCTATATCAAATGCAAGGATTATTATTATTACGTGAAGTGTTTATCAAATGAACTTGTATTAATATTCACCTTTCTCCACTTTTATACACAGATTATTCTGAGAGCGTTATCTTTACATGTCACCTATAATGACAGGTTGTTATTAGCCAAACTCTCAGAATCCTCTCATTCTGGAATTATAAGGTTTAAACTCCCAAATCTCCAGGTCGGAGCCACTTTCTCCTCTTTCAAAATAATCTTTACTTCCACCTGAGCAGGCCAGACAGGACCTCAGTTCAACGTCTAGCCCGGAAGACAGCGACTCTGACAATGTGACATAGGGTAGTGGTTAGACCACTCGCCTCGTAAGCGAGAAGACTCGGATTCGATCCCTGGGTGGGGCGAAACCTTAGGCAAGTTCCCTTACTCCACGCGCTTCTCTTTACCTAGCAGTAAGTGGGAACCTGGTTGTTAGTCGATTGGTAGATCGCTTTCCGTGAATAATTATCCCTTAAAAAAATTAAATTTGGTCACTCAATCCACGACTGTTTGTGGGGACGCTGCTGTGCACAATTGGCTGTCGTGTTTCCCTCACAAAATACACAGTCAATTCACTTTACAGTATATCCTGTGAAGCGCTTTGAGACGTCTCAAAGACGTGATCAGGCGCTATATCAAATGCAAGGATTATTATTATTATAATGCAGTGCTTCTCTAGTAATGCGATGGAGGGTCAGCTTGGAGTGTGAGCTCAGCCCCTGTGCTGGGGATTGAACCCACAACCTTCTGACCCAGAGGCGAGAGCGCAGGCTGCCCCACGAGCTGTGCGATATTGGCTGCTCGTTCAACTATTCGAACCTTGTTTCCGGCACAGACACGATGGGCCGAATGGCCTCCTTCTGTGCTGTATGATTCTCTGATTTGGTTCATCTCTCTGAACCATTGAGCTGATGTCCCTCTGGGGTGTGAAGAGCCACAAACCAGACGCAATCAAATGATGTGATCTTCCAGCTCGCATGACCAAGCCAGCAACATAAGAGATCCTTCCCTCCAGGGAGAGTCATCCATCTCCGAGAGGAGGCAGGCAGTTTGTCATTGTTCGCTCCTTGTTCATGGGCAGACTCTTCACTTGCCTCTAGGTCAGGAGATTGGTGGTTCGAGGCTCTCGCCAGAATCTGTGCCGACGCTCTGCAGGCTGATGCTCCATAATAATAATAATCCTTGCATTTGTTGTAGTGCCTTATGACCTGCTGAATGCTCCCAGTGACCTCTGTTTTTATTACTGTAAAGTGCATTGATAATAATAATTAATATAATAATGTAAATAATCCGTGCATTTGATATAGGACTTATCACGTCTTCGAGACGTCTCAAAGCACTTCGTGGGACACACTGTAAAGTGAATTGACTGTATATTTGTGGGCAAAATGCGGCAGCCAATTGCACACAGCAGTGTCCCACAAACAGTCGTGGATTGAAGTGACCAATTTTATTTATTTTGTTTTCCTTGAGGGATTATTATTAGGCGTGCGGAGTAAGGAAACTTGCCCAAGGTTTCGCCCTGCCGGGAATCCGAACCCAGGTCTCTCGCTTGCCAGGCGAGTGCTCTAACCACTGAGCTACAGGACTCCTGTAGTAGTCTAGTACGGTATTGAGGGAGTGCTGCATTGTTGGAGGTGCTGTAATGAAGGAGGATACATTAAACTGAGACCCCTAATGAGATGCTGAGATGCTATTTGGAAGAGTAGGGCATTTATCCCAGTCTTCTGGTTGATGCCTCTCACCCCAAAATTCCTTGAAATGTCACACTAATAACTCAACCCAGTCCTCCGCTCGGCTGGCTCGGGCCTCCTGTCCGTCCCTCGTCCCCTCTTCTCCACCATTGGTGGCCGTGCCTTCAGCCACCACGCCCCGAAACTCTGGAACTCTCTCCCTCAATCCCTCACTCCCCTCAAGCACTCCGGGACGCTACCCCACACGGAGGGTCACTATGCAAAGGCACGTCACGGTTGTGTTGACGGCGCAGATTGGTTGCGTGGCTGGCAACTAAACCAGTCAGTGGACCGCAAAGCGACTTGGAGCGATATTGTGCTCTGAGACGGCTCAAATGCAATGACTTACTCATCCTCGTCTTCTGCTTTGAACGTCAGTACCTGAGAGTTGCGGAGTCTGGGATCCGTCTCTGTCTCCCGCTGCTCTGCACTCAACCCGTGTTGACACAAACCTGTCTGTGCTCCTGCGATAACGTATGACCCATTATGCACCGCTCCTAATTTCCTTGTTGTTTTCTCTCTGCCAGTCTGTCACCTCCTACTGCTCCACTGATGCTGGTAATGGGATACCATCGCTCTGCCCTCTATAAACCAAAGACGGGCAGTGTGATGAGGGGGTGGCTGATTTGCCAGCAGAACAAATAAGCTGTAGTTACGCAGGATTTCACCTCACCTCGCCTCACCGAATGAGGATTTGCCAAATTCCTTGTGTGAAATTTAATAGTGCTAATACTGCTTCAAGAAATGTGCAATTCGATTTAAGAAATGTCCACACGCCCATGTTTGCCTCGCAGTAACGTAGGAACCCTGTTATTAGTCAATTGGCAGATTGCTAACCAGGGGTAATAATCCCTTCAAAAAATTAAATAATAATAATTTGGTCACTCAATCCGCGACTGTTTGGGGGGGCGCTGCTGTGCGCAATTGGCTGCCGCGTTTTGCTCACAGTCGATTATACAGTCAATTCACTTTACAGTATATTCTGTGAAGCGCTTTGAGACGTCTTAATAACATGCTAAGCGACGCTATATCAAATGCAAAGATTATTATGTTCTGTGGCTCTGCACAATTTGCCCTTTTATAGGGCAAAACCTTTGATACATCAAATACGTGAAAGCTCTTGCATCAAATGCAACGACGATTATTAATCGTTCTGCTACAGCCATTAACGGAACAGTCAAGTCAATGAACTGAATTGTCCAGAGGGCTGGCTATTACCCCGGTAGCATCTGAGCTGCTCCCCCGTGTGAAGGGTGCTGTATCAGTGCAAGTTGTTGTCATTGTTTTCCCTGCAGAGATGTATCTTGGAATCATATAGCGCAGAAGGAGGCCATTCGGCTCATCGTGCCTATGCCGGCTCTTTGAAACAGCTACCCAACTCGTCCCACTCCGCCCGCTCTTACCCCATAGCCCTGCACATTTTTCCTTTTCAAATACCTATCCAACTCTGTCTTGAAAGCTATTAAAAATATAGACCCCATC
Organism: Callorhinchus milii; assembly: GCF_018977255.1. Lineage (NCBI taxonomy): Eukaryota > Metazoa > Chordata > Chondrichthyes > Chimaeriformes > Callorhinchidae > Callorhinchus > Callorhinchus milii. Next base: position 2,493,599 of record NW_024704768.1, read on the forward strand.
TGGAGACTGCGTTCAGTTTTGGGCATCGCACCTCAGGAATGATATGTTGGCCTTTGAGGGGGTGCAGCGCAGATTCACCAGAATGATACCAGGGATTAAAGGGGTAAATTGTGAGGACCAGTTGCATAAACTAGGTCTCTATTCCCTTGAGTTTAGAAGGTTGAGGTGTGACCTGATTCAGGTGTTTTAAAATAATAAAGGGATTTGATAGGGATTTGATAAAGGGGATATTTAGGAGCAAAATCAGGAGGCAGTTTTTTACACAAAGGAGAGTGGAAATCTGGAACTCCCTCCCCCAAAAGGCTGTGGATTGTGGTGGGACCCATTAAAGATTTTCAAGACTGAGGTGGATAGATGTTTTGTTAGGTCAGGGTATCAAGGGATATGGGGTAAAGGGCGGATAATTGGAGTTGAGTTACAGATAATGGCTGATCATGGCTAATAGAATGACGGAATAGGCTAGGAGGGGGGTTGAATGGCCTCCTCCTGTTCTTATTTATTCATATAAATACATAACACTCACGACAGGGTGTCGTTCCTCTCACTGCAAGTGGCTGTTGCAGCCAAGCGCACAACAGTGTTCAAAAGGGAATAGGATAAATATTGGAAGAAAAGTAGCACTAGAGGGTTTGGGCAAAGAACAGGCAATCGAAATAACTCTAATGGAGGAGCTTTCATTACCGCAGGTCCTGATGGGGTGAAGAGTGCTGTAATTGTTATTACTCTGTTAGTGTTTTGCTTTTAAGCAGCTTCTGCCAGTAGGGCAGTGTGTGTGGGGCTGGGAGTACAGCACGGAATAATAAAGGAACGAATTGAGTTAACATCGGTTGGCTAGATGCCACGGTCTCTTAATGCGATGAACAAAATTGATCTGCTCGGGATGGCACAGGAAGCTTTCAAAAGCAGATCTGTGAATAATCGAGGGCCAAATCACTGAGGAAGGTGGAGCTCAACACTGCAAAAGTGCAATCACTTAGCCTGTGAGTGATACCAGGATGGATACAGTGCTCTTAGCTTCCACAGAGCTTTGACAGCATGAAATATGAATCTCTTTTTTGTCTCTCCCTGTATTTAATTTGCTTTTCAATGCCTTCGTAGGAACATAGTGTTTCTGTGAAATCTGTCTTTCGCCCACAAAATATTCAGTCTTTATGGTATATTCTGAGAAGCGGCTTTGAGACGTCTCAGCGACGTGATCAGGCGCCGTATCAAATGCAAGAATTATTAAGGATTATTTATAGAAACAAGAGTAGGCCATTCAGCCCCTCGACCCTGTTCTTTAAGATCATGGCTGATCTGTACCTCAAAATACCTCATCACCTCGAGGGTGTGTTATTTTTCCCCCAAAGCTGTCTTTGCCCTCCTCCTCTGAGTGTAACTGGTTAAACAGTGCTGGTGCCCCACTTGTCAACAGTAAAACTCTCATCAGTCTGATCTGCATCAGTCGGTCATTCGATCCACGACTGTTTGAGAGTCACTGCTGTGTGCAATTATCTGCCCAAAAATATACAGTCAATTCACTTTACAGTATGTTCTGTGAAGCGCTTTGAGACGTCTCAATGATGTGATAAGGCGCTATTGCAATGGAAGGATTAATATTATTATTATTCCAGTTGTGTGCAGTGGATGAAATTCTCCCCTAACCCTAAGCCTTTACCTCCCGAGAGAGTTGACACGCAATCCCCCTCCAGTAGCGCTCAGTAACCCTAACCTTAACCCTAACCTGTTTACACCCTTGAAGTGATGGAGGCATTGGAAAAGCAAATTAAATACAGAGACACAGAAGAGGTTCATAGTTCACGTCCATTGGGAATCTGCAGAGGATTCGGATCCGAGCTAAGGGAGGAGATATTCAGTAGGAGGCATTGGAAATCTGTTTACCCTCACACATTGGAGAGCCTGTCCTCTAGTGTATAACATTGAAAGCTAATTAGCACCTTCCTGGCGCTAAGAAGAGGAATAACAAGATGGTTACAGAAGATGAGTCAGCAATGAGTTTTGGGCGGAGGGGGGGAGAGGGGGAATGAGGCAATAGCAATCTGGTTCAAAGAGCATATGTGATATTCAGACGCTGAAACACAAGACAAATCCCCACAGTGATTCTCAATCTTGCTGGTTATTTTCTCCCACAGTGAACCTCTGTGCAATGGGGCACTGTTTATTTATACGTGAGTACACACACACGCACACAGCTCAACTAATGAAATATTCAGAGCTTATCTCTGGGCCACCCAGAGATAAGAACAGATCATTGCTCTGCCACCCGCAATGATCTGTTCTTTCCACCTAAAGCCGTCCCCGGGACTGAGATCGAATTAGAATTAGAAGCGCAGAGCTCTCAAACAGGCAATGAGCGAGCGAGTGAGCGAGAGCTTCTCTCTCTCAGTGGGCACAATTGACTGCCGCGTTTCGCCCACAAAATACACAGTCAATCAACTTCACAGTATATTCAGGTGATTTCCCCTCCCGCTACTGCCGACTTTATGTCACGTACCATGTTTGCCAATTTTTCTCCTTTCACTCCCCTCTTCGCAGCGGTTCGGGATCTTTTTTTTTCCCTCCTACAGTAAATCCTGTTCCATTACGATTCTTCCAGCCCCACCCTCAATTGCAGCGTAGCGGTTAGAACCCTCGCCTCGCAAGCGAGCGGACCCGGGTTTGATTCCCAGGCGGGGCAAAACCTTAGGCAAGTTTCCTGACTCCGTGCACCTCTGTTTGCCCAGCAGTAAGTAGGAAGCCAGATGTTAGCCGATCGCTTTCCAGTGTAATAATCTCTCCCAGCGACAAAATATTGTCACTCAATCCACGACTGTTTGTGGGACGCAATTGGCTGCCACATTTGCCCACAAAACATACGGTCAATTCACTTTAAAGTATATTCTGTGAAGGGCTTTGAGACGACTCAACAATGTGACAAGGAGTTGTCTCAACTGAGACAAGATGACGAGGACAATTGTCGCCCCTCCCAACGCTGCCCGGGCTGAGATGAGCTAAGAGGGAGAGCAGGGAATCGGGTTAGAGTAGAGAGCTCCAGTGGGGGAGCGAGCCCCAGCACAGACATGACGGGGAGAGAGAGAGAGAGAGAGAGCAGGGAATGGGGTTAGAGTAGAGAGCTCCAGTGGGGGAGCGACCCCCGGCACAGACATCTAGGATGCAGTAGTCCAGAGTCGACAAACACGGAGGCTGTTTCGGTTGGAGGCGAGGACTGCAGCAGACGTGCAGTGAGTGGGTAACGCTTGACCTTGAGAGGATAATAATAATTGCAGTTATTTTCCTCTCGTCGGCCCTTGCTGATGCATAAAAGTGTTTTATAAAAAAAATAAAATCATTTTTTAAAATCTATTACGCCCAGTGCTACAACATCAGTGGGAGCAAGCTACGGGTGGGAGGATATAACGGGGGTGGCTCGAGAGCCAGGCTAGAAGCATTCAGGTGCTGTGCAGTAGACCACTCAGCCTGTCCTGGGTCAAACTGGAGGAGGCACTCAATTATACGATGCTTTCATTGAGGAAGTTGCACTGTGAATACGAATCGTCCTCGCTTTTGCCCTGCCCGGGAATCGAACTTGGGCCCTCTCGCTGGTGAGGCGAGCGGGCTAAGAATAATAATAATAATAATCTTTGCAAATCATGTAGCTCCTTATTACGTCTTCGAGACACGACAAGGCGGAAAAGTGGAATTCTGACCTATCAAACTCATTATCCTTTTGTTTGGGGCTGACGTGCTGAGGGTGCGCGTGGAGGAGGTGATGAATGGGGGAGAGTAGGACCTTTGGGATATTTTTGGCCCCCAGAACGACTGTGGAGTAGAAATTGGTTTGGGCCTGTGAAGGGGAGAGGTGGGGGTGGGGGATAAGGTGTGAAGGTGCTCGAGCCACAGCTGGCGGTAATAGAGGGCTGACGTTTGAGACCGGCCAGTGTTCTCGTCTGTTTGAGGATCGCACAGAATCTTATTCCTTAACGCTCGTATATCAAGACAGTAATGTCATTACACCTCTGACTCTGGAACTCAATCCAGCCGCTTTTCCAGGCTGATTGAATCAGGGACTGGACATGGACGTGTGTTGGATATCGTCTTCCTAAGATTCTTCTTTGCTGAGAAACGTGGGCTCACAATTCGTTTCGAGAGTAAAAAATAGATAGATCTCTGCTAGAAAATAATATCTCAGGATACAGTGTATAGTTTGGGACACGACGTGTCAAGCAGCTGCCAGGATGGTGGAAGGTGAACCAGATGGGCTTTAAGTCTTCTTTTGCCAGCAAATTCTTATGTTCTAACTAATGGTGCTTTTTCTCTCTCTCTCTCTCTCTCTTCCCCAGGGAAAGCCGTACATCTTTGACCGAGTATTTCCAACCAACACCACGCAGGATCAAGTCTACAATACCTGTGCCAAGCAGATTGTGCTAGGTAAACGCTCGTCTCGGTATTTGCCGTCAAGTGTGGTAGGAGCGTGGGAACAGCGGTAATAGTAATTATAGTAATAATCCTTGCGTTTGATCTCGCGCCTTATCACGTCACCGAGACATCGCAAAGCATTTCAGAGCTCTCTTTGCTGCAAAGTGGCAACGACAGGATTTGTTAAGTGAACGCAGCAGCCAATTTGCACACAGCAATATCCCACAATCAACCACGAAGTCAGTGGCCGATGTTTTTTTGTCCTGCCTTTTCTCCACCTTCCCTGACGCCCTTACGAGCCACGTTTATCTACTTCGTGGAATCGTACAGCACAGAAGGAGGCCATTCGACCCATCGTTTGAAAGAGCTACCCAACGAGTCCCACTCCCCCGCTCAGACACCATAGCCCTGCAAATGTTTCCTTTTCAAGTACCTATCCAATTCCCTATTGACACTATCAAATCCGCTTCCACCAGCCTTTCAGGCAGTGCATTCCAGATCGTAACGACTCTGTGGGTAACTTTTTTTCCCTTCTGAAGCAGTCCTACAGACTGTGCCCTAATGCGCGACTGTGTACTGTTCTGCTCCTGGTGTTCACCCGACTGACCGAGGTCTTCGCTGAGTTCTTTCTACTCCACAGATGTCCTGGGCGGCTACAATGGAACAATCTTTGCTTATGGACAGACCTCATCTGGCAAAACCCACACCATGGAGGTAAGTGTGGGGCAGCCCAGGGGGGTTGGGGGTAGGGGCAGGCTTCACAAGCAGTGCCTTTTTTTGTTCCAAGCCACGCACAGCCAGAGTCTACAAGCACTGTGTTAATCATAATAATGATAATTAATAATAATAATCCTTGTATTTGATATAGCGCCTTATCACATCTTCGAGACGTCTCAAAGCGCTTCACGGAATAGACTGTCAAGTGAATTGACTGTATGTTTTGTGGGCGAAACGTGGCAGCCAATTATTATTATTATTATCTGTGGGAATGTCGCCCCAGGACACCATGAGAAACTTCGCTTTTCCAACAGTGTCGCGAGATCTTTAGTATCCTCCTGAACAGGACACAGATGGGACCTCAGGTGTAACGTCTTATCCAAAACCTGGCGTCAGGTTTGAGCCCCAACTGCCCTTCTTCCACCACATCCAAGTCTCTGACCAAGCCCGCTTTCCTCCCCCTCCATCACATTGTCCGCCTCCGACCATAGCTGAGCCCCAACACAACCGAAACCCCTTAATTATGTTCCTAACATTACGTTCCTCTTTCAGGGCAAGCTGCACGACTCTCAGCTGATGGGAATCATCCCCCGGATCGCCAACGACATCTTCAGCCACATCTACTCGATGGACGAGAACCTGGAATTCCATATCAAGGTAGGCAATGGCTGGGAAAAGCAGCCGGATAATCCGGACAAAAACAATCGCACGGCCGGGCGGTTGAGGTTTTTGATGGATGTAGGCGTCAAAACAACAATAAGTTGCATTTACCCTCACGCAGAGCAGCGTCCCAGAGCACTTGACAGTGGCACGGTCGAATAGGAAGGTCTTCAGGTGTGACCTGAAGATGAGGAAGGAAGGGGGCAAGGCGGAGGATAGAGGGGGAGCGTTCCAGAGCTTCAGGGCGGAGAGGCTGAAAATGCAAGCTCCTCGTCTGTGCAAAGGCAGCTCCAAGTGCCTCAGACCAGAAAGCCAGAAGTTTCACATCCCAGTCAATGATCCCTGTTGGATCCTCTTAAGATTGGGAGGAAATTGGCGAGGATTCGAGTGGGGAAATGGACACGGGTTGAGGATAGGATGAGGATGGGCCCTGATAGTGGAGAGAGGGTTGGTTGGTGGGACACTACTGGTGGGATTAGCCCTCGCTCTATCGTTCTTTCTCCACTATCTGCTTTTTCTCTCCGTTTCCCTCCAGGTCTCCTACTTTGAAATCTATCTGGATAAGATCCGGGACCTGTTGGATGGTAGGTATTGTACACGGCCACAAGCCGCAGAAGCAACAACTTGCACTTGTGCAGCGCCTTTCACACAGGAGAGCACCTTAGAACGCTTCAACTGGAGGCGGGGTGCGAGACCCGTGTGTGGGGGGGAAGGGAGAGGTAGATAGTCCGAAGCGCAGTGGAAGAGCGAGGGAGGGAGCGAGGCGGAAGGATTTAGAGAGAGAGTTCAATAGTACAGTTGACCTCAGGCCATTTGTCCCGTTGTTAGTTCTTGAAGAGAGATCTCCGTGCAGTCCCACCTTAAGTCCTTTGCAAACTCGCACTGTGGTGTCTGTCTCTATTGGCATTTGATGCCCAGCGGAAGCTTCATCTGAGTTATTTTTCTGTGGCTCTTGGGGTACAGAGTTCAACAGGCTAAAGAAACTCACACTGAAACGCTCCTAGGCCTGAAATAATTAATAATAATAATAATAATAATAATCCTTGCATTTGATAGAGCGCTTTTCATGTCTTCTCGACGTCTCAAAGCTTCACAGAATGCGCTGTAAAGTGAATTGACCGCATATTTGTGGGCGAAACGCGGCAGCCAATTGCGCACAGCGGTGTCCCACAAACAGTCGTGGATTTAAAATGACCAATTTATTAGTGTTTTGTTTTTTTGGAGGGATTATTATGAGGCGTGTGGAGTAAGGAAACTTGCCCAAGGTTTTTAACCCAGGTCTCTTGCTTGCAAGGCGAGTTCCCCAGTCTCGGCCTGCGAAACCACCGTGTCTTGGATTTAAGACTTAACGCCCTTAAAATGCACAGGCAATTCACTTTACAGTATATTCTGTGAAGCGCTTTGAGACGTCTCGAAGACGTGATAATCAAATGGAAGGATTATTATATATTTATATTTAAGGAGGCCTGGAATTCTGTGGAATTCTTACACAGTGTTTAGTCTTTTCGTTTGAGAGACTTTTTTTTTATCTCTACCTTGAAGCGCTTCACGGAATATATCGTAAACTGGAGTGACTGTATTTTGTACTCACACTTTTTCTTTCCTAGTGGCCAAGACCAATCTGTCTGTGCACGAGGACAAGAACAGAGTTCCATTTGTAAAGGTGAGATGGGCTGAATGTAAATCTGGTTCCTGTTACATATGCACTGTCGGTCACTCAGACTTCACTCTGAGCCGGGGAGGAAGCAGGAGTGTGGACGCATAGTGTAGAGGGAGCTTTACTGTGTCTCTAACCCTGACCTGGGAGTGTGGACTGACGCACAGTGTAGAGGGAAGCTTTACTGTGTCTCTAACCTGTCACTGACACTGCAAGTGTTGGATGTTGCTCTGTTCTGTCCCTCAGTGAGTTTCTCTTGGTTTCAGGGCTGTACTGAGCGCTTTGTCTCGAGCCCGGAGGAGGTGATGGACGTCATCGACGAGGGAAAGTCAAACCGGCACGTGGCGGTCACAAGTACGTAGCCAGCAGTCGGCCAGTAGCTTCCCCCTTTGCACCACCACCAACAACAACTTGCATTTACGCAGCGCCCCCTCACGCAGGGTAGCAGTTCAGAGCGCTTGCCAGTGGCGGAGCATGACACAGAGCCGGGGGGAGTTGACAGTAGGCACAGTCGAAGAGGTACGTACGTCATCGGGTGTGAGGCGACGAGGCAGAGGGATCGAGGGAGAGGGTTCCACAGTTTACCTGCCGGGCCAGTGATGGGGCGCCTCTTTGTGCCCGAGCTGTGTGATTGGATAATTGACTGATTGCCGTTCCCCCCCCCCGCGCCCCCATTTTCCCGCTCAGATATGAATGAACACAGCTCCCGGAGTCACAGCATCTTCCTGATCAACATCAAGCAGGAGAACATGGAGACCGAGCAGAAACTGAGCGGGAAACTGTACCTGGTGGATCTGGCTGGAAGTGAGAAGGTACCTGGGGTTGGGGTGGGGGGGGTCAGAGCGCTCTCTCTCTCTCTCTCTCTCTCTCTCTCTCTCTCTCACCTACTCTCGTTCTCTCTCGTCAATGTCGTGAGTCGGAGCTGTCCCTCTCTCTCCCTCCCTCTCTCTCCCTCCCTCCCTCTCTCTCCCTCCCTCTCTCTTCCTCTCTCTCTCTCTCTACCTCTCTCTCTCTCTCTCTCATCAATGACCAGCAAACAACAACAACAAATTACATTTACGCAGCGCCTTTCACATCGGGAGGACATCCCAAGACCAGGGCTCAGGGGTCAGAGCTCTCTCTCTTTCTCTCTCTCTCTCTCTCTTTCTCTCTCTCTCTTTCTCATCTCATCAATCACCAGGGTTCAGATATGAAATGTCTCCACAACAACAAGAGCACATTACATTACATTTGCACAGGGCCTTTCAATGGTGAGGCGGGCAGGGCGTGGGGACATGGAGCAGGCCAGAGGCCACTGAGGGGAGGTGAGGGGGCTGACCCGCCATTGGTGTCACGACAGCTGTTGTCTCCTTCCCGACAAAGGTCAGCAAAACCGGGGCCGAAGGATCTGTACTGGATGAGGCCAAGAACATCAACAAGTCTCTGTCCTCTCTGGGGAACGTTATATCTGCCTTGGCCGAGGGCACAGTAAGTATTCTGCACTGCCTGGACGCTGGATCCTCGATCCACATTTCCCTCCGCCGCCCCAGTGTGGCGTCCCCCACCCACCCCCCCCCGTGCCTTCCTCCCCCACCCCCACCAGGCGACGGGTGCCGTGCAAGTTGAAACCCAGTTGTTAATCGATGGGCGGATCGCTTTCCGGGGGTAAAAATCACTTCGCCCCCCCAAAAAAAAATCCCTTCGTTAAAAATAAATCGCGGTCACTCAACCCAAAGCAGTTTGCGGGACGCTGCTGTGAGAAATTTGCTGCCGCGTTTCGCCCACTTGAAGTCACTCCACTTCGCAGTATATTCTGTGAAGGGCTTTGAGACGTCTCGATGATGTGCTGAGGCGCAGTATCAAATGCAAGGGTTATCGTTATTTTTATTATTGATCATTTCCACGGTCCTGTCTTTTCCAGAAAACCCACGTTCCCTATCGGGACAGCAAGATGACCCGGATTCTCCAGGATTCCCTGGGCGGCAACTGCAGGACGACCATCATCATCTGCTGCTCTCCCTCCAGCTACAACGATGCCGAGACCAAAACCACCCTCATGTTCGGGCAGAGGTACTTCACGTGTTTACATACACAGTAAAGCTCCCTCTACACTGCGCGTCCGTCCACACTCCCAGGTCAGGGTTTAGAGACACAATAAAGCTCCTCTACACTGTGCGTCCACACTCCCAGGTCAGGGTTAGAGACACAGTAAAGCTCCTCTACACTGTGTGTCCACACTCCCAGGTCAGGGTTATAGACACAGTAAAGCTCCTCTACACTGTGTGTCCACACTCCCAGGTCAGGGTTAGAGACACAGTAAAGCTCCCTCTACACTGTGAGTCCGAGTTACAGGACTGCTGCACTGTCCCAGTGGTGAAGAGTGGTCCTGGAGTGTATTAGGAGCAGCACTGGTATGTGTATATGGTAAATAAAAGCCCCGTTAAACTCAAGCCCACTTTGCCGTCTCCTCGAGCCGCTTGGCGGGTGGGAGGGTGTCTGCCAGGCCATTGAATCGCGGTGGGACGTCCCTGCCATTGACTGTGATCCTGGTTTCAGGGCGAAGACCATCAGGAATACGGCCTCTGTGAACCTGGAGCTGACGGCCGAGGAGTGGAAGAAGAAATACGAGAAGGAGAAAAGCAAGAACAAGACGCTGAAGGAGTCAATCCGCCGACTGGAGACCGAGCTCAACCGGTGGCGGAACGGTGAGCACGGGGAGGCATGGGGGAGGGGAGGGAGGGGAGAGCTGGGGGGACGGGGGGAGAAGGGGGGGGTGTGGGGGTGGGACGACGACGGTGCCTTGGTCTCGGGGAGGGAGGGGAAATAATAATAATAATCTGCATTTGATATAGCCCCTTATCACGTCTTCAAGACATCTCAAAGCGCTTCCCAGCATATGCTGTAAAGTGTAGTGACCGTGTATTTTGTACCTGGTGGACCCCGCCCTCCTCCCTCGCCCCGCCCGCCTCCCTCTCCCCTCGCTTTGAGACGTCTCGAAGATGTGATGAGGCTCTATATCAAATGCAAGGATTATTATTATCATTACGGTGGCAATGAGCCATCGAATGGGGTTGGACTCTATCCCTCACCGCTGACAGAGGATCCCTTTTGTGTGTGTGTGTGTTTGTGTGTGTGGGGGCCGGGGGGCGCGCAGGAGAGAATGTTCCGGAAACCGAGCAGCTGCCTGAGGAGAAGGAGGAGGTGCTGTGTGAGATCACACCCGTCACCGACAACGACTCGTCCATCGTCATCCACATCTCGGAGGAGGAACGGCAGAAATATGAGGAGGAGATCCGCAAACTCTACAAACAGCTGGATGATAAGGTGGGAGGGCAGCACCTGGCGGGGCCCCCTCTTGCCCCCCTCTCCCGGCTCGTTGGCATTGCCCGTCTCCCCGCGCCTCCTCACACAGACACCCCGCTCCCCCCCCCCGTCCTCACCTATTATTGGCCAATGGATCTGTCAGTCAAGCCAATGTCCCGCCTTAAAAGGTACTGACCAACCCTTTGCCCACCTCTTTTCCCTGCCCCCCCACTCCCTTGCCCCACCTCTTTTCCCTGAACCTCCTCCGTTGCCCCAACTCTCTTCCCTGTCCCGCCTCTTGCCTTACCCCTCTTGTCCACCTCTCTGCCCCGCCTTCTTGCCCTGCGCCCCCCAGCTGTGGGTGTGGGGGGACGGGTGGGCACTGCGGGGGTGGGTGCCGTTGGAGTGGGTGCTGTGGGTGGGGGTGGGTGCCGTGGGTCGGGGCTGTACTGACTCCCCTCTGTCCCCCAGGATGATGAGATTACCCAGCACAGCCAGATGGTGGAGAAGATGAAGGAGCAGATGATGGATCAGGACGAGGTGAGGCCCAACCACAACTCTGAGCAGTGAATCTATCCGAGGGCATTAATGGCAGTGCCCCCACACACGCTGCACTGACCAGGCGCCATCCCTGTGCCCTGCCCCTTCCTTCCCCATCTCCAGGTCACGCCCGAAGACCTTCCCCTGCGACCGTGCCTTCGGCTCAGCATCGTGTTCCGTCACTGTCAAGCGCTCCGGGACGCTATCCTGCTCGAGGGGCGCTATGTAAACACTTGTTGTTGTTGTTGTTAACGTGTGTTGGTCAGTTCCAAGCTCCCGATGTTCCACCTGTTGGGAATCTTGCAACGAACAACATCGCTCCACAGAGCAGCTTTTAATCCTTTGATTGGGATGGAATTGGAACATAGAAACAGGAGTAGGCCATTCAGCCCCTCGAGCCTGTTCCACCACTCTATTGGATCACGGCTGGTCTATATCTCAACTCCATTTCCCCCGATGCCCTGTCCCTAACAAAACATCTACCCCCCTCAGTCTTGAAAACTTCAACAGAATGATTTAGAGGCCCCTTTGACTGCACACCCATGAGTTTTACTCAGCCTTAACAACAACAACTTGCATTTATACAGAGCCCCTCATGCAACGAAGCATCACAGAGTGCTTCCCTGCGCTCTAACGCTCCCTCCCCCCCCACACCCCACAGACATCAGTTGGTGCTTGAGGGCTTTGTTATAATAATAATAATAATAATCCTCGCATTTGATACAGCGTCTTAACACGTCTTCGAGACGTCTCAAAGCGCTTCACTGTAATAGGTCTTTGCTCCTGCTTGTCTGGCAGCTGTTGGCTTCGACGCGGGGGGACAACGAGAAGGTGCAGGTGGAGCTGAGCCGCCTGGAGACGGAGAACGACTGCGCCAAGGACGAGGTGAAGGAGGTGCTGCAGGCCCTGGAGGAACTGGCCGTCAACTACGACCAGAAGTCGTTGGAGGTGGAAGCCATGGGCAAACAGAACAAGCTGCTGACCGACGAGCTGGCCAAAAAGATGGTACGTGGGCGGCCAGCCTGGACCTTGGTTACCAATACAATACAAAGTTAAATCTACACCGCGTCGTTCACGTCGAGAGGACATCCCAAGGCTCTGCACAATCAGGGATTTGGACCCGAGCTGGGGGGAAAGGGTGTGGGGGGCCGGGGTGGGAGGTTGGGATCAAGGAGTGGGGTGGAGGGGAGTGAGGGTGGGGGTAGGAGGGTGGCCAAATGAACGGTCGAAGAGGAGGCTTGAGGCGCACCGTGAAAGAGGCAAGGGAGAGGCGAGGCGAAGGGACTGTTGGGATGGAGTTCCAAGAGGGGTGGGGGCAGAGAGGCTGAAGGACCCATTTGCTGATGGCATGGCGGTGGGTGGGGGGTGGAGTGGGGGGGGGGGGGGAACACGGAGCAAGCCAGAGCCTGCTGAGAGGAGCGAGTGGACAGACAGTTCGATGTGGTGGTCTATATCAACTACAACTACGTTGTTCATATTATTATTAAAAATCTACCTTTGCATCTCACTTCCTCTCTCCCTCTCTCTCTCTCGCTCTCTCTTCCCCGCTCCCTCGCCCTCTTCGGGCCTCTCCCTCTCTCCCCGCCCCCAGGCGTCGCTCATCACCCTGGAGGCAGAGCTCCAGCACGCCCGGGAGTTGGGGAACCACCAGAAGAAGCGAGTGGCGGAGGTTCTCAACACTCTGCTCAAGGACTTGGGCGAATTCAACACCATCATCGGCAACAGCGACTGGAAAGTGGTGAGTGAGGGGGGGTGGGGGCCAGGCACGGCGGGTGGGGGGGGGGGCACGGGGCGGGGCGGGGCAAGGGGGCACGGGCGGGGCTTCTCATCCAATCAGCAACCAGAGACCAGCAACCGCAACACACGACAGATATCCCGAGGCGCGGGCCGGACAGTCAGGGGATTTGGGGGTTGGGATCAAGGAAGGGTGGGGGTTGTGGTGGGTGGGGGGGGGGTGGAGGGCAGGGAGGGTGGGGGGCAGGGAGGGTGACCGAAGGTGCGGTGGTCGAAGAGGCGGGTCTTGAGGCGGAGGGAGAGAGGCGAAGGGACTGTGGGATGCAGTTCCGAAGTGTGTGGGAAGAAGGACCAAAGGCCAGACTCACGTTCTCACTCTCTGTCTCTTTCCGCACTCGCTTCCTGTCTCACTTCCTCCCTCTTTCTTTCTCTCTCTCTCTCTCTCTCTCTCTCTCTCCCTCTCTCGCGCCCGGGCGCACACGAGCTCCCGCTCTCTATCTCATTCTCTCTCTCTCTCTCTCTCTCTCTCTGGAACTCTCTTCCCCAAAAGGCTGTGGATTATGGCTGGATCCATTCGCATCTTCATAGATGATAGGTATCTGTTGGGTCAGGGTGTCGAGGGACACGGGGGCAATTGGAGTTGAGGTACAGATCGGCTATAGAATGGCGGAACAGGCTTGAGGGGCTGAATGGCCTCCTCCTGTTTCTTTAGTTTCTCTGTCACTCGCTTGTTGTCTCACTTCCCCCCCTCTCCCTCCCTTCCTCCCCCTCTCTCTCTCTCTCTCTCTCTCTCTGCCCCCCCCCCCCCCCTCCACCCCAGCCCACCGAGTTCACGGGAGTGGTTGAGGAGGAGTTCACAGTTGCCCGCCTGTACATCAGTAAGATGAAGTCGGAGGTGAAGAGCATCATGAAGAGGTGCAAACAGCTGGAGAACAATCACAGCGACTGCAACCGGAAGATGGAAGAGAACAGCCGGGAGCTGACTGCCTGCCAACTCCTCATCTCGCAGGTAGGGGGCGCTGGCTGGCTGGCGGCAGCGGCCACGACGCAACACATTTGGACCTGACGGGGGTACCACAACAACAACAACAACAACAACGACGACGACAACAACAGCAGCTTGCATTTTGTACAGTGGCCTTCACATGGGGTAGCGTCCCAGAGCGCTTTCAGCCATTCACACCCCACGCACACAAACCGCCCCCCACACACACACACACCCACACACACACACACATACAGACAGACACACACACACACGCGCCCTAAATGCGCTCCCGCCCGCTCGGGAGGAGGAGGTGGGTGGGTGGGTGGGGGGGGATACAAATAGCCTCAAACCTCGCTGAGAGGGGGAGAATGTGTGTGTATTTAGTTGTCGGTGCCGGGTGGGATCGAGGCAGCGAATCATCAACAGTGGTTCTGCTGTTATTGTTAATATTATAATTATAATTATCATTCTTGTTATTACTGTGCCGAGCAGCATGAGACAAAGATCAGATCGCTGACCGAGTACATTCACAAGGTGGAGCTCAAGAAACGGCAGCTGGAGGAGTCCTACGACACACTTAACGAGGAAATGGCCAGACTACAGGCACAAGGTACCCCCAGACACCCCCCCCCCACCCCACACTGTGTGGCCCGTGTCCTCTCGCACAGCCACAACCACCGCAGCTTCTCAACGCTGACCCCCACCCGCCTCGGGACCCTTTAAACAAAGCCACATCAGCCGGTCGCTCGCTCGCTCGCTCACTCCACTCTGGGTCCCAGCCCCACACGCCAGGGTCCTTGAGCTCACCGTCCAGGCTGACCCTCCATCGCAGTGATGGGGGGAGGGACGCTGCATTATTGGACGCCGTCTTTTGGGGGAAACCTTAAACCGAAGTCCCGTCTGCGATTGTTCAGCCGTTAAAGACCCAGAAAATCTGTCAGAAAGGAGAAGGAAGTTTCTCTCTCCTGGTGACCTGGTTGACAATCCACACACACCTCACACGCACACGCACCTCACACGCACACGCACCTCACATGCACACACCCCTCACATGCACACGCACTTCACATACGCACACGCACTTCACGTACGCACACACACCTCACGTACACACGCACCTCACGCACACACGCACCTCACGCACACACGCACCTCACCCACCTCATGCACACACGCACCTCACGCACCTCACGCACACACGCACCTCACGCACACACGCACCTCACGCACACACGCACCTCACGCACACACGCACCTCACGCACATACGCACCTCACGCACACACACACACACGCACCTCACACCGGCTCATTCACTTCACAGCTGTGCCTGAACTGACCGTCTACAAAGCCCCTATCACTGTAGCCCTCAATTTGCTCCCAGGTGCTGGGAGACGTTTCACTGTTATAAATGTTGGAACAAACGGGGAATATTATATTCATTAATTAACTTATCCTATTAATTAGCAATTTGTGATTCCTCTGCCCCCTCCCCCCCCTCCTTCTTCCCCTCGAGTCGATCGATCTCCCACCTGCTTGACTCCCAAGTTGACTCTGGGACAGGTTACGTTTGGGTTTGTGGGTTAATGTGATTCAGAGAGTAAACTGGTGCCTGAGGCAGGAGAGAGGCTGAATAACGGGCAGTGGTAAAGGACACTGTGACTCTACTCTTCCCCAGAAACGGTCAATGAAGTGGCGGATAAGGAGAAGGAACAGACCGATGGCGAGGAGGTGAAGGTAGGGAGCTGCCAGTTGGGACATCCCGGGGTCTAAAAAACATATTGATAATAATTTGGTCACTCAATCCACGGCTGTTCGAGGGACGCTGCTGTGCGCGATTGGCTGCCACGTTTCGCCCACAAAATACACAGTCAATTCATTTTACAGCGTATCCTGTGAAGCGCTTTGAGACGTCTCAAAGACGTGATAGGGCGATGTGTCAAATACAAGGATTATTATTATATTATCATACTTCATGGGTAAACCATGTGCTTATTATGCATGCGCCGTACGGGCACTATGTTTGCTCTCGCCTCTGATCAATCTCCACGTCAGGACTTGGAATCACATCATCTTAGATGTTGCTCCAGTGCTTGGCTGGTGGTGGGGGGGTGGGGGGGTTGCATTGTCGGAGGTGCTGTCTTTCGGGTGAGACGTTAAACCTGGATCACGTCCGCCTGGATGTTATTTCTCTCTCTTGGCCCACAAAATACCCAGTCAATTCATCTTGCGTTGTATTGTGTGATGAAGCGCTTTGAGCGGTTTAAATGACGTGACAAGGTGTGATAGCAAATGCAAGGATTATTATTATTACTATTATTATTGTCACAGAAAGTCTTGGAGCAGCAGATGGAAACACATCGGGAAAACCATCAGAAGCAACTGGCCATCCTCCGCGACGAGATTGCGGAGAAGCAGAATATTATTGATGAGCTGAAGGAGTAGGTTCATCTTGTTGCTGGTAACCCTTGCCTTTCCCCCCCTCCCCCACATCTCGCCCCCCCACCCCCACCCCACCCGCTGCCGGAGTAGGGAATTTAAGTGGGGGAAGCAAGCACCGACACGGACACAATGGGGAGAGAGAGCGAGAGAGAGAGCAGGGAATGGGGTTAGAGAGCTCCAGTGAGGGAGTAGGAACCATAATATACACGATGGGAAAAGAGAGAAGGAACAGGAGTAGGCCATTCAGCCACTCCAGCCTGTTCCACCATTCTGTTAGATCATGACTGATCTGTACCTCAACTCCAATTACCCTCCTTTGCCCCATATCCCTCAATACCCCAACCTGATAAAGAATGGGATTGGAGGAGAGAGCTGCAATGGGGGAGGAGGTGCCACTATTGACAATACGACCATGGTGGGTGGCGGGGGGGTGGGGGGGGTGGTGTGGGGTGGGAGAGCAGGGAGCGGGGATGGAGTGGAGAGCTCCAGTGCAGAGACGGATGACAATAGCCGACAGTGTTGAGTTAAGTACGTTGTGTTTGCAGCTTGAACCTGAAGCTGCAGCTGAAGCTGGACAGACTGCGGGTGGATTACGACAAGTTGAAAAGCGAGCAGCGTGAGAAAAGCAAGAAACTTCAGGAGCTTACGTGAGTCTCCAAACCTCCTCTCGCAACACACTCCAGAGCCCATCCTGTTCCCCCCCCCCACCCCACCCTCAGCTCCGCTACAAGCCAAAGCCCTAACTAACTAACTAACTAACTAACTAACTAACGGGGAAGGTTGTCCCAGCTGGACAAGCAGCGGGAAAGCTTGGCCAGACAGCGCTCTCTCTCAATGGCCAAGCTATGTGTGGGTTTAGCTGGTTAGACTCCAGCAGTTACCCCAACGCACACTCTCGGTTCTCCTATCCTCTCCCAACCCCCCCCACCCCAACCTTGGCTCTCGCCAACCTGCGCCCAATACTCTCCGGAATTAGGTAAGCAGGGGCCGTCCCTCCACAGGGAGAGAGAGAGTGAGAGAGAGAGAGAGCATTCTATTCCAACAATTTATCTCTGGGGTTTCCGTGTGTAGGTGGGAGGCGGGGAATTCTCAGTTGGGTTTGGATGCTCTTAAGCAACGGTGATGGGTTTCCGCGTGTGTCGGACACCCGGTTGACCCCCCCCCCCCCCAAAAAGGAAGGTTGTGGGTTCAAGTTGCCCCCATGTTGGGTGTTATATGAAACGCAAGGACGACTATTATTTATTGTGGTTGATGTTATTGCTTCGGTGTGATGGTGAGCCAGCCTCACTCACGCTCGATTCTTTCCTCAGATTTCTCCATGAAAAGCACGAGCAATCCAAACAGGATCTTAAAGGACTTGAAGAGACTGTCGTAAGTAGCCGTCAGAGGGTTGTGGGTGGGTGGGGGGAGGTGGGGGTCTGTGCAAGGGCTACGGTTGAGGTGTACTAGATCAGGACTCTGGGGGGGGGAGGGATGGGGGGTGGAGCTGGCGAGTGAGCCCCTTGGGGAGGAAGGATGGCCGGGGGGTGGGGAGAGATGGAAACTTGGTCTATCAGAAAGTTGGGGGTTTGACCCCCGCGCTTGGCGAACGGTGGAATTCCCGGTCACGAGCCGCGGTTGAAGCAGAGGCCTCTTTTAGACACGGCCGAAGACCTTCCTCTTCGACAGTGCTCACCGTCGCCTACTCTCTCCCCCCCCCCCCCAACCGCTGACACTGACCAGCGTTCAGAGACGCTGCCTCGTGTGAAGGGCACTGTGTAAATAAACACAAGTTGTTGTTGTTGGCGTTTTCTCTCCACCTTTGATTCCTTTCCCAGGCGAGAGAACTCCAGACTCTTCACAACCTGCGGAAACTTTTTGTTCAAGACCTTACAACCCGGGTCAAAAAAGTGAGTGGGATATGGGCGAAAATTTGGGGGCGGTTTATCTGGGAGGGGGAGGGTGGGTGGGGGGGGGTGGGAGGGCTTAGGCAAGTTTCCTTACTCCACATGCACACACACGCGCACACACACGCGCACACACGCCTCTGTTTACCCACCGGTAAGTTGGATCCCGGTTGTTAGTCGATTGGCGGATCACTTTCCTGGGATAGCAAACCCTACAATTAAAAAAAAAATTAAAAATCCAGAACTGTTTGTGGGTCACTTGCTTTTCGCCCACAAAACGCACAGCCAATCCACGTCACAATATGTCCTATGAAGCGCTTTGAGACGTCTCAACGATGTGATAAGGCACTGGATGAAAGGCGAGGATTATTATTATTATTATTAAGGATGGGGGACTGTGGTGAGGGTGAGGGAGGACAAGACAGAAGATCATGACTGATGTCTTCGAGTAGTTGCTTTGAGTCATTGAATCCAACATTGGGAAAGGTGAGAGAAGGGCGTGAATGGGGGTCTCGGACACTCAGTGCTTCAGGGACCTGGGTTTTCTGACCGCTTGGTTTGATAACAACAACAACAAGATTGCATTTATAGATCTGCTCGCTCTCTCCTCAGAGTTCTGAACTGGAGCCAGATGACAGTGGGGGGAGCATATCCCAGAAGCAGAAGATATCCTTTCTTGAGAACAACTTGGATCAACTTACAAAGGTTCACAAACAGGTAAGTCTCTCTCTTCTCTTCCCCCACCCCCCCCCCCTCCCCCCGCTCCCGCTCCCCCTCCCTCCCTTACCCTTCTCCACTCGCCCCCACAGTCCAATCTTCTGGCTTTGACTGAGGCCCATTTTCCCCCCCACCTCCTCCCTTGATGCCTTTGCTGTCTCTATCGCCCCCTCCTCTTTCTCCCCTGCCCCCCCCCCACCCCCACCCCAACCCCTGCCCCCCACTTCCACCGTTAGGAGTCTTTATCTTGACCAGGACATCGAGTTGTGTTTGTCCGTCCGTTCACATGTCCGTCCCTTCGTCTTGCTTGTGCCTCTGAAGTGACACGCACACCCCTTCTTGTCCATAAGTCCATATCCCAAAAGATTTCTAAACCCTTGGATCTCCTCCACCTCGCCCAGAGTTTTCCGGAAGTTATTATTATCATTATTATTATTTTTGGGGGTTTAAAAAATCCCGTGCGGTTAAGCCCGGAATTAATTTTGACCGTTTTTTTTTCCCCTTGACGATGTTTGAACTGTGTTCAATAGGCCTCACCCAAACGACAGACTGAAAGGGGCACACTTGAACCAAGTGTGTCTATTGGTGCAAGGTTTAAAGCCCTGACTTGGCCTTCAGGGGTGGGGGTGAGGGGTGTAGGGGGGGGGGAATGTGGGGGGAGAAAGTGGGGAGAGACTATTTAAATTCCTACCCCACCTATTCCAAATAAAATTGGTCACTCGCTCCATTCGTGGCTGTTTGTGGGACATTGCTGCCGTGTGTAATTTGGCTGCCGCATTTCTCCCCGCAAGATACACGCAGACTTTTAGAGAAAGATCTTTGCGAGGCGCTTTGGAGATGTCTCACTGACCCGATGAGGCGCTGTATGAAACGCGAGGGGCTATTGTCACCGTGAAACACCGGGCGGGTGTGTTTTAGGTGATGAGGTGCGGTCCCGGACGTTAAGGAGGGGTTTGCTCTCGAGGATGAGCGAGGCTGAGAGGCTGCAAACGCTCACCCGTTCGGGGCACCGCACCGTAGGAAGGATGTCAGAGGCCTCGGCGAGGGCGCAGAGGAGATCTACCAGAGTGACACCAGGGATTAGGGGCTTCAGTTACGTGGTGAGACTAGAGAAGATGGGATTATCCTCCCTGGAGCAGAGGAGGTTGAGGGGAGCTTTAACGGAGGACTTTTCAAGGTGTTTTGGTAGAGTAAATAGGGAGTGAGCGTTTCCACTGGCAGGTGGGTCGGTAACCAGAGGGCATTGATTTAAGATAATTGGCAAAAGAACCAGAGGGGCGATGAGGAGAATTATTTTACGGAGATGGTTATGACCTGCGGAGTGTGTGTAGTGCGCGTGTGTTGTGTGTGTGCAGTGTAGTGTGTGTGTGTGTGGAGTGTGTGTGTCGTGTGTGTGTGTTGTGTGTGTGCAGTGTAGTGTGTGTGTAGAGTGTGTGTGTGTAGGGTGTGTGTGTGTAGTGTGTGTGTAGGGTGTGTGTAGGGTGTGGTATGTGTAGGGTGTGTGTGGTGTGTGTAGTGTGTGTGTAGGGTGTGTATGCGGTGTGTGTGTGTATGTGGTGTGTGTGTATGTGGTGTGTGTGTGTATGTGGTGTGTGTGTGTGGTGTGTGTATGTGGTGTGTGTGTGTATGCGGTGTGTGTGTGGTGTGTGTGTGTGGTGTGTGTGGTGTGTGTGCGTGTGGTGTGTGTGGTGTGTGTGTGGTGTGTGGTGTGTGTGTGTGTGGTGTGTGTGTATGTGTGTGGTGTGTGTGTGGTGTGTGTGTGTGGTGTGTGTGTGTGTGGTGTGTGTGTGTGGTGTGTGTGTGGTGTGTGTGTGTGTGTGGTGTGTGTGTGTGTGTGTGTGGTGTGTGGTGTGTGTGTGTGGTGTGTGTATGTGGTGTGTGTGAGTGGTGTGTGTGGTGTATGTGGTGTGTGTGTGTGTGGTGTGTGTGTGTGGTGTGTGTGTGGTGTGTGTGTGTATGTGGTGTGTGTGTGTGTATGTGGTGTGTGTGTGTGGTGTGTGTGTATGTGGTGTGTGGTGTGTGTGTGGTGTGTGTGTGTGTGTGGTGTGTGTGTATGTGGTGTGTGTGTGGTGTGTGTGTGGTGTGTGTGTGTGTGGCGTGTGTGTGGTGTGTGTGTGGTGTGTGTGTATGTGGCGTGTGTGTGGTGTGTGTGTGTGTGGTGTGTGTGTATGTGGTGTGTGTGTGTGTGGTGTGTGTGTGTGTGGTGTGTGTGTGGTGTGTGTGTGTGTGGTGTGTGTGTGTGTGGTGTGTGTGGTGTGTGTGTGTGTGTGTGTGGTGTGTGTGTGTGTGTGTGGTGTGTGTGTGTGTGGTGTGTGTGGTGTGTGTGTGTGTGTGGTGTGTGTGTGTATGTGGTGTGTGTGTGTGTGTGGTGTGTGTGTGTGTGTGTGGTGTGTGTGTGTGTGTGTGTGTGTGTGTGTGTGTGTGTGTGTGTGGTGTGTGTGTGTGTGGTGTGTGTGTGTGGTGTGTGTGTGTGGTGTGTGTGTGTGTGTGGTGTGTGTGTGTGTGGTGTGTGTGGTGTGTGTGTGTGGTGTGTGTGTGCGGTGTGTGTGTGTGTGGTGTGTGTGTGTGGTGTGTGTGTATGTGGTGTGTGGTGTGTGTGTGTGTGGTGTGTGTGTGGTGTGTGTGTGTGGTGTGTGTGTATGTGTGTGTGGTGTGTGTGTGTGTGGTGTGTGTGTGGTGTGTGTGTGTGGTGTGTGTGTGTGTGTGTGGTGTGTGTGGTGTGTGTGGTGTGTGTGTGTGGTGTGTGTGGTGTGTGTGTGTGTTGTGGTGTGTGTTCGCATCTCAGAATGAACGGAACACCTTATTGTGAAAATTGATTTGGATTTTGAAATGATTTATTTTCACCCCCCACCGCCCCAAAAAATGTGGTCACTCAATCCATGACCGTTTGTGGGGCACTGCTGTGCGCCATTGACTGCCGCGTTTGACCGCCCCCCACCGAAGGGCCCCCCCCCCCCCCAAAAAAAAAATACAGTCACTACACTTTAAAATATATCCTGCGAGGCGTTTTGAGACGTCTGAATGCCGTGATAAGGCGCTGCATCAATTGCGAGGGTTATTATTATTATTATTATTATTTGGAAAGTATAAAAGCCTGAGGTCAGTTTGGTGGTGGGTCTCCCAGTGTATCGTAACTCCGGCCAAACCAAACACAGTCACCGTGGATTTTGGGTGTGGCCTATATCCTGTGTCCTCTAACCCACTGCTCCCTCATCCTCTTCTTTTCTTTCGTTCTATCCTTCGTTTATCCTTCTGCCAACCTGCCGCCAGGTGATGCTGTGGCATAACAAGGTACCTGCTCCCTTGTTCTGCTTGTTCTTTCTCTTATACCATCTCCCCCCCTTTCCCCTTTCCCCCCCCCCTCCGACCCCCTCCATCACTCCCTCTCGCACACACCTGCGCACCCACCCACCCACCCACTCGCTCGTTCATCGTTGTGTTCCAGACTGTAGCTGATCTCAGTTTCCATCTCATTGTCTCTCCTTTCATTTCCGATCTTCTCCCCCCTCCTCCACCCCGGGGTTAAACTCACCATAAAAGTAATGGGGGTGGTGTGGGGGAGGAGAGAGGGATAGGCAGAGGGAGGGCGAGGAGGGAAGGGGGGTGGAGAGAGAGAGAGAGAGAGAGAGAGTCGCTCTGGCATTGACACACACACTCGCTCGCGCCTCATTGTCGGAGGTGCCATCTCTGGGATAAGACGTCACCCAACATCCCGGTTCATACTGACCTCTTAGATCCCACCCCACTCGCTATCGGGAAGGAGAAGGGAGTTCCTCTCCCGACCTCTCCTGAGCATCTCTCCCCTCACTCCCCCCCTTCCACCCTCAACCCCCACCCCCACCCCACCTTCCCAGGATTAATAAGGTTGTTCACCTCAGGGCTGTCTGTGGAGCAGGTTCATCGTAACAACAGCCGTGCCCTATAATGTCAGAATATCTCGGAGGATGTCACCGCTAATTGTGGGCCAATGCGATGGCCGATTCACACGCAGCAAGGCCCCACGCAACAGCCGGGCGATGTTCATCGGTGGGGGTGGGGGCGGTTGGGGGGGGCAGCCCGGATAAGGAGAGAGAAATTCCCTTCCCTAATAACCGGCGCTATATCAAGCGCAAGGATTATTATTACTATTATTATTACCATTATTGGTTGAGGGGGAGGGAGAGAGGAGAGGAGGTGGAGGGAGGGGCTTTATCTTACCTGCATCACAACACTTTCCATTCCCTCGCGCTTGTGGCTATGATATCGTGTGTTTGATGAATTCCCCACCATCCCCCCCCCCCCCCCACCCCCCACCATCCTTTCCCCCTCTGCTTCCCTCAAGCTTGACACTCTGGCCTGACACCCACCCCAGTCTCCGCTTGCCGGGCTGTCCAAATTCACCGTCCAAATTGTTTGGAGAATCCTGTGAAGTGCTTTGAGGCGTCTTGACAACGTCTTAACGGCTTGATAAGGCACTGCATCAAATGCCGGTATTATTATTATTATTATTAAGAACATGACAGAACTAACTAACTAACTAACTAACTAACTAACTAACCAGGGGACATGGATTTAAGATAATTGGCAAAAGAACCAGAGGGGAGACGAAGAGACCTTTTTTTTTTTACACACACGCGGAGAGTGGTTAAGGTCTGGAACCCACGGCTGTTGGAAACGGACTCGATAACAACTTTCAAACGAGGGAACCGGACGGGGAACTCGAAGAGGGTGTGGGGAAAGAGCGGGGGGGGGGCAGCGGGACCGATTGGGCGGCTCTTCCGAAGAGCCGGCGCAGGCGCGATGGGCCGAATGGCCTCCTTGTGCGCTGTAAAACTCTAGGAGTCTTTGATCTGCTGAGCGCAATGGGCTTCCGGGTTTCGCCCACCAAACACGCAGCCGATTCACTTCGCAGCGTAACCTGCGAAGCGTTCTGGGACGTCTCAAGTAAGATTCAGTGATTCTACAACTGCGGCAATTTTCTAAATCCAGTCTTAATTCGGAAGCCGTTCGATTTTGCTTTTCCCCGGCAGTCCACGACCTGCGTCTAAGTGGAAACTGGGTGGAGTTTCAAGGGTCCGATCAGAGGGAGATTGTAATCTCTCTCTCTCTTTCTCTCTCTCTCTCTCTCTCTGGTGCATGTGTATGTTTGTGCACGTGTGTGCGCGTGTGTATGTGTATGTGCGTGTGTAATGAAACCTGCCTGATTCCTGCTTGCAATGCAATTTTTTTTTTTTTTGAAAAATCCTCTTTTTTTGCCTCGGCTTCTGTCTGTTGTGATATTATTAACAAGTATTACTTGCCACCCCCCCCCCCCCCACTCCCCCACCTCTCAACCCCCCCAAAAAAAAATTCCAAATAATTTTTCGTTGGTTTTTTTTTGCTCAGACAAAGATTTTTTTTCGGTGAGGCGCGGAGAGAGAATCAATTTCTTTTCTCTCTCACACCCGCTCTCTCTTGTTCTTCGCCCCCCCCACCCACCGCCACCCACCTCCCCCCCCACCCCCTCCCCCACACACACACACACACACACCCTTCCTTCCCCAGTTCCCAATGGCGGACTTGGTAAAGGCAAACCTTCTCCCTCCCCAATGCAGAACTATTTAATCTCACAGCCACAACAAGGTCAACACGCAGACACACACATACACACACACGCAGACACAGACAGACCCACGCACACAGGCGCAGACACACACACACACACACACACACTCACGGACAGAAACACACACTCACAGACACGCGCACGCACACCTACCTGCAAAGAGCCAGTGAATCAGGAGGCTGATTGGAACCTCTGACCCTCACATCTGTCTGCGATCCCTCTCTCCGCACAGCAGTGCATATCGTTGTGAGTGGGATTGACAACGTGAACCAAAATGACTAGTTTTGGACGCTGAAGGACACAGGTTTAGAGCTCTCGAGTCCTGTAGCGTAACTATGCCTCGCGAGAGAGAGAGGACTCTTGCTGGATTCCCGGGCGGGGGGGCTGAACCTTAGGCAAGGTTCCTTACTCCGCTCGCCTGGGTTTATTTAGAAGTAAATAGGAACCCGGTTTTTAGTCGTTCGACAGATCGTGGGACGCTGCTGTGCGCAATTGGCTGCCATGTTTTGCCAACAAAATACGCAGTCAAATCGCTTTGCAGCGTATCCTGTGAAGCACTTTGAGACGTATGAACGACATGAGAAGGCGCCGTATCAAATGCAAAGATTATAATTATTATTAAGAGTCGCAACGAGACATTTTTAGCACAGGCACGAGTTTTCCTTTGCCCAGAAGGGAACAGGGTTGCGAGGGAGGGTGATCGAGGCCAGGACGCTGGGGTTTGTGATGGGAGGACGGTGTATTCAACGTAAGGATTCTATAATAATTCTATATGATCAATTCTCCCTGTACAGTACTTGGTGGAGAAAGCCACGCAACACAACGACTGCCAGCAGACGGTGACGAGGCACCTTATTTAGCTCACTGTAAAAAGTTCCTAGAGGGGTACCAGACAAAGCTGCTCCGTCAGCCCACCTTACCCACAGCCACGCGCAAATCCCGACCCCATCGGGCATCAGCCCCGGCCCACTCCATCTCCAGGGAGACTTGAGCGGAACAAGTGTTCTCCGGTCCCCAACAGGTAGTGCCGGCAATCTGCAGCACAGGAGGCCACACTGGATCATCCAAGACTCCCGGAATATTTCTCATCCTAGAATCTTGCAGCACGAAGGAGGCCATTCGGCCCATCGTGCCTGTGACGGCTCTCTGAAAGAGCTACCAACTTGTCCCACTTCCCTCCCCGCTCTTACCTCGTGGCCCCGCACATATTGCCTGCTTAAGTACCTGTCCAATTCCCTTTTGAAAGTTTCAATGATAAATACGTATTCATATTTTTTAATTTGTAGTAATAATAATAAATGCGTGGCCCACAAAACGCACAGTCACTACACTTTACAGTGTATCCTGTGAAGCGCTTTGGGACGTCTCGACGACGCGAAAAGGCGGCGCTGTGTCAAATGCCAGGATTATTATTATTAATATTAGTATTTACCGGCCCACATCTCTCCTCTCCCCAGACACCATCGTACTGGTGAGCCCCCAACGGTATCGTCCGCAGTCTTATCTGAGAATAAGATTCTAACGCTATAAACTGTAGGGACAAAGCAAAGTTTTTATTACGTCTCAGGAGCCGGGACGGGGTAAAACATAAACCCGTCCTCGCCCTGCTTAAATAATCATTCAGCGCGGAGGCAGAACAAATCTGTGGAAACACTGCGTCGGCGAGCGCGGAGTGAACTTAGGGAAACAGACTCCCGGGGGAGACGAGACCGCGGAGGCGGAAAATGTTTCACGAAGAGGTTAAGACAGATTTCTGCGAGAAAATAATATCTAATATCATTATATAATGATACACACTATGCGGTGTATGGTTTGGGACACGCCATGTCGAGCGACTGCCCGGATGGCGGAAGGCGAACTAGGTTTATTATTATTATTATTATTATTATTAGGTGGACCTCGGTCTTCTTCTGCCGGCAAATTCTGATGCTCGTATCTAGTCGGTGCCACTCTTCACACTCCGCACCAGCCTCCTACTCCCCCTCTCCTGTGCCCCTCTTTTCCCTTCTCCCTTCTCGTGAAGGCTGACGCCGAATCCCTACACGAACCGTTGAGCCGCCTCTCTCCCTGTCTTTAAATAGCCGCCTTTTTTTTAAAAAGAAAACCCACCTTAAAAGTGCGTCACGAAAACACCCCTCGAAGTCTCCTTCCTCTCTCTCTCTCTCTCTCTCTCTCTCCTGCCCTGTTCTCTCTGCCAGTCACTTCCGAGACGTCTGCCCTCCCTCTCCGAACGCGGCAAAGGATGATTTAAGCGCCAGTCGTCGTCGTCGTGGCGTAACCTTTCGAACCTCGTCTCTCTTTTTTCCCCCCTTTTCCCCCACCTACCCCCACCCTCCCCCCCACAGCTGGTTCGTGACAATGCAGATCTGCGTTGTGAGCTTCCTAAGCTGGAGAAGCGACTTCGGGCTACGGCTGAGAGAGTCAAGGCCCTGGAAGGTGCACTGAAGGAGGCCAAGGAAGGAGCCATGAAGGATCGCAGGCGATACCAGCAGGAGGTCGAACGCATCAAAGAGGTTGTCCAACGAGGCTCCAAGGGAGGCCCCCGGCGCTCGCACACCGCGCAGATCGGTAGGTTCAGCCCCTCGCCCGGAGCCCAGCTCCGCTGGCAATTGCGCACGCCGGCGTCCCCCCCGCGAACAGCAGCGTCCCCCCCCCCCCCCCCGCGAACAGCAGCGTCCCCCCCCCCCTCCGCGAACAGCAACATCCACCCCGCGAACAGCAGCGTCCCCCCCGCGAACAGCAACGTCCCCCCCGCGAACAGCAGCGTCCCCCCCAAAACAGCAGTGTCCCCTCCCACCCCACAAACAGCAGCGTTCCCCCCCCCTCACAAATAGAAGCGTTCCCCCCCCCCACCCCCGCAAACAGCAGCGCTGGAGTTCCCAAGGGTCCGTGGTGGGGTGGTGGGGGGGGGGGTGGTAGTTGGCAGAGAGGCTGAAGTCCCGACAGCCCCTGGTGGAGCGGGCACGGCGGGGGTGACACCGAGCAGGGAGAGCGCGGGCAGGTTGGTTTGGTGTCAACGGGTCACACGGGATAATAATAATAATAATAATCCTTGCATTTGATATAGCGCTTTTATTGGAGAACAGTTTCGATCTGAAACTTGATCCTAAGATGTCCTGCCTCTTGGTGCCCAGCAGCTCCCTCCCTCCCTCGCCCTCCCTCCCTCCCTCGCCCTCCATCCCTCCCTCCCTCCCTCCCTGTCCCTCCCTCCCCGCCGCCCCCTCGCACCCCGGGCACAGTGTGAACTCACCGAACCGGTTCTACGCTACGATTAAGACACGCTCACATTCCTGTCCGTCGATCCTGAAGAGCTGCCCGAGGCAGAGCAGAGCAGAGCAGAGGCTCGGCAAAGTCTCTTGAATCATTCAAAGTGTGGGGTGGGGGGGGGTGGGGGGTGGAAAAAAAACTTAGCCAAACGCTGCCCAAGTCCCGGGCCAATTTTCCGTCACGTTATCGCGTACGGATTGGCCGCCCGGATGCACGGTCACTACGCTTTCCCTACACTCTCTTCGACCTGTGCCTACAGTCCACCACCCCCACCCCCCCCCCCCCCAGCTCAGGGTCGTGCTCCGCCATTGTCGAGCGACTGTAAATGCAAATTGTTGTTGGGTGTCGTTGATGTGACCTTGTTGTTGTTGTTGTTGTTGTTGAACGGACATTTTGTTGCGTGCTGTTTTACAGCCAAACCCATCCGGCCCGGGCACTACCCCGCCTCCTCCCCCACCAACCTGAACGGCACCCGTCAGGGCGAGGGCTACAGCAACAGCTTGTACCAGACCTGCCACCCGCTCATTGTGCTCAGCGCCTCCGACTCTGCCAAGGACAAGTGGTGAGGACACGGCGTGAGGGGAGAGAGAGGCAGAGGAGAGAGAGAGAGAGCGAGAGAGACGGGGTAGAGGATGGGGGGGAGAGAGAGACGGAGACGGGGTAGAGGAGGGGAGTGAGAGAGACAGAGACGGGGTAGAGGATGGGGGGAGAGAGAGAGAGACGGAGACGGGGTAGAGGATGGGAGAGAGAGAGACGGAGACGGGGTAGAGGATGGGAGAGAGAGAGAGAGACGGAGACAGGGGGTAGAGGATGGGGGGAGAGAGAGAGAGACGGAGATGGGGTAGAGGAGGGGAGAGAGAGAGACGGAGACGGGGTAGAGGAGGGGAGAGAGAGAGACGGAGAAGGGGGGGTAGAGGACGGAGAGAGAGAGAGAGATGGAGACAGGGGGTAGAGGAGGGGGAAGAGAGAGAAAGAGAGAGAGAAAGACAGACGGTGGAGGTACAAAGAGAGATGGGGAAGACGGAGAGAGCGAGAGTGATGGAGACGAGGGGGAGAAAGAGAGAGAGAGAGACAGATAAGAAGGGGCAGAGGGAGTGGGGGAGAGATGCTGAATGAGTAAAAGAAAGAGAAGGAATAACTTGCACTCTGTTAGATTGGAGAGCGTGATGTGCGGAGAGTATCTGTGTGTGTCTCACTCACTCTGCGTGTGTCTCACTCACTGTGTGCGTGTGTCTCACTGTGTGCGTGTGTCTCACTGTGTGTGTGAGTCTCACTGTGTGTGTGTGTGTGTGTCTCACTCACTGTGTGTGTGTGTCTCACTCACTGTGTGTGTATGTGTGTGTGTGACACTGTGTGTGTGTCTCACTGTGTGCGTGAGTCTCACTCACTGTGTGTGTGTGTGTCTCGCTCACTGTGTGTGTATGTCACACTGTGTGTGTCTGTCTCACTCACTGTGTGTGTATGTCACACTGTGTGTGTCTGTCTCACTCACTGTGTGTGTGTGTCTCACTGTGTGTGTGTGTGTCTCACTGTGTGTGTGTGTCACACTGTGTGTGTCTCTCACACTGTGTGTCTCTCTCACTGTGTGTGTGGGTGTCTCTCTCTGTCACTGGGTGTACGTCTTTCTCTCGTTGTGTGTATGTGTGTGTGTATGTCTCTCTCTCTCACTGTGTATGTCTCTCTCTCTCACTGTGTGTGTCTCTCTGTCTCTCACTGTGTGTGTGTGTGTGTGTCTCTCTCTCACGCTGTGTGTCTCTCAGCTCTCTGAGTGGCGGCTGCTCTAATGGGACGCTGTCGTCAGTGGAAAGCCTGGACTCCCTCCAGAAGCAAAACATCGCCAATGGTGAGAAAACACCCATCCTCCCTCCCTCCCTCACTCCCCCCTCCCTCCCTCCCTCACTCCCCCCCCCCCCTCCCTCCCTCCCTCCGTTGTTCGACAACTGGCAGATTGTTTTCCAGGGGGTAAAAATCCCTCAATAAAAATTGGTCGCTCAATCCACGGCTGTTTGGGTGGGGGAACGCCGCTGTGCGCAATGGGCTGCCGAGTTTCGCCCCCAAAGTGCGCAGTCGCTACCCTTCACGGTATATCCTGTGAAGCGCTTTGAGACGTCACAACAACGTGATAAGGCGCTGTATCAAATGCAGGGATTATTACTACGTTATAATAATCCCAGAATATCGTCTTTCCACACTAAATCTGTTCTTTTTTTCTCTCTCTCCCTCTCTCTCTCCCCGCCCCCCCCCAACCCCCGTCCTTTTTATGCTGACAACCTGCTGTCTCGCTTTTGCCCCCAGGCAACGAGACAGACATCAATGACAACAGGTGAGCGACATTGTTCGGTCGCTTAGATGTCCAGCCGTGGCTCGGTCCCTCGCCTCGGAGTCGGGGAGGCGTGGGCTTGCGCCCCGCACCGTGCGGGGGATGTCGAGCTCGCGTTCCTTCCCAGTGCTGGGGCAGAAGTAGGGGAGGGGAGGGAGGGGTGGGGGGGTAGTTTGGGAGGGAGAGGAGGGAGGGAGGGAGGGAAGCGCTTCCGAACAGCGCTTTGCCAAATGCAAGGACTCCAAAAGGGTTTACAAAAAAATAATGATAATTTGGTCGCTCAATCCACGGCTGTTTGTGGGGGACGCCGCTGTGCGCCATTGGCTGCCGCGTTTCGCCCACAAAATACGCAGTCACTACACTGTGTATATCCTGCGAAGTGAGTTTCGGGGAGGTGCGGGGGGGGCTGAAGGTCACAGCGTGTCTCGGGCACTGAACAACCGTCTGCCCTCATCCCAGGAGCGACTCTCACTGTGGCTGCGAGGCCGACGACCAGGCCAAGGTCTATGTGTTCCAGCAGGAGACAGCGGCGAGTTAACAGCCGCCCTCCACACAGGTACCCGCGCGCTCTGCCTCCTCCCTCCATCCCTCCCTCCCTCCCTCACTGTGGACGAGCGGTGAGCGGGAGCTTTAGCCAACGCACGCCAAGTCGTGGCCAGGCACTTAATACGACCGATGCAAAGCACGAGTGGCGCCAAACTGGCGTAGGGACTCGGGCAGGTGTACAGGACCCTCGTTGCGATCATAGTCCAACCTTTTTGTTGTCGTTTTTGTGGAAGGGAGGAGTTAAGCAAATAAAAATAATAATAATAATAATAATAATAATAATAATACTAAGCAAAGGGCAAAACCGCGTCCGTGCAACTGTACACCTCAGCGACGAGGAGGCCTGAGCGGAGAGATCTGCGGGCGTCAAGCGGGGGAGAGGGAATTTGGTAAATAAATGGACCTTNAAAAATAAAAGGGAGAAGGGACGCGACGGGCTTTCTTTTCGGGCCTCGGTTCGGAGAACGTCCGTCCCCCTGATGTTTGGCTTCTTCTGTTTTTTCAGGGCTTGGAATCTGGGCCACAGGAGACAGGTCACACAGTCCCCCATTTTACTCCGGCAATTGTTGCGTCGTGCTGTCTTCTCTCTCTTCTCCTCCTTCTTCAACGCCCTCCCAACCCCCCCTTCCCCTTCCCCTCGTGTACCCCCACCACCCCCACCCACTCCTCCACGGAGGAGGGAGGTACTGAGGCTGCCCAAACCCCCACCCTCCCACCTGCTGACTCTTTCGCACTCACTTCAAAGACGGATGGGCCAATTCTAGCTATGTCTTAACTTGAGCCGTGCATTTGACCTGCCCGTCCATCCGTCCGTCCATCCGTCCCCGCTCCCAGGTATATCCTATGGGTCATTTAACTTGCTTTCACCGATGTTTGGGGATATTCTGAGCACGAACTGGGTTCCTTCCACCAGTCTCTGTTTACCCGACAGTAAGTAGTCGATTGTCGGATCGCTTTCCAAGGGTAATAATCCTTTTTTTTTAAAAAAAAATTGGTCACTCAATCCATGACTGTTCGTGGAACACTGTATGTACACAATATTGGTGTTCGTCAAACAAAATACACAGTCAATTCACTTTACGGTATATCCTGCGAAGCACTTTGAGACGTCTCGAAGACGTGATAAGGCGCTGTATCGAATGCGAGGATTGTTAACTGATTATATGTTATCTAAAATATAACACATCGGCTTCCAAACTCAGACACCGTGTCGAAGAATTCTCGGCAGCCGTGTGCGTCACTCTAAATTTCAAAGCACGAGCACTCTCAAACGGAAACGGAGTTGGATTCGGGGGAGATCAAGCACCCCAAAACACAGACCCCAACAGACCTGCCCAGGTCCCAGATCCCAGTCAATCGCGCCCATCATCTCTCCAGTCCCCACTGTTAACGAATGCCGCGTTGCTACCACAAAATACACAAGTCAGTTCAGTTTGCAGTATATCCTGTGAACCGCTTTGGGACGTCTCGACGACGTGATAAGGCGTTACGTCAAAAGCAAGGATTATTATTATTTATTATAATGTTAGCTCCACTGTACATGACACACTCCCTGCGTGTATCTGCATGTGACTTGTAAACCAGTGGGTTCTCTCTATTATACCGTGACCTGATAAAACTTGTGACCGTCGATGCTTTTAACCGTAAACTATAAAGGTGCTGTACGGATAATCTCAGTGTAAACTGCGTTGGAGCCGCGAGGCTGGCACTCACTGATCTTCTCTGTGATTTATTATTATTATTATTATTTTCGTTTAAATTTCTGAACCCGAGGTTGGAATTGTGTAGGTTGCTCCCGGCACACTTTCTGGATTTGGGAATGTTGACGGGATCTCTTAATGGGCATCACGGTCCTCGCAAAGGTTTCCGGTGTTTGCGTGAAAGGGTGTGTCGAAAGGGTTAAAGACGGCCAAGGTTACAAATTAAACCTGAAGCCGCGGAACGCGCTGTGTGTGGGTGTGATTCTCTCTGCGTTTATTTCTCTCTCTCTATCTTTCTGATAAAAAAAATATGAATAATTTGGTCACTCAAACGGCGACTGTTTGTGGGACATTTGCTGTGCGCAATTGGCTGCTGCGTTTTGCCCACAAAACACTGTAAATACGCACTTTACAGTACATTCTGTGAAGCGCTTTGAGATGCCTCAACGATGTGCGTAGACGCTATATCAAATGTAAGGATTATTATTATTATTGTGTGTGCGTACGTGTGTGAGAGAGACCTCTTTCTGCCTCTTTCTGTCTGTGTGACCATGTCTCTATTTCCCCGTGTGTATGTGCGTGTCTGATTCCGTGTGTGACTATCACACTCCCTGTGTTTTTCTGCCTCTCTCTCTCTCTCTGCCTTTCTGTGCGTCTTTCTGTCTCTCTACGTGTGCAATTCTGTTCTCCCCCCACCCCCCCACCCATCTCTCTCTCTCTCTGCGTGCATGATGGAGGTGCAGCAAGAGGGGAGGGAGGGAGAGATCTGGGACGCTACCCCACGTGAAGGACGCTACGTAAATGCAAGCTGCTGTGCTGTTGAGATGCTGAGAAGAGCGGGGAGTTTGACCCACTGAATGGGCTGAAGACGGTTGAGGTATTGGGAGGGCGACAACGGAAACAAAATCGATGCTCTCGGAAGAGGTTGTGTCGCCCCTTCAACCTGCGGAGGGTGGGGTGGGGTGGGAGACAGCGAGCCCAGCGTAGGACCCGGGGTCAATTCCTGCGTGGGACGAAACCTTTCGGCCGGTTTCCTCACTCCACGCGCCTCGGGTTACCCGGCGGTCAGTAGGAACCCGGTTGTAATTCAGCGCAGCCGAACCTCGCACATTCCGTCGCTCAGTGTCTGGGCTCTGGGATGGATATCGGGCGCTCGAAAGTAGGGGGACAACACCCCCACGCCCCCCACCCCCCCCCCCCCCCGCATGTGAAGCATTAGAAGCAGGTGTGTGGGGGAGATGGGAAGAGGGGGAAGAGAGGGAAAGGGGGAGAGGGGGGTGGGTGGGTGGGTGGGGTGGGGGAGGAAGAAATACTGATGACTGAATACCGGAGCCCCAGTGCGTCCATTGTTATCAATGGGCATTGTGCTTTACCTGTACCGTATCTGATTACCTACTCTGTAGAGTTCTGTAACACACCGATGCATTATACTGCTGTGTTTTTTTTTTAAAAATCGATTTTTGTTGTATAACGGATTGAAATCATATTTACCGGTTCACGGACCCCTGTGAAATAAAAGCAACCGCTTCCGACGGCTGAACGCCTCTCGCGCTGTTTTGTCTCGGGGGCACCCAAGTGCGTCGGGGACTCTCGGTTTGGTCGACAATAGTAAGTTTAGGGAGGACGTCCCGAGGCGCTGGACAGTCAGGGGTTTGGACCAGAGCTGGGGGTGGGGGTGTGGGGGGGTGGGAATCAGTGAGGGTGCGATTCGAGAGGAGGGTCTTCAACCACAGCAGCCTGCTCCCCGATAACAACAGCGACACCGTGTATTTATTTAGCATCCTTCAGGTGGGATAACCTCTCGCTCCCGAGTGCGTTCCAGTTGGTGGTGGCGGCTCTTCCTCGGCCCTTGTTGAGGCAGAGGGCATCAACGTATCGGAGTGGAACCTCGGTGCCGTTGTCGAGCGCCCTGGGACGCTACCCTGCGCGAGGGGGGGGGGCGCTGACAAAATGCGAGCTGTTGTTCCGGCACACCGCGAGGGAGGAGGGGAGAGAGGGCTGGAGGCGCGCGTGGGGTATAAAGACTGTCCAGGACGAGGACTGCTGCTGGAGCGTCTGGACAGCACTCCGAGCCGAAGTCCCACTCTCGCGCGCCAGGCTCCGCGACCCCATCACTCCCCCCCCCGCGCCCGACCCCACCGGCTCCCCATCCCCCAGAGGATCGAGTTCGAGATCCTCGTCCTCGCCCCCTCTTCCCCTCTCTGACCTGCTGACTCCCTACCAACCTCCCCGCTCCCTCCGCTCATCGGGCTCCGGTCTGCTCCGTGTCTCCCGCCCGACCCATCGGTGTCCGGGCTTCCAGCCTCTCCGCCCCCACACTCTGGAACTCCATCCCACGGTCCCTCGGCCTCGCTCCCTCCCTCACCTCCTTCAGGGTCGGTCTCAAGACCCTTCTCTTCGACCGTCCCTTTGGTCGCCCTCCCACCTCTCTGCCCTCCCTCACCCCTACACCACCCCTCCCGCACCCCACCCCATCCCTCCCCACCCCTCCCCCTCCCTCCCCCTCCCCCACCCCACCCCTCCCCCTCCCCCACCCCATCCCTCCCCCACCCCATCCCTCCCCCTCCCCCACCCCATCCCTCCCCATCCCTCCCCCTCCCCCACCCCATCCCTCCCCTCCCCTCCCCCATCCCTCCCCTCCCTCCCCCCTCCCCATCCCTCCCCCCCAACCCACTCCTCACCCCCCCTCCCCCTCCCCCCATGCTCGGCCCCAACCCCTGACTGTCCAGCGCCTTGGGACGTCCTCCCGACTTGAAAGGCGTCTATATATGTTGTTGTTGGGGGCACATGACGTGGTACCTGTGTGTGGGGGGGGGGAGGAGCACGTGACGTAGTACCTGTGTGGGGGGGGGAGGAGCACGTGACGTGGTACCTGTGTGTGGGGGGGGAGGAGCACGTGACGTAGTACCTGTGGGGGGGGGGAGGAGCACGTGACGTCGTACCTGTGGGAAGAGCACGTGACGCGGTACCTGTGGGGGTGGGGTGGGGCGCGGAGCACGTGACGCAGTACCTGTGGGGGCGGGGCGCGGCCACCACGTGACGCGGTGCCTCGGGGCGGTTGCCGGGGTGACGGAGCGGTGGGGGGGGGCGGGGGGGGCACGTGACGCGGTACCTGCGGCCTAGCGCAGGTGAGCAGCTGCTGCCGCCTGAGGCCGGAGCCGGACATCCCGGGGAGAGAGAGAGAGGGAGAGAGGGGCGGGGAGGAGAGGAGAGGAGCAGCGCCATGGCCTCCACCGCCACCTCGACCATCAACATCCCCACCGCGTCCGTCAGCAAAACCAAGACCAAGAAGAAGCATTTCGTGTCGCAGAAAGTGTCGGTGTTCAGGGCCGGGAACCCGCTCATCAGCGTCTTCATGTGGGGCGTCAACCACTCGGTGAGCCCCGGCCCCCACCCCCCCCCCCGGCACTCACCCCCCCACACACACACCCACACACACACCCACACACACACACACACAGAGAGAGAGAACTAATAACTAAACACAGAGAGAGAACTAATAACTAAATACAGAGAGAGAACTAATAACTAAACACAGAGAGAGAACTAATAACTAAACACAGAGAGAGAACTAATAACTAAACACAGAGAGAGAGAGAACTAATAACTAAACACAGAGAGAGAGAGAGAACTAATAACTAAATACAGAGAGAGAGAGAGAACTAATAACTAAACACAGAGAGAGAGAGAACTAATAACTAAACACAGAGAGAGAGAGAACTAATAACTAAACACAGAGAGAGAACCAATAACTAAACACAGAGATAGAGAGAACTAATAACTAAACAGAGAGAGAGAGAACTAATAACTAAACACAGAGAGAGAGAGAACTAATAACTAAACACAGAGAGAGAGAGAACTAATAACTAAATAGAGAGAGAGAGAACCAATAACTAAACACAGAGAGAGAACCAATAACTAAACACAGAGAGAGAACTAATAACTAAACACAGAGAGAGAGAGAACTAATAACTAAATACAGAGAGAGAGAGAACTAATAACTAAACACAGAGAGAGAGAGAACTAATAACTAAACACAGAGAGAGAGAGAACCAATAACTAAACACAGAGAGAGAGAGAACTAATAACTAAACAGAGAGAGAGAGAACTAATAACTAAACACAGAGAGAGAGAGAACTAATAACTAAACACAGAGAGAGAGAGAACTAATAACTAAACACAGAGAGAGAGAGAACTAATAACTAAACACAGAGAGAGAGAGAACTAATAACTAAACAGAGAGAGAGAGAACCAATAACTAAACACAGAGAGAGAACCAATAACTAAACACAGAGAGAGAGAACTAATAACTAAACAGAGAGAGAGAGAACTAATAACTAAACACAGAGAGAGAGAGAACTAATAACTAAACAGAGAGAGAGAGAACTAATAACTAAACACAGAGAGAGAGAGAACTAATAACTAAACAGAGAGAGAGAGAACTAATAACTAAACAGAGAGAGAGAGAACTAATAACTAAACAGAGAGAGAGAGAACTAATAACTAAACACAGAGAGAGAACTAATAACTAAACACAGAGAGAGAACTAATAACTAAACACAGAGAGAGAACTAATAACTAAACACAGAGAGAGAACTAATAACTAAACACAGAGAGAGAGAACTAATAACTAAACACAGAAAGAGAGAGAGAACTAATAACTAAACAGAGAGAGAGAGAGAACTAATAATTAAACACAGAAAGAGAGAGAGAACTAATAATTAAACACAGAAAGAGAGAGAGAACTAATAACTAAACACAGAGAGAGAGAACTAATAACTAAACACAGAGAGAGAACTAATAACTAAACACAGAGAGAGAGAGAGAACTAATAACTAAACACAGAGAGAGAGAGAACTAATAACTAAAAACAGAGAGAGAGAGAGAACTAATAACTAAACACAGAGAGAGAGAGAGAACTAATAACTAAACACAGAGAGAGAGAGAGAACTAATAACTAAACACAGAGAGAGAGAGAGAACTAATAACTAAACACAGAGAGAGAGAGAGAACTAATAACTAAACACAGAGAGAGAGAGAGAGAGAACTAATAACTAAACACAGAGAGAGAGAGAGAACTAATAACTAAACACAGAGAGAGAGAGAGAACTAATAACTAAACACAGAGAGAGAGAGAGAACTAATAACTAAACACAGAGAGAGAGAGAGAACTAATAACTAAACACAGAGAGAGAGAGAGAACTAATAACTAAACACAGAGAGAGAGAGAGAACTAATAACTAAACACAGAGAGAGAGAGAGAACTAATAACTAAACACAGAGAGAGAGAGAGAACTAATAACTAAACACAGAGAGAGAGAGAGAACTAATAAAAAAACACAGAGAGAGAGAGAGAACTAATAACTAAACACAGAGAGAGAGAGAGAACTAATAACTAAACACAGAGAGAGAGAGAGAACTAATAACTAAACACAGAGAGAGAGAGAGAACTAATAACTAAACACAGAGAGAGAGAGAGAACTAATAACTAAACACAGAGAGAGAGAGAGAACTAATAACTAAACACAGAGAGAGAGAGAGAACTAATAACTAAAAAAAAAAAAAATAAAAACAGAGAGAGAGAGAGAACTAATAACTAAACACAGAGAGAGAGAGAGAACTAATAACTAAACACAGAGAGAGAGAACTAATAACTAATCACAGAGAGAGAGAGAACTAATAACTAAACACAGAGAGAGAGAGAGAGAACTAATAACTAAACACAGAGAGAGAGAGAGAGAGAGAACGAATAACTAAACACAGAGAGAGAGAGAGAACGAATAACTAAACACAGAGAGAGAGAGAGAACGAATAACTAAACACAGAGAGAGAGAGAGAACTAATAACTAAACACAGAGAGAGAGAGAGAACTAATAACTAAACACAGAGAGAGAGAGAACTAATAACTAAATTCGCCCTCAAATATACGGTCAATTCACTTTACAGTATATTCTGTGAAGCGCTTTGAGACGTCGAGAAGACGTGAAAAGCGCTATATCAAATGCAAGGATTATTATTATTATAACAGAGAGACAGAGAGAGAACTAATAACTAAACAGAGAGAGAGAACTAATAGCTAAACAGAGCAATAACTAAACAGAGAGCGAGCGAGATAACTAATAACTAAACAGACAGATAACTAATACATAAGCAGAGAGAGAGATAACTAATAACAAAGGAGAGCAATAACTAACAGAGAAATAACTAAATACACAGAGAGAGAGATAACTAATAAATAACTGATAATTAAGAGAGAAATAACTAAACACATAGAGGAAGAAATAGATAAACACAGAGAAACGTGAAAACACGGAGAGAGAGAACTAATAACTAAGAGAGAGAAATGACTACAGAGAGAGAGAAATGACTAAACGGAGAGAGACAAATAGATAAACAAAGATCGAGAAATAGTTAAACGCAGAGACAACATTTAAACGCACAGAGGAAAATGCCTAAACAGAGAGAGAGAGAAACACTTAAACGCAGAAACACTTAAACGCAGAAACACTTAAACGTTTATTTAATCGGAGAGAGCAAGAAAGAGTGGGAGGACGATGTGTGTGTGTGTGTGTGTGTATATATATAGTATTTATGTAAATTATAATGCACAATATTTACATAATTGAACTGACTTCTAACAAAGCAGGGCGAAAAATAAATATATTTATTAATATCTATATTTTAATTATATTTGCATATCATATTTGATTATATGCAGCAACTGACTCGTCCTGTAACGTTACAGCAGAAAAGAATAGCTAAACCGAGAGAGACCTCTTTTTTCGAGGATGAATCTCCCTTTTGTTTCTCCCTCCCAGAACTTTCAAAGGAATTCGTTGTGCGAAGAGCTTTTGAGATTTCTCTCCGTAATAAGGCTCTGTGTCAAGTACAAGTATGCAACTGTTTGCAGTCCTCTGGAAAGCGTAGCTCGGGGGGGGCGACCTTGCTATTCCATAACGAGCTGCATCCTTCACTTTGGAGGCTGCCAAACGGGACTCTGCTCATTTTAGCAGCTGCATATTTCGCCCACGCTTGCTTTGCTTTTCACCCACACCGGCGCTCCTCGGGAATCTGGAAGCGTGCAGCTTGGGCTCGCAATAACGCCCTCGCTCAATTAAACCACGCACGGCGTGTTATCAGGGGCGTTGTCCAGCGTGGGGTTTCGGGCTGAGCTCGCCGGGGCCGATGGCGTTTTTGTGCGCTCAGGTTCCCCTGGTCTGTCTCCGCAGGTGAATGAGCTCAATCACGTCCCAGTGCCTGTGATGTTGCTGCCCGATGACTTCAAAGCCAACTCGAAAATCAAAGTCACCAACCACCTGTTTAATAAGTAGGTACAACAACGGC
The DNA here is from genome assembly GCF_018977255.1 of Callorhinchus milii. NCBI lineage: Eukaryota > Metazoa > Chordata > Chondrichthyes > Chimaeriformes > Callorhinchidae > Callorhinchus > Callorhinchus milii. The sequence continues at coordinate 2,533,377 of NW_024704768.1, forward strand.
TTGCGTTTATATATCGCGCCGGATGGAGCTACAGCCGAGCCTTGTGCTCTGGTCTCAGTCTCATGCTTTGCTTGTCAAACCCGTTTATTATTATTATTATTTATGTATGCAATAAAATACACAATCAATCCACTTTACGGTACATTCTGTCACGACATCTCAAAGACGTGATAAGGCGCTATAACAATTACAAGGATTATCATTAACAATTGATACCCTGAGTACTTATTAATAATAATAATAGTACTTATTACTGTTCGATTCCCGGCCAGGGTGAAACCTCAGTCAAGTTCCCTTATTCCACGTGCCTCCCCCTGTTTACCTAACAGTGAGTAGGAATTGGCAGATCACTTTCTGGCGATAAGAATCTCTTCAAAGTAAATAAATACAAGTCGTCGTGGAATGAGTGTTATTTATTAATCGTTATTTTAATTGTTCCAAAGTGCTCAGTTACCACATCTAAATTGATCGAGATGCCCTTTTTCTTCCCTCTCCCCCCACCCCCTCCACCCCTCCATGGCATTACCTAAATCAGTCAATATGTGTTGTACAATAATCTTGCAGTTGATATAGGGCCTTATCACCTTGTGGAGACTTCTAAAAGCTCTTCACAGAATATCCTGCAAAGTGTAGTGACTGTGTATTTTAGAATTCTAGAATGGGAGTCATTGCAAGGCAGTAAACTGAGAGGAGCAAGACGATGGAAGCCACAAGAGTACATTTGACATCCTTTAGAGAAACAGTCGAGTGCCAGCTGGACCTAACCCTTGTGTGATGCACTCCACTCGCTTATCATCACTGCAGATTTATGGAATGACAGGCAAGAGCAGAGCAGCTGGTGTATGTGGAGTCCTGTAGCGTATTGGCGACAGCCCTCGCCTCGAAGCGAGAGGACCCAGGTTCAATTCCTGAGCGGGGTGAAATCTTAGGCACGTTTCCTTACTCCACACAGCTCTGTTGACCGAGCAGTAAAGCAGGAACCCGGTTGTACATTGATTGAGGGATTGCTTTCTGAGGGTAGTAATCCCTTCTAAAAATAAATTAAAAAGTCGCAAAAATTTGGCCACTTAAATCCACGTTTGTGGGACGCTGCTGTGCGCAACTGGCTGCTGGGTTTTGCCCGCAAAATACCACAGTCACTTTACAGTATATTCTTTGAGACGTCTCAACGACGTGATAAGGTGCTATATCAAATGCAAGGATTACTTTTGTCATTGTGGCTGTGAGTAATGACAGGAGGTGTGAATCGATACTGGCGATCGATCGGTCAGCGAAAACATTTTCACTGACGTGAGGACGATTATTGAAGGCCAGCTTGCTGCTGGAGGAGCTGGCGAGGCTGTGGGCTTTGGCAACCGCGGGAGCCGTGCGATTTTAAACGCTCACCGTGTGCGCTCTCTGTCTGCAGGGAGAACCTGCCGAGCAACTTTAAGTTCAAGGAATACTGTCCCCAGGTCTTCAGGAACCTGCGAGAGAGATTCGGCATCGACGACATGGATTACCAGGTAACTGCACGGGACTGGGCCGGGGCTTTGTGGAGTTTTGTGCAGGAAATGCTTGTGCTCGTTGCAGTATTGGTGGTGGGTGTGGTGTGTCTCTGTCCGTCTGTGTGAGTGTCCGTCCGTCTGTGTGAGTGTCCGTCCGTCTGTGTGAGCGTCCGTCTGCGTGAGTGTCCGTCCATCTGCGTGAGTGTCGTGTGTGTGTGTATGCACATGTGTGCTTGGGGCCCCCAGAGGATCGAATTCAAGATCCTCACCTACAAGGCCATTCACGGCCTCGCTCCCTCCTACCTCTCCGACCTACTATCCCCCTACCTACCCGCCTGTACCCTACGTTCCTCTGGCTCCGGTCTGTTCCACATCCCCCGCCCCAACCGCCCTACTATCGGTGGCCTTCAGCCTCTCAGCCCCGAGGCTCTGGAACTCTATCCCCAGTGCCTTCGCTGCTTCCTCCCTTTCCTCCTTCAAGGCCGGTCTCAAGACCTTTCTCTTCGACTGTACCTTCAGCCTTCAGCTCCCCTCTCGACTCTCTTCCCCCTCCTCGCTCCCTCCCTTCCCTCCCCCTGACCATTTCCCCCCAATGCTCGGGTCCTGACCCAACTGTACAGCGCCTTGGGACGTCCTCCCGACATGAAAGGCGCTCAATAAATGGAATCTTGTTGTTGTTGTTGTTGTTGGGGCCGTTTTTGTTTTTTCTAATTAATTTCATTCTGCAAAGCACTCGGGGAGTTTTGTTTTGTGTGGAAGGCACCATATAAATGTGTATTATGTTTTGATGAATAATTCAATCCCGGGGAAGGAGCAGTTAGAATTCCAGTTTAGAGTAAGTTTCCTTACTCTGCTTACCTCGCAGTAAGTAGGAGCCCAGTTGTTAGTCGAGTGGCGGATCGCTTTTCCAGGGATAATAATAGCTTTTTTAAAAAAGTAATAATAATTTGGTCTCTCAATCCCACGACTGTTTGTGGGGACTCTGCTGTGCGCAAATGGCTGCCGCTTTTTACCCACAAAATACACAGTCAACTCACTTTACAGTGTAGTCCGTGAAGCGCTTTGAGACGTCTTGAAGACGTGATAAGGCGCTGTATCAAATGCAAGGATTAATATTATTGTTATTACTGTTCGGATCAGCCCAGAGGAATGAGCGATGAGCTTGATCCTACGACCGTGTCTTTCAGGTGTCCCTGACCCGAAGTCCTCCGTACAATGAATGTGAGAGCCGCAACGGGATGCTGTTCCTGAAGAGCTGTGATGGGAACTTTGTCATCAAGCAGATCTCCAGTGAAGATGTGGCAGACATGCACGGCTTCCTGTCGGGCTACCACGAGGTGCGTGGCTCTCCGTGCAGAGGTGTCTTCGACCGCCCCTTCGTTCACCCTCCTAACCCCTCACCCTCCACCCCTCCTGATCCCACCCACCACCTCAGGTGCGGATCCCTGACTTTCCAGCGCCTTGGGACGTCCTCCCAAAGCAATAGGCGTCTCGTAAATGCTGTTTTCTTGTTGTTGCCCGCGTTCTGATAGCCCTCTACGTGGTAAGGTCCCTCCTACACATCCACACAACCTCTCCCAACAGCAGCCCCCCCCCACCCCCCGATAACCATGTTTGCCCATAGCTGCACAATCACTTGACGAGGTTGGGAGGGGGAAACCCTGTGAAGCACATTGAGACTTGACGGCTTGATAAGATGCTACAACAAATTCAAAGATTATTTTATTCTTTACCAGTGACAATTCGTGTCTGATGGGGGTGGGTGGGGGGGTGTAGGAAGAAGAGTGCTGGGTGAGTGTTGCCCCGGGGTTTGTGCTGATTAGTCTGGCAGAGGTCCGAGAGCGGGTTTAGTGGGACACGGGGTGACTGAGGCGGAAAGGGGAGAGAAGACGGGGCCGTGTGTAACCCCGGGCCACTTGCGTTGCAGTACATCGTAAACTGTCACGGCAACTCGGTGCTGCCTCAGTTCCTGGGGATGTACCGGCTGGGGGTGGACGGAGAGGAGACCTACATGCTGGTGATGAGAAACGTCTTCGGTCACAGGCTCACTGTGCACACGAAATACGATCTGAAGGTGAGAGCGTCTTGGCTACAAGATACAGTACAGCCTCCGCCCCCTCCCTATATAGCGCAACTCCCCTCACCCCCCCATATTGGGTTTGAGGGGGTGATCGTGCCCCAATTTGGCACTGAATCTATCAGCCAAGCTCTCTGGTGTCACCGAGGACCCGGGTTCAAATCCCGGGCGGGTCGGGGTGAAACCTCAGGCAGGTTTCCGTACTCCACGCGCACACCAATGATTACCTCGTGGTGAATTGGAACCCGGCTGTTGGTCAATTGGCAGATCCCTTTGCAGGGCAATAGCCCCTCAAGAGAGAGAGAAAAAAAATGTGGCCACTCAATCCACGACCGTTTGTGGGGGAACGCTGCTGTGCACGACCGGCTGCCACGTTTCGCCCAAGAAACGCCCACAGTGGCTACACTTTACAGTCTGTCCTGTGAAGAGCTTTGAGACGTCCCGAAGTCGTGATAAGGCGCTGTGTCAAGTGCGAGGATTATTATGATCAGGTTTTTATTCGCCGGTGGGTTTGGTGCTCGGGGGTTGTCGCCAGTGGCAGAGTGACTGACGCACGTTTGCTTTTCAGGGATCTCTAGTTTCCCGGGAAGCCAGTGACAAGGAGAAGGTAAGGAAGCACTTCTTATTGGTGTACGTCAAACGCAAAGGTTGTTGTTATTATTATCTGATTGTCGAGTGCTAACGTTTGGAAATTATGCACCAAAAGATTCTGGGTTACAAGGTGTTGTTTGAGCCAGTCCTGTTTTTTGCCATTCAGATCCTGTTATTTATTTACTGCCCTTCACGACTGGTTAGCTTTCCCTGTCCGCCCGCCCGCCTGGGCTCCAGTTCTGTGCCCTCCCATCACACCCGCTGCCCACACTCCACTGTTCGTCACTAACCCTCTGCCAGGCTGGTCTGCTGCTCACTGCCTTGTCTCACGTAATCAACACGACGATCAAACGAGCGCTGGGCTAATTTGAATTCTCGGAGCCTGTCTCATGTAAATGTCACGCTGCAGTCTGGCTGATTTCCCTTCTTCCTTCTCCCCAAACCCCCTGCCGACCCCATTGCCATTCAACACTCACACCCTCGTTCCATCTCCGACTGCCCTGCCACAGCCATTTACCCCCCAAGAAAGCATTTCCCCCAATACCCTGCTCAACTTCCCAACGTGAAGGCTGCTGTACAAATAAATGTAAGTTGTTGTTGTTGTTGCTGCTGCTCCAGGGCAAAGAACTGCCAACCCTGAAGGATGTGGACCTCCTACACCGGTGTCAGAAACTCTACATCGACGACGAGCAGAAGAGGCTGTTCCTGGAGAAGCTGAAGCGAGATGTGGAGGTGAGAGAGAGCAACTGTCTCTCGCTGCTGCCTGTGGTAGGGGACGGGTTTGATCGGCTCCAGCTATGGAATCCTGCAGCGTAGTGCGTTAGGGGCTCTCAGGAGGGTTCGATTCACGTGTGTTGTCAGTCTTTTAGGTGCTGGGGGTGGTGGGGGAGTGGGTGGCGGGGCGGGAAGAGCTCGGTAACATCTAACCTTTTTTGTGTGTAGTTCCTAGCTAATCTGAAGATCATGGATTACAGTTTGTTGCTGGGGATTCACGACATGCAGCGGGCCGAGCAGGAGGAGGAGCTGGAGCAGCACGCCGTGTCCAGCGAGACGGAGAACGGAGGCAACATTTCGGTGAACCAGTTCATCACCGTGCACTCCCCAGATGCCGCGTTCAGCTTCCACAGCTTCCAAAAGTCTGCCGGCTCTGTGGATTACGAGCCCTTCATGGATTGCTACGCCATCAAGAGTGCAGAAGGTAACGTTTGCGAGCAAGGACGGCAGCAGAGAAAAAGAAATCACGTCGACACAGAGCCCCTCGCGTCGGGAGGAAGTCCCAAGTTGCTGGCTGGACAGTCAGGGATTTGGACCCGAGATGGGGGGGGGGGGGATTTGGGATCAGGATAGAGGTGGAGGGTGGGGGGGTTGGAAGGGTTACCGAAGGCGCGCTGGAAGAGGAGGGTCTCGAGACGGGCCTTGAAGGACGCAAGGGAGGGAGACGCGCGAAGGACTTTCGCCTCGCACCCCCCCACCCCCCGCCGAGGGTGGGGGCCGGGTAGGGGGACGTGGAGCAGGCCGGAGCCCACTGAGCAGAGGGAGTGGACAGGTCGGTATGGAGTTATCAGGTCACAGAGGTAGAGAGAGAGGAGCAAGGCCTTAGAGGGGGGGGAGAGAGAGAGAGAGACCCTCAAACCTGCATGACTGTGTCGTTGAGACTCTGTCGCCGTGTCCGATGCGAGTGTTATTGTTCTCCGGTGCGAGCTGCGGACAGTCTGACCCATTTGCTGCATCTCTACCCCCTCCCCCCCCCCCCCCCACAATCCACACAGGAGCTCCCCAGCGAGCGGTGTACTTCATGGGGCTGATTGACATCCTCACTCAATACGATGCCAAAAAGAAAGCAGCGCACGCAGCTAAAACAGTCAAGCACGGGGTGAGTAAACAACCACCACCACCAATTATTATTATTATATGTTCACACGGCGCCTTTCGCGTCAGGAGGACGTCCCAAGGCACCGGACAGTCAGGGATTTGGCCCGAGCTGGTGGTTGGGATCTGGAGGGCGGGGAGGGTGGGGGTAGGAGGGTGACCCAAGTCGGGGTCGGTCGAAGAGGCGGGTCTTGAGATGGGCCTTGAAGGAGGCGAGGGCCCAGTGGGGGCAGATGGGGGGAGGGGGCGGGGGGGAGGCGAGCGAAGGGGCTGTAGGATGGAGCCCCAGAGCCTGGGGGCGGAGAGGCTGAAGGCCCGACCGCCAATGGTGGAGCGGGCCGGGCAGGGGGACGTGGTGCAGATCGGAGCCCGCTGAGCGAGGTGGGGGGGGGTGGAGGGGGAGGGGGCAGGTTGATATGAAGCGCGAGGGGTTAATGTCCGCCGCGGCATCTAAACTGGAGTTCTCTCAACGGCGCTCCCTCTGGCGGTTGAGTGGTTGAGTCCACACGACCCGGTGTGGACCTGCGCGCGGCGGCGGGTGGGGAAGGTCCCAGGTTCTGGCGCCAGGAGGGGAGAGGGGCAGGAGAGCCGATCGTGGGGCAGCGAGGTGTGTGTACGCGGGTGCGATTGGTGCGTGTATGCCTGTGTGTGTGTGTATGTAGTGGGGGCTCCACGACCTCAGCTGTCATCGAGCCTGCGATAAGAGTACTGTTTATCGTTGCGTATTATGATAATGTCCTCGCCCACACGGTGCCCAGTAACTCACCTGGAAACGCACCTCAGCATAAGTCCGCATCGTCGGGAGAGGGGAGGAACATGGAATTGCCGGACGATAAAAGACCCAGATCCATCCTAGTTCGCCTACTGCAATAGCGGAGATGTTGATGACAATCCATGGCGTGTGGGTTCGTCTGTCCACCCAGTGGAAAGCTGTGGGAACTTACCAAACCTCTGGGGAAAAAAAACTTTTGAGAGGAAAAGAGGCAAAAGAACCAGAGGGGATACCAGGAGATTTTTTTAAAAAAAAAGTTTAACGCATCGATTTATTACGGTCTGGAACGCACTGCCTGAAGAGGCGGTTGGAAGCAGATTCAGTAGTAGGTTTCGAAAGGGAATTGGATTGGGACTTGACGAGGAAAAATGTGCAGGGCTTTGGGGTGAGAGCGGAGGAGAGGGACAGGTTGGGAGCTCAGGCACGATGGGCCAAACGGTAAGATTCTGCTGTAAGATTCTATGAGGGGAGATAGTTGGAGGGAAAATAGAACTGTAACCCCTATTTGGGTGGGAGATTCTCCCCATTAACCTCCCCCCTGAATGTGCTCCGCGTCCTCGTCTCTAACGTTGCCTCTTGCACGCTCCCCCCCCCCCCCCACCCACCCCTTCCCCCACCTCAGGCCGGGGCAGAGATCTCCACGGTGAACCCCGAGCAGTACGCCAAACGCTTCATGGATTTCATCAGCAACGTCTTCGCCCCCTCGTCGCCAGGAGGGGCGCTGGGCAGCAGTCTGGGGTTTCACTTTGACTCCGGGCGAGGGGTCCAACAACCCGTGGCTCCCCGCCTGTTGGACTAAAACCGCTTTGCCTTCTAAAGGAGCCAGCGCCCGTGCCGAGAGGGGAGCCGGAAAACCTTCCGCGGAGGCGGCGAACCTCGGCGTAACCTCGGCCGGCTCTCCACATTAGCCGTGAAATCTCAAAAAGAATAATCCAAAGACTCTACATAATGGGTTTGCGTGTTTGGGGGAGGGGAGCGCGGAGGGAGGGAGGGAGGAGGGACGAGGAGAGAGACGGGGGTGGTAGGGGTTCTCTCACCCCCACCCCCCCACCAATCCCCTCCCTCGCGCACACAATCCGCATTCAGTTTGAAGCATTTATATCGATTGATTTTTTTTTTTCTTTTTTAACAAACGAGTGTTTTTGTATTAGAATACTAATTTTTTTTTACACGCGCGCACACACACATAGACACGCACACAAATAAGGGGTACCTTTGTGACGGCTTTTTACTGGAAATGAAGAGTTTCTTTTGGTTTTTACTTTGTATTTTTAAAAAAAAGAGGACAAAGAGGAGATTTGCGGTGAATGGCAGGCGGCCGGGGGGAGGTGGCGGGAGAAACAAAGTTCTTTGCCAAGTGCCAAATTTGCCAGATTTCGGTCAAGACAAGTGTTAAAACCGGTTGCCTATTGGCAAGTGGATAACGTGCCCTCGCTTCCTCTTCCCCCCCCCCCCCCCACTCCCCTTTCCGCCCTCTTCCCACCACCCACTCCCTCTCTTTTAATAATTATTCCATTGGGACAAATGGATTTTTCAAGACTCTTACTAACCAATCTGTTACCTGGACCGTTGTAAGAGTCTCTCTCTCTCTCTCCATCCATCCCTCCTTCCCCCACCCACCCCCACCTCTCCCTCCCTCCTGCTTCCTCTCTCACTCCCTCCCTCCCTCCGTCCGTCTCTCTTTCTCCCTCTCTCTCTTTGCCAAGTTACGATGTTCCAGAGGGTGAGGTGGAATCAGAGACTGTTGTGCTACACTGGAGTCTCCACATTGGGTTATCTTGGAACTTAGGAAGTGAAGGCGTTATCAGACCAATTTGTCTCCCAGAAGAAAGGAAAAGTCTTTGCTTACATATATATATATATTTACACCCACACATATGTACTTACTCTGAATACTGACAAAAAAAAGTGTAAGAGATCTCTTTATAGTAATATTTATATATAGCCACGATTTTAAAGTGTTGTGTATTTTGGTAACTAACACACACCTCAGGGTGACAGTGTCCCAACTACATTCCTTTTCAAGCAATAAAGTAGTTCCTCGCTTTGTATTACCTATAAATAATAATAATTATTATTATTATTACCTCCAGCCTCACACCATTTTGCTTTGTTTGACTCCTTTGTGTCCACATTGAAGCCCTTCACACCCACATTCCGGACTCTGGAACTCTCTCTTGTGTTTTCCCGATACTTTTGAGCTCTGTGATGGGTTTCCTTCCGCACGTGCCACGCACCCAGCCGACAGGCGCCCCACACGCCCATTCACACTTAATCCAGTGGAGGAAACATTGTGGAGTCCCTGTTGCTCAGTGGTTAGAGCACTCGCCTCGCAACCGAAAAGACCTGGGTTCGATTCTCAGCCGGAGCGAAACTTTGGGCAAGTTTCCTTACTCCACACACGCGCCTCTGTTTACCCAGGGGTAAGTAGGAACCCGATTGTTAGTTGTTTTTCCGGGGGTGGTAATTAATGTTAAATAATTTGGTTACTTAATCCACGACGGTCTGTGGGACGCTTTCACCCACAAAATATACAGTCAATTCACTTTACTGTATGTCCTGTGAAGCGCTTTGAGACGTCTCGAAGACCTGGTAAAGCCCTGTATCAAATGCAAGGATTATTATTATTAAACCAAGGTTCCGGCTGTGCATTTTCGGGCAGAAGTTAAAAGATCCTTTGGTGCCATTGAAAAAGAGTAGAGAGTGTCCCTTCCGGGTTTCCTGACCGACAGTCCGCCAGTTAATAACTGCTTCAACGTGGAGCTGTTTGCTGGAAGTTGGCTGCTGCTGCTCTCCTACGAAATACACAGTCACTACGCTTCACGGTAAACCCTGTGACGCTTCCCGAGACGTCCCTCTGGTGTCCAAGGTGCTGCGTCAAACGTTAGAATTGTGATTGTATAAATCGATGGCTAACCTGCGGCCCGCGGGCCAGATGCGGCCCACGGGAAAAATTCCCACGAGTCTCGGTAAGTCCGTGTTTGATTGTTGGTGTGTTTTCAGTTTTTTTTTCTTGATTGATCTATTGGCGCAAATCGAAAAAAAAATATTCCACCGAGAAAGCGTATCCTGTTGTCCAACCGGCCGTCGCTGGGATAAACGCTGCTGTGTCACAGTTTTCCGCGGCGCCTGCCTCAACAACAACAACAACAACCACAAGATCGCATTTTGTAGAGCGCCTTTCACGTCGGGAGGACGTCCCGAGGCGCTGGACAGTTGGGTCGGGACCCGAGCATTGGGGGGGATATGGTCAGGGTGAGGGGAGGGAGGGAAGGGAGGGAGCCAGGAGGANGGGGGGTAGAGAGTCAAGAGGGGAGCTGAAGGCATTTGAAAAGCGCTATATCAAATGCAAGGATTATTATTATTATTATTTGATCATTTGCGGATCTGACTGATCGATCGATTCACGGACACAGCGTGGAAACGTGCCATTCAGCCTATCCTGTCCGGCTGGAGTTTACCTTCTCCACGAGTTCTTATCCCAGATCCTATCCCAATATCCCAGCTTTTCCCCACATCCCCCCACCTCATTCCCTCTCGGCTGTGTGTCGTAGAATAAGGATCGCTGTGATTGACACGGAGCCAGGAAGGAGCGTTACTCTGGTCTTCACAGCAGGTAGTACCAACAGCCCTGTGTCAACCCGAGTAACGCTCCCTCCTCCTCCTCCTCCTCCTCCTAAAGGAAACGGCTTTCTTCATTTCCGTTGAGTCAAACAGACCGTAAACAATGAGTCACCACCAAATCTGTCTCACAAGGAGTTTATCCCAAATCAGTTTACTGGAGGAAAGGAGGTGAGAGGCTTCCCCTCTCCATCCCCCCCCCACCCGCCCCCGCGCACTCTCCCTGCGGAAAACGTTAGCCAAGCTTTCCACAGGACCAGAGAAAGGTAGGGCACAGAGAAAGCCCGTTAGCCCACCAAATACACAGTCACTCCGCCTCGCAATATATCCTGCGAAGCGCTTTGCTCACCTCGGCTTCGACAGTGCCCCACTGCCCGTCTGTATGCAGTGCTGGGGCGACGAGCGCGGGCGGGTGGAGCAGCTCGAGGGATGAGATCCGATGCACCGAAGGGACTTATTAATCCGAACCGATCCTGTGATCCGTGAGATTTAATGTGAGCGCGAGTTTTCCTTGTTCCACGCAAACGGTTGTTCCCGCTTTGTGTCAGCGGAGGGCGACAGCGAGTGGGTTCACCGGCCGGGAGCCACACACAAGCGTTACTCCCTCTCCCCCTCTCAGCTCCTCCAACGAATAATAATAATAATAATAACCCTTTGACGCAGCGCCTTATCACGTCTCTGAGAAGTCTCGAAGCGCTTCACGGGATAATCCGTAACGCGAATGGACCGCGTGTTTTCGTGGGCGGAACGCGGCAGCCGATCGCGCACAGCGGCGTCCTCCGACCCCCCCCCACCCCACCACCACCCCACAAACAGCCGTGGATCCAAGTGACCAAAAATTTATTTCGTTGAAGGGATTACTAGCCCTGGAAAAGCGATGCACCAGTCGACTTAACGACCGGGTTCCTACCTACTGCCGGGGAACCGGAGCCGTGGGCGTGGAGTGCGGGAAACTTGCCCAGTGTGTTGGTCGGTTGGGAATCGAACCCAGGTCCTCTCGCCGAGCGAGGCGAGTGCTCCCAACAACCGGGCTACAGTAGTGAGTCCTGTGGCTCAGTGGTTAGAGCACTCGCTTTGCGAGCGAGAGACCTGAGTTCAATTCCAGGCAGAGGGCGAAACCTCGGGCAAGTTTCCTTACTCCACACAGAGCCTAATAATAATCCCTCCAAAACCAAAAACAATAATAAATTGGTCATTTTCAATCTACGACTGTTTGTGGGACATTGCTGTGCGCAATCGGCCGCCGCGTTCGCCCACAAATATACAGTCAATTCACTTTACAGTGTGTTCTGTGAAGCGCTTTGGGACGTCCTCTCCCGACGTGAAAAGCGCTATATCAAATGCAAGGATTATTATTATTATATTATTACAGGGGCTCCCAATGAAGCCTCCATCCCAATCGCAGCTCTTTCCCGGTTCATACATTTGTGTTGTTTCGTGCCGTCAACCCCACTCTGAGGACCTTTCGTTGCCTCTATCGCTCGATGAGTTGCTGATCGCAGCCAAGAGAAAGGGGGTACAGTCAGTCGGTCTCAGTGTGTGTGTGTGCGTGTCTGCATGTCTCGCATTGTATTAACGTGTGTGTTTGTGTTTCTCTGTGTGTCACTCTATCTGTGTGTGTGTGTTTTTCTCTGTCACTCTCGGTTTGTGGCTGTGTGCATTTCCCTCTGTGTCACTGTGTGTGTGTGTGTGTCGTCGTTGTCTGTGTGTGTGTTTCTGTCGCTCAATCTGTGTGCGTGTCTCGTGATGTGTGTGCGTGTGTGTGTGTGTGTGTATATCTCTCTCTCTCTGTGTTGCCTCTCAGTCAGTCACAATGATGTGCCTCAGTCTATCAGATGATGTCCTCCAGCCACTGACTCCCCGTCCTTTCCAGCCGAGCGTTGCTAAGTGCCTGTGGCCGCTGGGAGACATCTCTCCGCTGGAGTGTGTGGTTAGCCGAACGAATACATTAGCAGCGGAGAGGAGACGACATGTTGAGGGCCGGGGGGGGCGGGGGGGGGTGGGGGGGGGGGACACGTTTGACCTCAAAATGATGGTTTGTAAAATCGTCAAAAGTCGCTCGGGTTATCTCAGGAATTTTCACCCCAACTCCATCCCGCAAACCTCCAATATCGACCAGATAATAATCACCTGATTCCCGCCCCACGTAACCCCCCCCCCCCCACCACCCCCACCCCCACCCCCCGACAATTCCCCGGAGAAGAAAATGATCATTCACTTCCTGGCCGTTTGTGCGGCATTGCTGTGTGCGAATCAATCGCCTGTCACATTCGCCTACAAAAATGCACAGTCACTACACTTGACGCACTTGTCGGGGATGTTTTGACGATGTGATAAGGTGTTGTATCAAACACGAGGATTATTAAACTCCCCACACCCCCACCCCCCCGCCCCACCCCACTCCTCCGCTCGCGCACACAGTGGGACTATTCCTGGGTTCTGTCACTGAGCCGAACACACACTGACGTGGGACGTTAATAATAATAATAATTCTGATCACGTCTTCGAGACGTCTCGGAGCGCTTCACCGAACATCCTGTAAAGTGAATCGACTGCGTGGTTTGCGGGCGAAACGCGGCGGCCAATTGCGCGCAGCAGCGTCCCCACAAACAGCCGTGGATTGAGTGAGCAAATTATTATTATTTTTGAAGGAAAAGCGATCCGCCAATCGACTAATAATAATCCCTCCAGAACAAAACAATAATAAATTGGTCGTTTTTAATCCACGGCTGTTTGTGGGACGCTGCTGTGCGCAATTGGCCGCCGCCTTTCGCCCACAAATAATACGGTCAATTCACTTTACAGTCTATCCTGTGAAGCGCTTTGAGACGTCGAGAAGACGTGAAGAGCGCTGTATCAAAGGCAAGGATTATTATTATTATTATTATTATTCTCACTCCGCACCCCACCGCCCCAGTCCTCGTCAGGCTCCACTGCCTCACCAGTGCAGAGCGGATCGATTTCAAGATCCTCAGACTCCCACGCAAAATCCCTTCACCCCCTGGAACCTCCCTGCACCCCGACCTGCTCTCTCTCTCTCTCTCTCTCTCTCTCGACTCCACTCCCTTTGCTCAACTGGCTCCAGCCTCCTCGTCCCCTCTGTTCCACCATCGGTGGCCGTGTTTTCAGCCACTTGCGCCCCGAGCCTCTGGGACCCTCTACCTCGATTCCCCTGCCCTGCCCGCTCCTTGTCCATGTTCAGATCACACCCGAAGACCTTCCTCTTCAATAGTGACCTCTCTCCCTCTCTCCAGCTCGGCCTCCGTCTCCGCCACTGTTAAGTGGGGGTTACACTGCCCCACGTGAAGGGGGTTGTGTAACTGCAAATTGTTCTGAGAGGGTTTGCAGAGAGAGCAGGGCAATGGGATTAGAGTAGAGAGCTCCAGTGGGGGAGTGAGCCCCGGCACAGACACGACGGGGAGAGAGAGAGAGAGAGAGAGAGAGCAGGGAATGGGGTGCACAGTAGGGATAGGGGCTGAATGGCCTCCTCCTGTTCCTACGGCAGCTCGCCAGAGTTACTCCCGGGGCCCCGACCGACAATCCGTTCCCGGATAATGTCGCTCGTTTGCCTCACGGCTGTTTGCGGGCGTGTCACTGGGCGCAAACTGGCAGCCGAGTTTCCACCCGCATAATACACAGTCACTACACGACACAGAAAATTCCGCGAAGCACTTTGAGACACTTGATGACGTGATAATAATAATAATAATAATAGGTGGGGGTTATAAAAGGCCTGATTGACTCTCACACCTCTATTCCCCCCCGTCACCCCCTCAAGCCTTGCCAGGCTTCACTGGCTCCCACTCCCCCCCTCCCCCCGCCACCACCCACCAGCGCAGAGCATCCCCTGATTCCGAGCAACAAGACCCCCCCCTCCGCACACGCTCTTCAGTTTCCTCCCCGCTATAGGGAGCTACATCGAGTGCAAGGGGTTAATACACTTCTTCTAAAAAAAAAAGAGCGTTCAGTCAGGGAAACACAAAACACAGTCACTACGCTTCCCAGCGTATCCTGCGAAGCGCTTTGTTTGAGACGTCTCGACGACGCGATGGGGCGGCGCATCAAAGGCAAGGATCGTTATTAGAGTGACTTCGGATTCATTCCTTTTTGTCGCGTTGCTTTAAAGGTATTTTTTGTGTGGGGGGGGAGGGTGGGGGGAGGGTGGGGGGTGGTGATGGGTTGGGGTTGGGAGGGGACTGAGAGTGATTGGAAGAGGGGAGGGATTTAAAGGACCAGAGAGGGAGGTGCAAACCAGCTGTGTGTGTGTGTGTTTGGGAGGAGGAGGAGGAGGAGGGAGGATGGATGGATGGATGGATGGATGTAGATGAGGTTTTTACTTGTTAATTTCACAGCTGTTTAAGGAGGAAACTCAACAAGATCAGATCAGCTGAGGACCAGGACCGGTCCAGATCAGGACCAGATCAGATCAGGATCAGGACCAGACCAGATCAGGATCAGATCAGGACCAGGACCAGATCAGATCAGCAGAGGGACCTGATCAGATCAGCTGAGGACCAGGACCAGACCAGATCAGCTCAGGACCAGATCAGATCAGCTCAGGACCAGATCAGCTCAGCTCAGGACCAGGACCAGACCAGCCCCCATGAAGGAGAATAAAAACATGCAGAAGAGCACAGAGACAGCAGCCGTCAGGTGCAAATTAGTCCTGGTCGGGGATGTGCAATGCGGAAAGACTGCGATGCTGCAGGTGTTGGCTAAGGATTGCTACCCAGAGGTAAGGATGGATGGACCTGTGTCTGTCTGTCTGTCTGTCTGTCTGTCTGTCTGTCTGTCTGTCTGTCTGTCTGTCTGTCTGTGATAAGGGGTGATGTCCCCCTCTCTCTCTCTCTCTCTCTGTAGGAGCAGTTCACTGCTGATCACATCTCTTATAAACCTATTTCTTTATTGTTGTTTCAGTTTAAAACCTATTTTTTTTTGTGTGTCTTTTTTTTAAAAATATCTGTGTACGAACCTCTCTCTCTCTCTCTCCATCGCCTCCCCCTCTGCAGCCCCCACCATCTGTGTGTCTCTCTCTCTGTGTGTGGCTGTCTCTGTCTGTCTGTCTGTCTGTCTCTGTGTGTCTCTGGCTGTCTGTGTATGTGGCTGTCTCTGTCTGTCTCCCTGTGTGGCTGTCTGTCTGTCTCTGTGTGTGGCTGTCTCTATCTGTCTGTCTCTGTGTGTGTCTGTCTCTGTCTGTCTCTGTGTGTGGCTGTCTCTGTGTGTGTCTGTCTGTCTGTCTCTGTGTGTGTCTGTCTCTGTCTGTCTCTGTGTGTGGCTGTCTCTGTGTGTGGCTGTCTCTGTCTGTCTCTGTGTGTGGCTGTCTCTGTCTGTCTCTGTGTGTGGCTGTCTGTCTGTCTCTGTGTGTGGCCGTCTCTGTCTTTCTGTCTCTACGTGTGGCCGTCTCGGTCTGGCGGTCTCTGTGTGTGGCCGTCTCTGTCTGGCGGTCTCTGTGTGTGGCCGTCTCTGTCTGTCTGTCTGTCTCTGTGTGTGGCCGTCTCTGTCTGTCTGTCTGTGTCTCTGTGTGTGGCCGTCTCTGTCTGTCTGTCTCTGTGTGCGGCTGTCTGTCTGGCTGCCGGTCTCTGCGTGCGGCTGTCTGTCTGTCTGGCTGGCGGTCTCTGTGTGCGGTCTCTGTGTGCGGCCGGCTGTCTGTCTGTCTGCCGGTCTCTGTGTGCGGTCTCTGTGTGCGGCTGTCTGTCTGGCTGCCGGTCTCTGTGTGCGGCTGTCTGTCTGGCTGCCGGTCTCTGTGTGCGGCCGGCTGGCTGGCTGTCTGGCTGCCGGTCTCTGTGTGCGGCTGTCTGTCTGTCTGGCTGCCGGTCTCTGTGTGCGGTCTCTGTGTGCGGCCGGCTGGCTGGCTGGCTGTCTGGCTGGCGGTCTCTGTGTCTCCTGTCCTCTTATTGATGCAGTGAGAGGAACTGCGTCTATTTAAAGGAATGATGATTAATATTTTTTTGGTGGGGGTGGAGAGGAGGTGGGGGCTCCCCAGGGCCAGAGCTTGGGCTCATTGAGATATTCTCGTGCTCAGCCCCCGAGAGAGAGTCTGTATTTGCTGATTAATCATTGGAGAATGAGTTCAGGTTAAAATTATCTTTTTTTTGGGTGCGTGGGGGGGTGGGGGGGGGGGGGGGGCGAGAGGGGAAGGAAGGAGTGGGTAATATTTTTTTTCTTCGGCTGTGAGACCCCGACTGCCCTGGAAAGATGATGTTGATGATGATAATAATAATCCTTGCGTTTGATATAGCGCCGCTTCACATCTCTGAGACGTCTCGAACAAGTGCCCCAACGTCCCCCCACACCGGCTAATCTGTGTGTCTGTCTGTCTGTCTCTCTGTGTGTGTACGTCTCTGTCACTGTCTGTGTGTGTTTGTTTATCTGTCTGTGTTTTTGTGTACTGTCTCTGTTGCTGTGTATATGCTGTGTATATGGGTGTGGGGTGTGTGTGTGTGTGTGTTTGCCTGACTGTCTCTGTCATTGTGGGTGTATTTGTGTCACTGTGTATGTTTCTGTCTGTCTGTCTCTGTGTGTGTCTGTCTCTGTGTGTGTGTGTCTGTCTCTATGTGTGTCTGTCTGTCTGTGTGTGTGTGTCTCTGTGTGTGTGTCTCTGTGTCTGTCTGTCTCTATGTGTGTCTGTGTGTCTCTGTGTGTGTGTCTCTGTGTGTGTGTTTCTGTGTGTGTGTGTCTCTATGTGTGTCTGACGGTGACTGAGCCTGGACACTGCTCACTCAGCCCCGTCTGTTGGCAAATCATTTTCTATATTAAAATTTGAGATTTGGGGAAAAATTCTGAAACGTATCTTCTCGCCGTTCGTGTGTAGGGGTTGTGTGTGTGTGTGTGTGTGTGTGTTTTTTTTACATTGAATTTTTTTATTTTAATAAAATGCTCATGAATGAAAGAAATCCGATCCCAGAGTAAGAATAATTTTTTAAAAAACTGCTTATAAACCAGAAATGGATATCTCCAAATGTTTTAATTCAAGGTTCACTCTTAGGGCTAAGATTATGAGACTCTCGCAAGGTCCTTGTTCTCAGGCGAGTGGCGTGTGGAGGTGTCTCCCTGGAACTGAGTATTATTACTAATTATTATTACTAATAATACCAATAATACTATATTACTGTTGACAATAATCTCTGCATTTGATCCTTTCTACCCCACATCCGTGCCCTGACCCGCTCTGCCTTCCCCCACCTCCGCAACATCGCCCGACTCCGCCACCGTCCCACACCGCCGCAACCATTCGGAACATCCAGGCTCGACTGCGCAAACCCCCCGCTTGTCGGCCTCCCCCACTCCCCCCCCCCACCCCTCCGCAGGCTGCAGATCATCCACGACTCTGCAGCCCGTGTCCTCTCCCGCACCGGGCTCCGTGACCCTATCAGCCCCCATCCTCGCCCGACTCCACCGGCTTCCCATCGGACAGAGGATACAGTTCAAGATCCTGGTCCTCACCTTCAAAGCCCTCCACGGTCTCGCTCCCCCCGAGCTCTCCGACCTCCAAACCCCGTACCATCCTGCTCGCTCCCTCCGCTCAGCGGGCTCCGGCCTGCTTCACGTCCCCCGCCTCGCTCGCCCCACTATTGGCAGGTGGGCCTTCTGACACTCTGCCCCCACCCGCTGGAGCTCCATCCCGCAGTCCCTCCACCTCGCCCCCTCCCTTACCGCCTTCAAGACCCATCTCAAGACCCTCCTCTTCGACTGTGCTTCCGATCTCCCTGCTTCCCACCCCCTACCCTCCACCCTCCCCCACTCTGACCCCCAGCTCAGGTCCATCACTCTGACTGTCCAGTGCCTTGGGACGTCCTCCCGACGTGAAAGGCGCTAAACAAATATCGTTGTTACAGCGCCATAATTATCTCTCTAAGGGGCTGAGGAGCAGGACAATATTCCAATGACACCAGGCAATAGCCGTGGGGTTTCCCCCCCAAGAAAAAAAAGTATTGATTATCATATGGAAGGGAAAAAAACACAGAAATTGAATGAAAAAGATCTGCTGTGTTCTAATAAACTGGCGAGGTCTCTGTTTACCGGGCAGTGAGTAGGCATCCGGTTGTTAGTCGATCGGTGGATCGCTTCCCCGGGGGTAATAATCCCCTTTTTAATATAAACAAATAATTTGCTCGCTCAATCCCCGACTGTTTGTGGGACACCGCTGTGCGCAATCGGCTGCCGTGCGCAGTGCATTTAGAGTGCGTTCAGCGAAGCCCTTTGAGACGCCGCGAAGACATGATGAGGCGCTGTATGCAAGGATTGTGTTTAATATTTATTAGTATTACTATTAATCCTTATTGACGTTAAAGATATTGCGTAATATTACTATTTATTATTATGTATTTATTGTTGTTAATATATTATTATCGCCGTATTGTCGCTGTGTGTAACGGCTGTGCTTGTGGTTGCAGACCTACGTGCCCACAGTGTTTGAGAACTACACGGCCAGTGTAGAGGTGGAGGAGCTGCGAGTGGAGCTCAGCCTCTGGGACACATCAGGTTAGTCCTCGTGCTCTCGGCTCCCGTTGTGGGCTGTTACGCAGTGGGCGCTGTGTAAGTGCAAGCTGTCGTCGTCGTTTTGACCCGTCGGCCTAGCCGCTCGCGTTGGCTGGGCACACGCGGGCCACACTCGGGGCTCGAAGGGCATCGCCAGTGCGGTGTTGGAGGTGTGATGCGATGTCTTGTGTGGTCGGTGTTGCCGTCCTTCGGACGAGGCCTTGGCCCTGAGCAGTTGCAGTTAAAAAAAAATATGGCAGTGGCGTGCTCAGGCCTGGGAACCTTCCGCCAATGTGAATTTGGTAACTTGTGACCTTCAGCTGTGCCCGGGTCAGCCTCGCTCTGCTGCCTCCTGTCCCACAGGATCTGCCACATTAACACTCAGTGACTTTCCTCCCTCGGGTGTTTAACTCTCGCATATTATTATCATATCAATATAATCCAATCCTCCTGGGGTGGGTTGGGAGGGGAGGGGAGATAAAGTGGGGCCTCCTCGGAGCTAAACTGGCTCCAAGGTGACATGTCTGGCCATGGAATCGAGGCCCCTCCACCCCCCTGTGGTGGTTTCTGCTGCTTTGTCCTGGAGTTGGGGGGGAAATTGGATTCTGTTGAGAAATCAGCAACAACAGCGGCGTCTCGGTTTGTTTAACGGTGTTGGAACCTGATGCCGGGGCCGAGGTGGGGGGGGGAATGGAGGTGACCGTAAGCGCAGTCGAAGAGGAAGGTCCTCAGTCGTTATGGGAAGGTGGGGGTTGCGAGGCGGAGGGATAGGGGGAGAGATTCCAAAGCGTCGGGGCGCAGTGGCTGAAAGCGCGGCTGCTGATGGTGGAACGGATGAGGGGACGAGGGAGAAGCCGGAGATCAGGTCAGAAAGGTAAGGAGGTGCCAGGGCCTGGAAGGGTTTTGAGTGAGTGAGAACAGCAACGAGCAGGAACTTTGAACCTTAGCCCTACTCAGTGTGTCATCAACGATCGGCCTGAACCTCGGGCCTTGGGCCAGTGTAGGCTTGTGTGGACAGGTGCTGACCAGCCTGTGGGAGATGAGATGTTTGTGAGCTGTGTGTTTGCTCGGGTGGGAGAGTGGGGGGGGGGGAAGCGAGGGTTTAATCTGCTGTCTCCGATTGGAACTGTTGTCAACATGCACATGACTCCAGCCACGTCTCCAACCCTGGACAATAGCTCCTTGTTTGACCAGTCTCTGGGGAGGAGAACAAGAGATAAACAGAGAAAGAAATCCATCTCCTATCTTCACTGGGGGGGGCGGGGGGGAGAGGTTGGGAGGCAGGGGGTTGGGAAGCCTTTGGAGCACAGATGGCTCCACACGTCTGTGGGTATGAGACTGTCACTGTGCTAGTGGGCAAATTGCTCTTCCTGGGCAGGAGATGCACGTGAGGGGGTGGGGGGGAGGCACCTGGTGGGTGGGTGAATGGATAGATGGGGAAGAAGTTCCTCTGGGTTTTGGGTACCACACTCCAAATGGTTTTGTCTGCAATGCCAGTTTCGTTACCTCACACTCTCTCTCGCTCTCTCTCCCTCTCTCGCTCTCTCTCGCGCTCTCGCTCTCTCTCTCGCTCTCTCGCTCGCTCTCTCGCTCGCTCTCTCGCTCTCTCTCGCTCTCTCGCTCTCTCTCGCTCTCTCTCTCTCTCTCGCCTCTGTTTACCAGCAGTCAGTAGGAACCCGGTTGTTAGTCGATTGGCAGATCGCTTTTCTGGGGGCAATAAACACCCCCAAAAAATGTCACTCAACCCACGGCTGTTTGTGTGGGACGCCTCTGTGCGCAGTTGGCTGCCGTGTTTCGCCCACAAAATGCACAGTCAATCCAATTTACAGTATATTCCGTGAATCGCTTTGAGACGTCTCGAAGACGAGACGGGGCACCGGGTCAGATGCCAGAGTTATTATTGATATTGTTGTTAATGAATTGTAATTGCAGAGTTAGTTTTCCCGCTCGTAACTTGGCATCCACCTCGCCCGACTCTGGTGACGTTTACTCTGGGCTAAGTAACTCCTGACTCTCTCTCCTTCTCTCCTTCTCTTCTTCTCTCTCTCTCTCTCTCTCGCTAGGTTCCCCGTATTACGACAACGTGCGGCCGCTCTGTTACAGCGACTCGGACGCTGTCCTCGTCTGTTTTGACGTCAGTCGCCCTGAAACCTTGGACAGCGCCATCAAAAAGGTGAGGAGCCTCGAGGGTCTGATCTCTGTGGAGTGGAGTCCGGCAGCTCAGTGGTTAGAGCGCTCGCCTCGCAAGGGGCACTGACTGACTCTTCTCCTGTTTCTCCTTCCTCCTCTCTCTCTCCTCCTCCTTCCAGTGGAAGACTGAGATCCAGGATTATTGCCCGACCACTAAGACCTTACTGGTTGGCTGTAAGAATGATCTCCGCACTGACTACAGCACCGTGTTGGAGCTGTCCAGCCAGAAACAAGCTCCCATTTCCCACGAGCAGGTAACGGCTTCCGGTACATTCTATTTCAGGTAGTTTTTTTTTCCCCCTGTTGACGTCGGCCATTGGTGGTGGTGTTGTTGTTCGCGTCAGGGCTGAGCTGCTGAGCAGTGCGAGGTCCGAGCCTCTTAGGGTTTCACGGCTGCTTTGCGAGGACGTCGCGATGGCCGACAAGATACCCAGTCACTACACTCCAGTGAATCCAGTGTGAGCGTATTGCGAAGTCCTCCTGACGTGAGAGGCACTGCATCAAACACAAGGGTTCGAATTGGTTACGGATTGGCTTTGACTGATTAAAGTGTTCATTTTTTTTCCCCCCTCTCTCCCTCTCCCCCCCTCTCCCTTTCTCTCCTCCCTCTTTCTCTCTCTCTCTCCTCTCTCTCTCTCTCTCTCTCCCTCTTCCTCCTCTCCCCCCAGGGCTCCCTCTCGGCCAAGCAGCTGGGGGCGGATGCGTACCTGGAGTGCTCGGCCTTCACGTCGGAGAAGAGCGTTAACAGTGCTTTCCGCGTGGCCTCGCTGGCCTGTCTCAACAGACTGAGTCCCCAGATCAAGAGCAGCCAATCCCGGAGGTTCTCCAAACGCCTCCTGACCATCCCCAGCCGCTCCGAGCTCTCCGTCGTCTCCAAAACCTTCCAGAAGCAAAAAGCCAAGAGCTGCGCCATCATGTGAAGTGGTGGTGGTGGGGCGGAGAGAGGGGAGGGAGTGTTTGGGTGGGGGGGGAGAACATGGGGGGAGGAAGGGCAGAGGGGTGGGAGGGACAATGGGGGACATTGGGAGCGGTGGGGGGGTACAACGGGGGCAGGGGAGGATTGAGGCGAGGATGGAATTGGTTGAGCAGTGGTTTGGGTGGGGGGGAGAGAGGAGTCATTGGTGTTCCATGGAGATCTGAACCATTTTGACGCTGTACCTGTGCCTGTCTGGTGGCCAAGAACTCGCCAGGAAGACCTGAGAAACCCAATGGGTCAATGATTGCTCCCCTGACATCTCGGTCTCCTTGCCCGGCCTCTGTTTTTTGGGGGGAGGGGGTTGTGGGGGATGGGGAAACCAGATGGCCGCCATGACTTTTCCCCCTCCCCTGTTAGAATTTGAGCTGTGAATTTGGACACCTGGGCTATTGGCAACCAGAATAAGTCCCAGTTTTCTCCTCCTCCCGACCCCCAAACCTCCACCCCAACCCCCACCCCCAACCCCCACCCCACAGCGCCCTCACTTTTATGGGAAGAAAAGGTAACATGGACAAAATTCTATTGGCATTGGCTTATCGGAAGCCATCTCCTTTCTCCATACAAGATGGAGAGACTGAGCCATTAATTATACAGCCTCTTATTTTTTTCTCTCGCTCTCTGCTCTATTGTGCCGTGAAATGTGTTATTCCTCTTCTCTACAGGGTGACCGCAAAATCGTGCTGTCCACCCCTATTATCTTACAAAATATATATGTATCATCATTTCTTCGAAGACTTATCAGACATTGTAACGGTCTCGGGGCTTTTTGGTCAACCTTTATGAGTAGACTCTTGTAGTTTTTGGCTTCAGCTGACTTGTCTATCATATGTATTCCCCTTTTTGTTCCGTACTCTTTCGCCTCCGGCCAAAATTGGCGGCCCCAACATATACAGTCACTAGACGTTTACGGGGTGTTCTGTGAATCACATCTTCGAGACGTCTCGAAGATGTGATGAGGCGCTGTATCAAGCGCAAGGGTCATCATTCTCATAAATCTCTGGCCAAAGGTTTCCCCCCCCCCCCCCCGTTTCACTACGCAACGCACAGTTATTACACTTCATGGGGTGGGGGAGAGGTCTGAGATGTCTCGCCAACGTGATAAAGAGCCTGATCAAATGCAGAGATTAGTGTTTATTATGTAGGAGAGGACACCGGAGTGATATCAGGGATCAATTAGGATTAGGTTGGAAACTTTGGACCCTTTGTCAGTCACTTAAATCCACCCTCACCCCCTCCTCACCACCTTAAGCCTAATGCTGCACACAATAAGAACAAGTATTGCCCATAATATTGACGTCTTCCTAGTCATAAAGTTATTCACGCTTCAATCAATCTATAGCCTGTGTTCCCTCCCCACTCCAACCCCTCTCTTTTCCCCCCTCACCCGCCAACTCCAAGCCACTATTAGTGACTGCAACGCTGGTGAATGGTCTGGGGTTTCTCTCTTTTTCTCTCCCCCCCACCCCCCCACCCACTTCCCCACCCACCCAACCTGGTCAAACCCATTCCCTCCTGTCAGACTCACACCTACATCTTGTACGTGCTGAGACACAGAGGGTGGGAGGAGGCAAGTATTTTGCAACGTAAGGAGCTTTCTTGGTGGTGGTTGCTTTTTTATGGTGGGGGTGGGGGAGGGAGAGGAAGGGGGGGTGGGGAGCGGCTGCTTGGAGGTGTTACACTAATGTGCTTTTACGTGTGGCTTCCCCGGGTTAATATTCACTCTTTAAAAGATTGGGCCTTCAAGTCTTTGGAAGGCTGTGTCGGAGACTGGTCCGTGAGTCGGTCAGTCAGTCTATCCCATCCAAAATAAAATCAGGATTCGCTGGGAACGCTCAGCAGGTCAGGCAGCATCGATGGAGAGAGGACAGTGAGTCTTTGACCTGAAACGTGAACTCACTTTCCTCTCTCCATAGATGCTGCCTGACCTGCTGAGCGTTCCCAGCGACTCCTGCTTTTTATTTCAGATGTCCAGCATCTGCAGTATTTTGCCTTTTTACTCTATCCCGCGTGTTCTGGACCCGGATTGAGTTATTGTTAAAGTGGCCGTGTTTAAATGTCCTGGGAGGAGGCGAGGGCGAGAGAGTGAGGGGCGAGGGAGTCGGCTTTTTTTTTTTGTGTGTGCCATTTTAGTATTTATTGTGTTAAGTGAGTGTGTGTGTGTGTGTGTGTGTGTGTGTGTGTGTGTTTCTGGAGGTACGTTTTTTTTTGAGTGGCGTGTTTGCCTGTTCCCGTCAACCACAGGGCGGTCCAAGTGGCGGCCCGCGGGCCGCATCCGGCCCACTGGCCGATTTCATCCAGCCCCCCCCCCATTTCATCAGGACCCCCTGGTTCCTCCGTAATCCGTAAGTGTCGTGTTTCTAGGCGGGGGCAGGGGGGACACAAAAATATTGCTTGTGTTGACCCGTTGACGTTACCCCGCCCCCCCCCCCCCCCCTCAACTAGGACACCCAGCCCTCAGCAGCCAAAAGGTTGGACCTCCTGCAGGTTGACAACCCAACTGGCTCCCTCAGCGATCTCGTTCCGTGGGTTCTAGTCTATCGTATTGTGAAACGGTGTCTGATTTGCTCCCCAGGAATCCTGTGAGCTGTGTGTTACTGTAAAAGGGCTTCCAGGGGGGAGCGCGGGGGAGCCATTGACAGAACAGTTACCAAGACTGTCGTGAGCGTAGGTTTCTCTCTCGCCCTCCGCCCTCTTCTCTCCCTCTCCCTCACCCCCCGAAATGCTGTTTCTGTAGCAAAACCTGCTGTATTTTAATGTATATATCAGCTGGGATCGCCTCTATTCAGACTTGTATATTAAACATTTTTTTTTGCTGTACAATATTTCCTTGTGGACAGAATTTAAAAACAATAAATTTGTTTTTTTTTTCTCATTCTCTTTTCGGTCTCTTCTGCCGGGGAGCGAGCGAGACACGGGCTGGGGGTGGGGGGGCGGAAAAAAAGAGGGAGAGGCGCGAGTGAGCCCGACAGCTCGTGTCGGCCTAATGGCGGTAACTGACATACTCACCTCTGCCTTGTGAGGTTGTGGTTACACACGGGAACGTGGACTTCATAGTAATAATAATCCTCGCATTTGATACAGCGCCTTATCACGTCATGGAGGCGTCTCAAAGCGCTTCACAATTATACGCTGTAAAGTGAATCGACTGGGTGTTTTGTGGGCGAAACGAGGCCGCTATTGACCGGGATTTGATTCCCGAAACCTTAGGCAATTTCGTTACTCGACACACGTCTGTGTACCGAGCGGGAACCCGGATCGCTTTCCGGGGGCAATAATCTCTTTTGGAATTTTTTTTTTAAAAAAAAGATTTATTAATAATAATAATAATAATAATTGGGTCACTAAGTCCACGACTGTGTGTGCAGGACGCCGCTGAGCGCAATTGACTGCCGCGTTTCGCCCGCAAATTACGGCTGATTTACTTTACTGTGTGTCCTGTGAAGCGCTTTGAGACGTCTCGAAGACGTGATAAGGCGCCGTATGAAATGCAATATAAACTATGACATATTCCCTCTTTCTGAGACGATTGCATTTTCTGGGTGTGTGTGGGTGGGGGTGGGGTGGGGGGGGGGGTTTAATTCACATAAAAGAAAATCCCTTTTTGCTCTCGGACTGCCTGGAATGGGGTTGCAGGGAATGGCTGGATGGTGTAGTGACTGTGAAGGGGACAAGGACTGAGTGGGAACCGCTCTGTCTCTCTCTCTCTCGTGTTGGGGCGGGCGGGCGGGCGGTCGGGGGGGGGGAAAGCTGGGGCTGAGGCTTGTTGGGAACCGCTGCGAATCTGGATTGCGATTATTAGACGCATTTATTATTCATTGAAACCCCAGGAAACCATGGCAACGAGCGCGGTCTGCTGAGCTGTCTGCGTCTGGAGCATATGCATCGCTGCCCATGATGATGGAAGGCAGAATCCATCAGCCTCCTGCTCGCGGCTGGCACGTCTGCGCAGAGAGAGCCTCCGCTTCTTAATGGGGAGGATTTTCTGCCCCCCCCCTCCCCCCCAACCCCTCCGCCAACCTCCACCCCGTCAGTTGATCTCGGTCAATTAGCATTGACCCTGTTGGGGGTTGGGGGTGTGGGGGGGGGGCGAGGGGGGCGAGGGAGAAGGGGTGACGTGAGGTTGTATTTCCTCCTGCCGTGAAAGGCGCCAGACAAGTGTAAGTTGTTGGTCTTGTCGTGCTCCCCGTGCCTCCGCCTGGCTGTGTCGGAGATTTGCTTTGAAGCCGATCGGGTTATTACACCGTCGCGGTGAAAGGCAGCGAGTGCTTTGCGGGGGAAGCTCCGCTCACTATTCCGGGAGTCGCAGAGAGTCTGAACGGATCCCGGGATAACCCTGCCCCGTCAGGAAGTTGTGGCTCTGAGCTCAGAGCCGGGTTTCAGCCAGATCAGTTGTCACCCTCTCCTCTTTACCCCCCCCCCACCCCACCCCACCACCCCATTCAAACCCTGGGGTCCCTTCTCCACCCCTCCCTCACAACACACACCCAAGCCCGTAGTGGAGTCCCACAAGCATAGTGGTTCCCAAGTGAGAGGATCGGTTCCCAGGTGAGATGAAACCTCAGGCAAGTTTCTTTACCCCACACTCCACTATTAACCCAACGGTAACTAGGAACCCAGTTGTTAGTCGATTGGCGGATCGCTTTTCCAAGGATAATAATCCCTTCAAAAGAAAATAAGAATTTGGTCACTCAATCCACGACTGTATGTTGGGCACTGCTGTGCGCAATTGGTTGCTGCGTTTTGCCCACAAAATGCGGTCACTACACTTTACAGTGTATTCTGTGAAGCGCTTTGAGACGTCTCGAAGACGTGATAAGGCGCTGTATCGAATGCAAGGATTGGTATAATATTATTTTCAGGTCGTGCTTGAAGACCTTCCTCTTCGCCAGTGCTTACGGTCGCCTCCCCCGCTCCCCCTGGCTCGGCATCGGGCTCCACCACTGTTAGGTCCTCTCACTTGCGAACCGCTAGACTTGTAGGACTCCACTTCCGGCTCGGGTGTGGGTTGTGGGGGAGGGGTGGAGAAGGGACCCCAGGGTTTGAATGGGGTGTGGGGGAGAGATGCCTCTGGCGAGTTGTTGTTGTTTCCACCATTCCTGAGATTGGGAACAGAAAACCTGGCGTCCAACGTTTAACTGGGAAGGTCGGAGGGAGGGAGCGAGGAAGGGAAGTGAGAGCTTTATGATGTTGAGGAGAAAGTACTTTTACATAAGGAACCATAATAGGAGCCAACGCCTGGAATGCAGCCAAAGCCCACAGCTCGGGATGGTACATGTGTTGTATTTATAAGGCTCCCGTCAGCCTCTATCAGGGCTGATTTGCTCCTTGGCTCCCGGATCCTGGTCAAGGAGGCCCAAGGCTCTCTTTGTGCTCCCGTCACGTTCTTGTTGGAGCGTAAACCAAACGCCGGAAGCTGAGCAGCGAGAGGGAGGAGGGAGGAGGGATTGCAATTTGCTGTGTACCAACGGCAGCCTTGTTTGCCTACAAAACGGCTCACAAAACCCTTTCGCAACGACTGGTTCCAGCCTCCTCCTTGTCCTCCGGACCCTCCACCCCCCCCCCACCCACCCCCCACCATCGGCGGCCGTGCTTTCAGCCGCTACTCCCCGAAGCCGTGGAACTCTCTCCCTCAATCCCTGTGCCTTGCCCCCCGCGCCTCTCCTCTCGCCCCATTTTCAATGTAAATGCTGTGCAAGTGCAAGTTGTTGTTGTTGATGTTTACTACCCTTAATAACAATCTGTACCTTTGACACAACGCCTTCCAGGGTGCGAGGATGCCTCAGAGCGCTTCGCAGGATGTACCCCCAAAGTGTAGTGACTGTGTGTTTTGTGAGAAGAAGGACAAGAAAGAGGTGTTTCTTTCTCTTTGGGGTCCTGGTTGACAAGTCATCGTCTCCTCCCACTCCCCCCACCACTCAGATAAATTGCTTGTTCACTCCATGGCTGGTTATGAGGATATCCTCTCCCCCCCCCCCACCTTCAAATCCCTCCTAACGACTTTCCTGTTTTGATCGTACTTGTGGTCACCTCCCCCCATCCCTCTCCCCCTGGCTCGGGGTCAGCCTCCGCCACTGTCAAGCGCCCCGGGACGCTACCCCGCGTGAAGGGCGCTGTGTCCAATGCAAGTTGTCGTTGTTGTGCGTAGCCCAGACACAGTGCCACCTCCTGCCTATTGCCTGCCTTTTCATTCAGAACTCTGCAGCTCGTGTACTGTCCCGCACCAGGCTTCGGGACCACATCACTCCCACCCTCACCCTCGCCCTCCCCCTCACCCTCGCTCGCCTCCACTGGCTCCCCATCCCCCAGAGGATCGAATTCAAGATCCTCATCCTCACCTACAAGGCCATTCACGGCCTCGCTCCCTCCTACCTCTCCGACCTACTATCCCCCTACCTACCCGCCCGAACCCTCCGTTCCTCTGGCTCCGGTCTGCTCCACATCCCCCGCCCCAACCGCCCTACCATCGGTGGCCGGGCCTTCAGCCTCTCAGCCCCGAGGCTCTGGAACTCTATCCCCCAGTGCCTTCGCCGCTTCCTCCCTTTCCTCCTTCAAGGCCGGTCTCAAGACCTTTCTCTTTGACCTTCAGCCTTCAGCTCCCCTCTCGACTCTCTACCCCCTCCTCGCTCCCTCCCTTCCCTCCCCTCACCATTTCTCCCCAATGCTCGGGTCCTGACCCAACTGTACAGCGCCTTGGGACGTCCTCCCGACATGAAAGGCGCTCAATAAATGGAATCTTGTTGTTGTTGTTGCCTACGATGACAGTCACTACACTCAACAGCTATTCTCTCCACAATTAGACGGCAGCGGAGTGGCTGGTCCCACACTGTTGGACCTCTGTCAGCTCGCCGCATTAATCAGCCCCGTCACCGATGCAGTCAGTGTTGCAGCTGGGAAGCTGCCTTGTTGGGTGTCTGCTTCCCCCTGTTGGTGTCTCGCCAGCGCCGCAAGGAGCTCTCAGTCTGGTCCAGAGAGCCTTCAGCACAGTGATGGTATTGGTTAGAGCCCTCACCTCGCAAGCGAGAGGAACTGGATTCGATTCCTGGGCAGCGCGAAACCTGAGCGAAGAACCTAACCTCAGTGGTTAGAGCACTCGCTTTGCAAGTGAGAGACCTGAGTTCAATCCCAGGCAGGTCAGGGGGAAACCTTGGGCAAGTTTCCTCCCTCCACACGATATTTGGTGAGCGAGCAGTTAAGTAGGGACCCTCAAGCGCTCCGGGAATCTACCGTGTGTGAAGGGCACGATATGAATGCAAGTTGTTCTTGTTGCTGTTGGAGTCCTGTTTACAGTCACTTTACAGTGTGTTCTGTGAAGCGCTTTGGGACGTCCTCCCGACGTGAAAAGCGCTATATCAAAATGCGAGGATTATTATTATTATTATGTTGTTGGTCGATTGGCGGATTGCTTTCCGGTGAATAATAATCCTTCCCAAAAGAAAAAAAAAATCCACGACTGTTTGTGGGACACTGCTGTGCGCAATTGGCTGCTAGGCTTTGCCCACAAAATATACAGTCAATTTCCCCAAATAAGAAATCCCATTAAGAGATGCTGCAAAATAGCCCCTCCCACTTTCGCTCGCCCCCTTTGAGTGAGTGACAGGCAGCTGCCGTTCCTCCCGCGCTAGGGGACGTTGTCCTTGGATGGTGATGGCGGTGGAACCTCGCGAGCATGCGCAGAGAGTGGCCTCCCGGGAAGTGTAGTTCTATGTGCGTGCGGCGGTGGCTGTACTCGGCGCATGCGTAGTGCGCGAACCATCCGGTTGTTGTCCGGCTCTGTTCTCGGGCGCATGCGCCACGCAGGGGACACTGGGAAGAGTCGTCCGCGGCTGTGCACGGCGCGTGCGCGACGCAAGGGACGCCGGGGAGTGTAGTTCGCGGTTGTACTCGGCGCATGCGCGGTCGCCACAGACCGCAAGTCCCAGAGTGCCCTGAGAGCAATGGCGGCGGTGCCGAGGCCCCGCGGGCTGTGAGCAGGTGAGTCCCGGGCTTTTCGGGCCTGGTCCCTGCACCTTCGGCTCCGGGGAGGGGGTAGCCTCAGGATGCCGGTAACACGCCCACAGAACACCCCCCCACACCCCACCACACAGACCTCCCCCCCCCACACACACACAGACCCCCCCCCCACCCACACACAGACCTCCCCCCCCACACACAGACCTCCCCCCCACACACACACACACACCTCCCCCCACACACACACACACACCTCCCCCCCACACACACACACACACACACCTCCCCCCAACACACACACACACACACCTCCCCCCCCCCCCACACACAGACCTCCCCCCCCCCCACACACACACCACACAGACCTCCCTCCCCACACACACACAGACCTCCCCCCCCCCCCACACACAGACCTCCCCCCCCCCCCCACACACACACACAGACCTCCCCCCCCCACACACACACAGACCTCCCCCCCCCCCACACACACAGAGACCTCCCCCCCCACACACACACACAGACCTCTCCCCCCCCCACACACACAGACCTCCCCCCCCCACACACACAGACCTCCCCCCCCCCACACACACACAGACCTCCCCCCCACACACACACACACACAGACCTCCCCCCCCCACACACACACAGACCTCCCCCCCCCACACACCACAGACCTCCCCCCCCCCACACACAGACCTCCCCCCCCCCACACACACACAGACCTCCCCCCCCCCCTCCACACACACAGACCTCCCCCCCCCCTCCCACACACACAGACCCCCCCCCCCACACACACAGACCTCCCCCCCCCTACACACACACAGACCTCCCCCCCACACACACACACAGACCTCCCCCCCTCCCACATACACAGACCTCCCCCCCCCCCACACACACAGACCTCCCCCCCACACACACACAGACCTCCCCCCTCCCACACACACAGACCTCCCCCCCCCCCTCCCACACACACAGACCTCCCCCCCCCCCACACACACACAGACCTCCGCACACACACACACACAGACCCCCGCGCACACACACACACACACAGACCTCCGCACACACACACAGACCCCCCCCACACACACAGACCTCCCCCCCACACACACACAGACCTCCCCCCCCCACACACACAGACCTCCCCCCCCCCTCCCACACACACAGACCTCCCCCCCCCGCCCCCCACACACACACAGACCTCCCCCGCACACACACAGACCTCCCCCCCCACACACACACACACAGACCTCCCCCACACACACAGACCTCCCCCCACACACACAGACCCCCCCCCACACACACACAGACCTCCCCCTCCCACACACACACACACACAGACCTCCCCCCCACACACACAGACCTCCCCCACACACACACAGACCTCCTCCCCCACACACAGACCTCCCCCCCACACACACAGACCTCCCCCCCCCCCACACACACAGACCTCCCCCCCTCCCACACACACAGACCTCCCCCCCCACACACACAGACCTCCCCCCCTCCCACACACACAGACCTCCCCCCCCACACACACAGACCTCCCCCCCTCCCACACACACAGACCTCCCCCCCCCACACACACAGACCTCCCCCGCACACACACAGACCCCCCCCCACCCACACACAGACCTCCCCCTCCCACACACACACACACAGACCTCCCCCCACACACACAGACCCCCCCCCACACACACACAGACCCCCCCCCACACACACAGACCTCCCCCCACACACACATGACCTTCCCCCCACACACACACAGACCTCCCCCCCACACACACAGACCTCCCCCCAGACACACAGACCTCCCCCACACACACACCTCCCCCCCACACACACAGACCTCCCCCCCACACACACAGACCTCCCCCCCCACACACACAGACACAGGTCGGAGCTTGTAATAATGATTATTTGATGTCGCGCCTTATCACGGCGTCGAGATATCTCAAGCAAAGCGCTTCACGGGATATCCTGTAAGGTGTAGTGACTGTGTGTCTGGTGGGCGAAACGCGGCGGCCAATGTTGCACTGCAACGTCCCCACAGACAGCCGTGGATTGAGTGTCCGAGTGTTTTTTTGTTCTGGGGTGGTTATTACCCCCGGAAAAGTGATCCGCCAATCGACTGACAACCGGATGCCTATGGACTGTTGGTAAACAGAGGCGTGTGGTGCCTAAGGTTTCACCTCCTCTTGGAATCAGACGCAGGTGAACGCTCTAACATCTACGCTGAGGGATTCCAATAGCAGCCCAACGGTGGGGGTGGGGGGGTTCGTAACCCAGCGATACAGGCTTGTGGCCCGCGTGAGGTTTCATTTGCATTTTTGTGTTTTGCAGCAGTTTGGTGACAGTACTGAACCGAAGATTTGCCGTTTTGCCTCGGAACGGTAAGGTTTCTTCCCTATTAATATATTAATAATCTTTACATTTGGCGCAGCGCTTTGTCGCGTCAGGAGGGTGTCTCAAAGCTTACTGTGTATTTCGTAGATGAACGTGGCAGCCAATTTACCTCCAATAACGTCTCGCCAACAGCCATGAGGTGAATGACTGATATCTTGTTCTGAAGCTAATAGTAACTAGTTTGAAGCTGTCAGTCAGTCTCACTCTCATCCGAGTTAGGGGATGCGGATTCAAGCTCCTAAATTGGGAACGTTGAGATCACAGTCCTAAGCTGATGCTCCGGCACAGAGCTGGGGAAACGCTGCATTGTCAGAGGTGCCACTCTTGGGAATACATGTTAAATCAAGGTCCCATCTGCGTTTCTTCAAATCAATGGTAAAGATGCTGCAACACTGTTGGAAACGATAATAATAATAATAATAATAATCCTTGCATTTTGATATAATGCTTTTCACGTCGGGAGGACGTCCCAAAGCGCTTCACAGAACACACTGTGAAGTGAATTGACTGTATATTTGTGGGCGAACGCGGCAGCCAATTGCGCACAGCAATGTCCCACAAACAGTCATAGATTCAAAATGACCAATTTATTATTGTTTTTGGTTTTGGAGGGATTATTATTAGGCTCTGTGTGGAGTAAGGAAACTTGCCCAAGGTTTCGCCCTCTGCCGGGGATTGAACTCAGGTCTCTCACTTGCAAAGCAAGTGCTCTAACCACTGAGCTACAGGATAAGGGAGTTTCTCCAGGCTGACTACTCTCCAGAAAAAGTTGTGGAGTTCCAAAGGATGGGGGCGGAGAGACTGAATGCCCGGCTGCCCAGGGTCAGGACTGGAATTCAAAGAAATTAACCTTCCCATAATCATCATCATAATAATAATAATCCATGCATTTGACGTAGCGCCTTATCACTTCGTTGAGACGTCTCAATTAATGTTTCGCCCACAAAGTATACAGTCAATTCCCTTTACAGTATATTCTGTGAAGCGGTTTTGAGGAAACGTCTCGAAGATGTGATTTAGGCGCTGCATCAAATGCAAGGATTATTATTCATTATCAATTAATCATTCATGTCATGGCTGGTTGTTGGACGCTGCTGCTCGCAGATTGGGCCAGTTGTGTCAGTCACAGTCACTGCACTTGACAGCAAATTCCTGTGAAGCGTTTTGGGGTGTTTTGCAGGTGTTACAGGTGCGGTGTCAAAGGATGGAAGGATTGTTAGTTAAGCTGTCTTGTGTTCCCGATAGATGGTCGGCGAGATCATGGAAAGGAAGAAATCCCCCGACCGGGCGAACTCCAAAGAGCGGGAAAGGGAGCGGGAGAAGAAACGTTCCCGATCGCGATCCCGAGACCGGGAGAGGAAACGCTCCAACTCCAAAGAGAGGAAGCATCTACGATCCCGGGACAGGAAGAGATCACGGTCAAAATCCGTGGAGCGGGACATCGAGAGGTCAGTATCGGGTCCCGAGCTGGGGGTTGGGATCAAGAGGGTGGAGGGTGGGAAGGTGGGTGTAGGAGGGTGACTGAAGGGGAGGTCGAAGAGGAGGGTCTTGAGATGAGTCTTGACAGAGGCAAGGGAGGGGGTAAGGCAAAGGGACTGTGGGATGGGGCAGAGAGGCTGAAGGCCTGATCGCTGACGGTCTCGACTGGAGTTAACCTTCCCAGTCTTGATATAATAATGATAATAATCCTTGCATTTGATATAACGCCTTATCACATCTTCGAGACGTCAAAGTACTTCACAGAATATACTGTAAAGTGTAGCGACTGCGTGTCTTGTGAGCCACGTAAGCCAAACCAAAGTGGGAGAAAAAAAAACACAGGGCTCCTGTTCTCTCTGAGGGTGGTGTCTGCGTCTGTGACCAGCTCTTAACTCTTACAGAGATCGACACCACGGGAAGGACAAAGACCGAGAGCGCGGGAAGAAGGATCGAGACAATCACCGGAAAGACAAGCTGAGGAAGCGATCGAGGTGAGAAATGGAGCCAAACCGCGCGTGGGTGGGTGGGTGGGTGTCTGTCCGTCCGTCTGGGTGCCCAGTCCTGTGTCACGCTGGACACCTGAAACCTTCAGCACTCTAGTTTCATACAGACGTATTATTCCGTTCCAATCAATATCTCTGGGATTTCCATGTGTAGGTGGGATGCATGGAACTCTCGATTTGGTTTAGCTCGGTGATGGGTTTCCGCATGACAGACACCCCCGGAAAGCGATCCACCAATCGCCTAACAACCGGGTTCCTACGTACTGCTAGGTAAACAGAGGCGCGTGTGTGGAGTAAGGAAACTTGCCTAAGGTTTCACTCTGCCCGGGAATCAAACCTAGGTCCCCTCGAGTGCTCTAACCACTATGCTACAGGACTCCCAGTAAGGTGGGGAGCAGGGTTTGCTGGAGAGCGTTCA
Source organism: Callorhinchus milii (assembly GCF_018977255.1). Lineage (NCBI taxonomy): Eukaryota > Metazoa > Chordata > Chondrichthyes > Chimaeriformes > Callorhinchidae > Callorhinchus > Callorhinchus milii. The sequence continues at coordinate 2,568,194 of NW_024704768.1, forward strand.
GGAGCAGCAAGTCTTGCTGGTTTCCCAGCCTCCCCCACGCCCCCCCACTCCCTCCTCAATCTCCCGATCATCACGGCTGCTGTTTCAGGCTGTTTGAGGAACGTAACCGCCCCCTTCTCTCTCCACAGGAGCAACTCCCCGAATAAATTAAGGGACTCAAAATTTCGGAAAGACAAGGATATCAAGAGGGAGGAGGACGAGGAAGAGGAGAAGAAGAAAGCAAAGGTGGGTTCGATGGAGATCAGTTTCCTGCATGTTGGGGCTGCCCCCCCGAGCAGGTCATTGATAGATATTCTGACACCCACCCCCTCCCCACGCTCTGTGCCGTTACTGATCTCAGCCCTGCTCTGCGCTGAGTGCCTGGTGTTGTACAGTTCAAGATCCTGGTCTTCACCTTCAAAAGCCCTCCATGGCCTCGCTCCTCCCTACCTCTGTGACCTCCTAACCCCCTACCAACCTGTCCGTTCCCTACACTCAGCGGGCTATGGCCTGTTTCATGTCTCCCCGCCTTGCCAGCCCCACCATCGATGGGCGGGCCTTCAGCCACTCTGCCCCCACCCTCTGGAACTCCATCCCACAGTCCCTCCACCTCGTCACCTCCCTCGCCTCCTTCAATACCCTCCTCTTCGACCCCGCCTTTGGTCACCTTCCTACCCCTACCCTCCCCGCCCTCCACCCCGTCTGATCCCAACCACCAGCGCGGGTGCGGATTCCTGACTGTCCAGTGCCTTGGAAAGTCCTCTTGATCGTGAAAGGCGGCGTGTAAATATAATTTGTTGTTGTTGTGTGAAGCGTTGTGAGACGGTGTGCCGTGTAAGTGCGAGCCGCTGCAGTAACGCTGCGTGTGGTGTGATTTCAGGCACAGCCCCTCTCGCTGGAGGAACTCCTGGCCAAGAAGAAAGCTGAAGAAGAAGCAGAGTCCAAGGTACCAGAGACCGGGTCCTTCTGCCCTGACAGCGTCATTTTCATCGGGGGAGGTGTGGGGTTGAGATCAGGACGGGTGGAGGGCGGGCATAGAAGGGTGGCCAAAGGCTCAGTCGAAGCGGAGCGTCTTGAGACATGCCTTGAAGGTTGCAAAGGGAGGGAGCGAGGCAAGGAGAACATGGGATGGAGTTCCATAGGATGGGGGCAGAGAGGCTGAAGGCCCGACCGCCAATGGTGGGATGGGGGCCGTGGAGCAGGGATGGGGCCATGGAGCAGGCCAGAGCCTGCTGAGCGGAGGGAGAGGACAGGCTAATATGGGAATCGCAACACAAATAATTTAAGTCTGATCTGTCTCTCGGGTTTGCTCCCCAACACCCTTTAGTAAGATTCCTAAAGTGTGCCTGCCGTCCTTGAGCTGCCAACCATTCCCTTGGGCAAGTTTCCTTCCTCCAAATGCCTCCGTTTACCCAGCAGTAAGTCGGAAGCCGGTTGTTAGTTGATTAGTGGATCTGGCTTTGCTCCGTGTCTCCTCAGAACTAGTGGGAACCTGCGCTCGCGTCACGTCCCCCTCCTGTCCTTGGTGTCGCGAGCGCAGGGTTTTTCAAGTGCGGGTTAACAAGGATCCTTTGCCCCTTTCCCGTTTTCCCCCCCACCCACCCACCCCTCCTCCTCTCTGTGTCACAGCCCAAGTTCCTGTCCAAAGCCGAGCGGGAAGCGGAGGCGATACGGCGACGGCAGCTGGAGGTGGACGAACGCCGGAAAGTCCAGGATGACGAGCGGAAGAAACGGAAACAATTCCAGGAATTGGGAAGGAAAATGCTGGGTGCGTGAGTGTGAGGGGAAAGGCCGTAAATACCGTGTGTGTGTGAATATCTATAAGGATTATCGACTGGAAACTCCAGCTCTGTCTTGTCACAGTATCTCAAAAGAGCATTCGTCCTTCCCACGGAACTGCAGTAGCGTGTAGTGACTGTGTACTTTTATTACTGACTAATGCAGCAGTTGATTTGCAGTCAGCACCTCTGACAATGCAGGGTCTCCCCCCACATCCCAACCCCCCCCCCCCCCCCTCCCCCCGTGTCGCACAGGACTCCGGTCTGCTTCACGTCCCCGCGCCTTGCCCACCTCACCATTGGCAACAACAACAACAAGATTCCATTTATAAAGCCTTCAGACTCCCTGCCCCCACCCTTTTTAACTCCATCCCAAAGTCCTTTTGCCCCCCCCCCCACTCCCTTGCCTTCTTCAAGACCCTCCTCTTCAACCGTGCCTTTTGGTCACCCTCCACCCCTCCTGATCCCAGCTCGGGTGCGGATCCCTGACTGTCCAGCGCCTTGGGACGTCCTCCTGCCGTGAAAGACACAGTGTAAATGTAATTAGTTGTTGTTGTAGTTGAATGTCAGACTGGACTGTGAGCTCAGAGACCCTGACTTGGGGCTTGAACCCACAACTTCCCGAGCCAGAGGTGAGAGAGCTACCGACTGAGCCAGGCTGCTGGAAGGTGGATCTGGCTGTTAGAGTAATGTCTTGCCCCTCCTACAGAGGACCCGCAGGAGAGAGACCGGCGTGAGCGGAGGGAGAGGATGGAGCGGGAGAGCCAGGGAAACGAAGAGGAAGGTGGCCGACTGAAGATTCGCGAAGAGAAAGACAAGACCAAAGAGCTGCAGGCGATCAAGGTAGCCATCTGTGAGCCCTACACGGCTGGTGTGCGTGTATGTGTGTGTGTGGATTTCGCGCTGTGTGCGCGTGTGTGTCGCCCTGTGCGTGTGTGTCGCGCTGTGCGTGTGTGTCGCGCTGTGTGTGTGTCGCGCTGTGTATGTGTTGTACTGTATGACTGACTGGTGTGTATTTTACAGGAACGCTACCTGGGGGGAGTTAAGAAACGTCGGCGAACACGACACCTGAATGACAGGAAGTTTGTGTTTGAATGGGACGCGTCTGAAGACACATCCCTGGATTATAACCCCTTGTGAGTATCCTCCACACCCTGTGTTGTAGGTGGGTCATACAAACTCCTCTCAGCAGCCACTCAAATACCCAACACTGACCGTGCCGCTCGATGCTTGTGTTAACTCTTTAAGCCTCAGGTCTGGTGTACAGCACCGAGAGCAGCCTCAGTGCTACCTTGTGGATGGAAGTTGTGCAAAAATATCTGTGTACTTCTGTCTGCTGGTGTCCGGTGGTGTGATGCTGTTTTGTGTGGTGGAGAAGAGAGGTGTGTGAACACACTGTGTGTGTGAATGTCCGTGCGTGTGTGAATATGTGTGTGTCTGGTGTGCTTTGTGTGTGTCTGTCGTGCTCTGTGTGTGTCTGTGTGTGTGAAGAAGAAAATGAATTGGGAAGCGGGAGAGAGCGAGAGAGAACGATGGGTCTTGTCCTCAGTGAGTATGGCTGAAGGGAGCTTCTCTGTGACCAGGTACAAAGAGCGACATCACGTGCAGCTCCTGGGCCGAGGATTCATCGCTGGCATCGACCTGAAGCAGCAGAAACGTGAGCAGTCGCGCTTCTACGGGGACCTGATGGAAAAGAGACGGACGCTGGAGGAGAAGGAACAGGAGGAGTGAGTCCGGCTCTCGCTCGTCCTTAATAATAATAACCCTTGCATTTGATTTAGTGCCTTATCACGTCGTCGAAACGTCTCCACGCCCTTCGCAGGATACACTGTACAGTGGATTGACTGTGTATTTTGTGGGTGACAGCCAATTGCGCACAGCAGTGTCTCCACAAAGAGTCCTGGATTGAGTTGACACTTTTTTGGGGTGGGAAGGAGTGGGGTGTGTTGATTACCGCCGAAAAGCAATCCGACAGTAGACAAACAACCGTGTTCCTACTTAATGCGAGGTAAACAGAGGCGTGTGTGTGTGGAGTAAGGAAACTTGGCTAAGGTTTTGCCCCGCCTGGGAATCAAACCTGGGTCATCTCGCTTACAAGAGGACCAAGCCGTTGGCCCTTCAGCCTCTCTGCCCCCACCCTTTGCAACTCCATCCCGTAGTCCCTCCCGCCTCACCCCTTCTCTCGCCTCCTTCAAGACCTTCCTCTTCGACCGAGCCTTCAGTCACCCCTTCCCCCAGCCTTCCTGCCGTCCACCCCTCCTGCAACTCCCAGCTCGGGTCCAAATCCCTGACAGTCCAGTCCAGCACCTCAGGGCGTCCTCCCGATGTGCGAGGCGCTGGGTAAATGTAATGTGTTGTTTTTGGGGTGTGTTGCGCAGGGCAAGGTTACGGAAAGTGAGAAAGAAGGAAGCCAAGCAGCGCTGGGACGATCGGCACTGGTCGCAGAAGAAACTGGACGAGATGACGGAGAGGGACTGGAGAATTTTCCGGGAAGATTACAGCATCACCACCAAGGGTGGCAGAATTCCCAACCCCATCCGGTCCTGGAAAGATTCCAGCATGCCGGCCCACATCCAGGAGGTCATTGACAAGTGTGGCTATAAGGTAAGCCTGGAGTCCCTGTAGCTCAGTGGTTAAGAGCACTCGCCTCGCAAGCGAGAGGACCTGGGTTCGATTCCCGGGCAGGGAGAAACGTTGGGCAAGTTTCCTTACTCCCCACACACGCCTCTGTTTACCTACCCCGCAGTAAGTGGGAACCCGATTGCTAGTCGATTGGCAGATCACTTTCCCCCGGGGTAATATTCCCTTCAAAAAAATATATAATAATAATAAATTGGTCGCTTCAATCCACGACTGTTTGTGGGGACGCTGCTGTGCGCAATTGGCTGTCGCGTTTCGCCCACAAAATACACAGTCAATTCACTGTACAGTGTATCCTGAGAAGCACTTTGAGACGTCTCAACGACGTGATCAGGCGCTATATCAAATTCAAGGATTATTATTGAACCCACAAACCTTCTGACCCAGAAGCAAGAGCGCAGACTGCCCCACGGGCTTTATTAAGCGCCGCTTCTGCCGTCTCTTCTTCGCACCGCAGCCCAGTGTTTTGGGGGTTCAGCCGGGTGTCTGACACGCACACCCTTTGCTGTGTTACAGGATCCCACTCCCATCCAGCGCCAAGCCATTCCCATCGGCCTGCAGAACCGGGATATCATCGGCGTGGCTGAGACCGGCAGCGGCAAAACAGCCGCCTTCCTCATTCCTCTGCTGGTCTGGATCACCACCCTCCCCAAGCTGGACAGGTAAGGTACTGGAGCCTGACCGGCACGAGTGGGAGGGTGGAGAGGGGGAGAGAGAGGGGGGGAACGGACGGGGAGTGGGAGAGAGAGAGACAGAAAGCCAGAGAGAGAGAGGGAAGGGGAGCGAGGGGTGGGAGAGTGAGAGTGGAAAGGAGAGAAAGGGGGAGGGAGTAAAAAGAGAAGGGAGTGGGAGAGATGTGGAAGGACCGACGGAGGAAGAGAGGGAGGGGGGAGCAAGGGAGAGGGAAGGAGAGCGAGAGAGTGCTTGAGAAGGAACAAATGAGGGAGGTGAGTGAGAGAGAGAGCGCGACGGGCTTTGTGTTTGTTGTATCTGTGGTGTGTGACCTCCGCTGTGTCCCCCGGGTGCACAGGCTGGAGGAGTCCGACCAGGGTCCGTACGCCATTATCCTGGCTCCCACCCGCGAGCTGGCACAGCAGATAGAGGAGGAGACCATCAAGTTCGGCAAACCCCTCAGCATCCGCACCGTGGCCGTGATCGGAGGCATCTCCCGAGAGGATCAGGGCTTCCGCCTGCGCATGGGGTGTGAGGTGAGTTCTCCCCCACCCCTTCACCCCCGCACACAGATTTGTTTTTGATCTGTTTGGTTTTGTCCGACACGAAGAGTGCAGGAGGCAGGGAAACCCGAGGGGAGACAGGGACGTGGGAACAAATGAGGAGTGATCGATCAAACAATCAGGGTGTGACTTCAGCCCAGTGACGATGCCGGGAGGGGATCAGTGTGTGGGGATGGGGGAGTGGGAGGGGTATTTTGTAAGTTTTTTTTTTTCCCAGCCGGGTGTCTGACACGCACGGAAACCCGTCACCGTGACCAGCCGGGTGTCTGACACGCACGGAAACCCGTCACCGTGACCAACCGGGTGTCTGACACGCACGGAAACCCGTCACCGTGACCAGCCGTGTGTCTGACACGCACGGAAACCCGTCACCGTGACCAGCCGGGTGTCTGACACGCACGGAAACCCATTACCGTGGCTTAAGAGTCTCAAAACCCGACTGAGAATTCCCCACATCCCACCCACACATGGAAACCGCAGAGATAGATTGTCAGAATGGAATGCGCTCTCTCTCTCTCCCTGGAGGGACGCCCCGTGCTTACCTAATTCCGGAGAGTATTAGGCGCACGTTGGCGAGAGCCAAGGCTTGGGGGGAAAGCCCAGAGTGTGCGTTGGGGTAACTGCTGGAGTCTAACCAGCTAAACCCACACATAGCTTGGCCATTGGGATAGAGATTGGGGGAGGGAACATAGTAATAAGAGTATTACTTATTCAGCCTTCCGAGACTTACGTAATTCTATAAGATCATGGCTGATCTGTACTTTAACTCAATTTACCTGCCTTAGCCCTGTATCCCTTGATACCCTGACAAACATTTGTCCACCACAGTCTTGAAGATGTGAACGGATCCAGCATCCACAGCATTTTGGGGGAGAGCGAGAGAGAGAGAGAGATTTCCACTAACCCTTTGGGTGGTAAACTGCTTCCTGATTCCACTCCTAAATGGCCTGGCCCTAATTTTAAGATTATGCCGCCTTGTTTTGGAAAGAGAGTGGGGTGGGGAAACGAGAGAGAGAGGGGGCGCGGAGCGACTGACAGAGAGAGAGCGAGAGAGAGCAGTGATCGTGTGTGTGTTGCCGGCAGATTGTGATCGCGACACCGGGTCGGTTGATTGATGTCCTGGAGAACCGGTACCTGGTGCTGAGCCGCTGCACCTATGTGGTGCTGGACGAGGCAGACAGGATGATTGACATGGGCTTCGAGCCCGACGTGCAGAAGATTCTGGAGTACATGCCCGTGTCCAATCAGAAGCCCGACACCGACGAGGCCGAGGATCCGGAGAAAATGATGGCCAACTTTGAGTCGGGAAAGCACAAGTACAGACAGGTACACGGGGGTGGGGGCTGGGACAAGTGGGGGTGGGAGCAGGGACACGGGACAGGTAAACAGGGCAAGTAATTCACAGAGACCTGTCGCTCAGTGGTTAAAGCACTCGCCTCGCAAGCGAGAGGACCCGGGCAGGGCAAAACCTTAGACGGGTTTCCTTACTCCACACACACAGCTTCTGTTTAACCGTCAGTAAATAGGAACCCGGTTGTTAGTTGATTGCTTTCCGGGGGTAATAATCCCCTCCAAAAAAAAAAAACATCTGGATATCCTGTGAAGCGCTTTGAGACGTCTCGACGACGTGACAAGGTTCTATATCAAATTATTATTATTATTATTGCATTGACTCAGGGTAGGGACATGGGGCAGGGAATGCGACGGGGAGAGTAATAATAATAATACTTGCATTTGATTGAGCGCCGTATCACGTCTTCGAGAACGTCTCAAAGCGCTTCACAGGAAACACTGTAGAGTGGAGTGAAACATGGCACTAGGCTGCACGGGGAGGGAAGGTAAGAGGGAGGGAGGGAGGGTGGGTGGATGGGTGTGTGTGACCCTTCCTCATGTTGTTGTCTGTCGCTTGTCTCCCCGGGGTGGCAGACGGTGATGTTCACGGCCACCATGCCGCCCTCGGTGGAGCGCTTGGCTCGCAGTTACCTGCGGCGCCCGGCTGTGGTGTACATCGGCTCAGCCGGCAAACCTCACGAGCGTGTCGAGCAGCGGGTCTACCTGATGTCGGAGGGTGAAAAGAGGTAGGTGCCTCCCAGCAGGGCAGTCCCTGTACTGTACACCACCCCCTCCTACCTCTAGTGACCTTCTAACGCCCTACCAACCTGTCCGCTCGCCGGGCTCCGGACTGCTTCGCGTTCCCCGCCCCACCCCACCACCGACGGGTGGGCTTTCAGCCTCTCTGCCCCCCCCACACCCCCCACCCACCCTCTGGAACTCCATCCCACAGTCCATTACGCCTCGCCCCCTCCCTTGCCTCCTTCAAGACCCTCCCTCCTCTTCGACCGACAGTGCCTTCGGTCGCCCTCCTACCCCTACCCTCCCCGCCCGCCACCCCTTCCTGATCCCAACCACCAGCTGACTGTCCAGTTGTTGATGGTGACACCAACCACGTTGCACACACGACACAGATTTTCTCTCTCTCTCTCTCTCACACTCTTTCTCTGTCCTTCGCTCTTACCCATTCTCTCTCCCACCCCCTCCCTCTCCCCCACTCTCTATCTCCCCCCGCCTCACATCCCGCCAGCTCTCCCCCTCTCGCCCGCTTAATCTCTTTCCCCTCCATCTCACGCCCTCTTTCTACCACCTCCCTCTCGCCCCCTCTCTCTCTCTCTCTCTCTCTCTCTCTCTCCCCCTCTCACCCGCTCTCTCTCTTTCCCCCCCCTCCCTCACTCTCACCTCTCTGGAGAGCTGGTGCTGTGAGGAGCACGTGAGGGTGGGCGACGGGGGGATGGGGGGGGTGCAGTACTCACCCACCTAGCCTGGAGTTCTCGCCCATTGGCGGTGACGAGTGTGTTTTTTTTGGGGGGGTAACTTTACAGGAAGAAGTTGCTAATGATCCTGGAGCAAGGCTTCGATCCGCCCATCATCATCTTCGTCAACCAGAAGAAGGGCTGTGACGTGCTGGCTAAGTCCCTGGAAAAGATGGGGGTAAGTTACCGTAGCCAAGTGGTTAGAGCGCTCGCCTCGCATGCGAGAGGACCTGGGTGTTTGGGTTTGTTTAACTGGGTGCCCGACGCAGACGGAAACCCATCACGGTGCTTTAGTCTGTCCAGAGATCCGCGTGTACAGTATTGGGTGGAAATTTTGATGCGATTCCCACTAATATCTAATAATACTAATATCTCTCTCTCTCCCCTCTCCGCGCCCCTTCCCCCCCCCCCCTCCCCGAAATAATAATTTGGTCACTCAATCCTTGACCGTTTGTGGGAGCCGCTGCGCTCAATTTGCTGCCGTGTTTCACCCACAGAACACGCAGTCACTGCACTTTACAGTGTGTCCTGTGAAGAGCTTTGAGGCGTCTCGACGACGTGATAAGGCGCCATATCAAATGCCAGGGTTATTATTATTATTGTTATTATTTTTATTAATATCCCCGTGGCCCCTCGCTGGTGAAACAGTGACCAGGGTGGGTCATTAGCGGCCCCTCCTGTTCCTAGCCTGTTCCCCGAAGGATAAACTACCTCTTCCCCTCTCTACAGTACAATGCCTGTACACTGCACGGCGGCAAGGGCCAGGAGCAGAGAGAGTTTGCTCTGTCCAACCTCAAAGCCGGGGCCAAGGACATCCTGGTGGCCACGGACGTGGCCGGGAGAGGTATCGACATCCATGACGTCTCCATGGTGCTCAACTACGACATGGCGAAGAACATCGAAGGTAAATGCGAAGGAATTGGGAATGGAGCTCCTGGAATCCAGTACTTTCACGTCGGGAGGACATCCCCCGACAGCACTGAACAATCAGGGATGTGGATCCGAGATGGGGGGGTGGTGGGGTTGGGATTGGGGAGGGTAGGAGGGTGGGCCGGAGGCTCGGTCAAAGAGACACGTCTTGAAGGAAGCAAGGGAGGGAGCGAGGTGAAGGGAATGTGAGGGAGTTCCAGAGGGTAGGGGCAGAGAGGCTGAAGGCCCGACCACTGATGGCCGGGTGGGGGACGTGGAGCAGACCACGACAGCTTAATAAAGGCAGTGGTGGAGTCCTGTAGGGTGGGGGTCACCTCTCCCCCAGCGAGAGGACCTGGGTTCGATTCCCGGGCGGGTCAGGGTGAAACCTTAGACAGGTGTCATTGGGAGGAGGGAGGAACATCCCAGGTTGAGCAGTATTGACACAGCGTTCCTCCACCTCCCGTGTCTCTCTCTCTAGATTACATCCATCGTATTGGCCGTACTGGACGAGCCGGTAAGAGTGGTGTGGCCGTCACCTTCTTGACCAAGGAAGACTCGTCGGTCTTCTACGACCTGAAACAGGCCATCCTGGAGAGCCCGGTCTCCTCCTGCCCCCCGGAGCTGAGCAACCATCCAGACGCCCAGCACAAGCCGGGCACCATCCTCACCAAGAAACGACGCGAGGAGACCATCTTTGCCTAGAGGGCCTTGGAGGAACTTGGCGGGAGGTGTGTGCGAGGAAGGGCGTGGTTGGGGGCGAGGGAAGAGATCACCTTGTGGGAGGTGTGCGCGTGTGTGTGTGTGTGAGGGAGGGGGAGCATGGGGGTGGAAAGAGGACGAGGACGTGGACTTTACTAGCCTGTGGTGGCGGAACAAACTCCCAGGTAATAGGGAGTGCCCCCCCCACCCCCCACCACCACGCCCATAGAACCCCCACCACCCCAAACCTACAAGGTATCGCTTTATTCCGTGACATCTCTGTTGACAATCGGATGATGATTTCTAGCTGTCGAGGACCAAGCTCAATCTCTCTTGAACTTTCTCTCTCTTCCCCCCCCCCCCCACGCCCCCACGAGACAACAATCTCCCTCCTCAACATTGGGGAAATTATAGATTTGAAGCTGGGGGTGGGGTGGGGTGTGGGGGGGAAGCTATTTAGCTGCTTGCTTTGTAAAACTCACCTGAGAATGAGATTCCAGGCGGGTGGTGGTGCAGAGGCGATAGTTTCTGCCAGTGTAGTGACTGTCGTAAATGGGTTTGGGGAGGGGAGGGGCTGTACGTCTCTCTCCTTTCAATCTCCCCCCACTCCCCCCCCCCCCCCCCACCACATCCCCCTCACACGCATAATTTCCTGGGTAAAAATCAAACCAAATCCACCAGCTGGTATCTTGCCTCCCATTAGATTTCTTATCCTGTACCTTTTTTTATATTAATAAAATGTATAAAATAATCTGTAAGAAGAAGAAGAAGAAGAAGAAAAAAATCCACACGTCCCGTCTTCCCACTCACTGTCTCTCAGGGTATTTACAAATCAGCCCCCGTCTCCCTCTCTCTGTCTCAGTCTCTCTCTCTCTCTCACTCGGGTTTATTTGGTGAGTTTTTCTGCGGGTTTCTGTACCCCCCCTCCCCCCCCATCTCCCAGTTCCTGGAGGGATATTTCTCCCCTCCTCTCGGCTTCTTATTCTGATTATTGACATAATATTCACAGCCCATCAGCAAATGGCTCTTTTGGAAAACGTGTGTTATTTTTTTAAGACGGAGAAGGTTGCGATTCAGTTTTTTTTTTAGACACGAGGAAGAGCATCGATGGGCATCCTGTCTTCAAGCGCTCTGGGGGTGATCGTCGAGTGTAGTGACTGTTTTTGTAGGTAAATAGGTCAGGGGGCCACAGGGTGGTCTCTGGAGCCCGCGCACACATTGCCCACCCCGCTGCTGTGTTGCCCTGGTCGGGTCTGGCTTCCGTGCTGCCTGAAAGACTCCGTGCTCAGATTGTAGCTCAAACCAGGCGACGCATCCAATGTTTCCCTGTCTACCGGCCTCGGCCAGTGTGGGAGGCTTTAGTTCAGGTGAGTCAGTGCGTTTGCCTGTAGCTTCCCGGCCGTGTGGTGTCCAGCTCCTATCTCCTTGTTACTGGGTCTTTGTCGAGATAGCAGTGGGGGCTACAGTAGAGGCTTCCCCCCCCCCCCACCCACACACACACACACTGCTGTCCACTGGCTGCCCACAGAGGGCTGGACAAGTGGACAAGCTCAGGCGAGGCACTTGCCGTGTGGGTTCATGTGCGAAGGGCCACTTGGCATGAGGCAGTGAGGGTCATAGATGGAGCTCTCCCTCTCCCACCCACCCCCTGAGTAAATGCCTGTGTGTGTGAGAGACGGGGGGGGGGAGAACCACAGCGACTGATGGATTCACGAGGTTTCGAGACGCGGGATTGATGCATTAGTGTGATTTCGACTCGTCTCGGGTGTCTGTTCTGAACGAAATGGCTGAGCAAAGAACCACCCCATCAGAAATGTTTAATAAAAAGCACCCAGTACGTCCTGGTGGTGAATGGTGATTGTCCTGGGGAGGGAGGGAGGGAATTCATATCCCCAGACATCACAAAGGAGGTGCTCGTTGTGTGATCGATTCACTGACTCCCTCCGGGGTCTCCCATTTTTTTCTGTGCGTGCGGGACAAGGAGTGGCGGATTGAGCACAGAGCGAACTGGACCAGGGGACGGAGGTAGAAGGAGCACTGGACTTGGGCTGAAGGGGGAATGGCTTGCTCACCGCCGGGGCTCCGGGCTTGCGGAGTCCTGCCAAGCAGAGAGTTGTGCAGGTGTCTCGCCACTCGATGTCGCTGGCCAGGCCGGCTCTCTGCCGAGAAAGCCTCGCTCCCCAACAGTTGTGTACGCATGTGTGCGTGTGTTTGTGTGCGTGTGTTTGTGTGTGGGGCTCGATCCATTCTCCAGGTTATGGGGCTCGGGGTGGTGGTGATACTTGCAATTTGATAGAGCGCCTTATCACGTCTTTTCAAGACGTCTCAAAGAATATACTGTATATTTTGTGGGGTAGGATCTGGAATGGGTATAGGCGCCGTCGAAGAGGAAGGTCTTGGAAGAGAGGAAGGGAATGGGGCGAAGGGACTGCAGGACGGAATTCCAAAGGGGGGTGGGGGAGTGGGCAGAGAGGCTGAACGCCCGACCGTCGATGGTGGGGTGGTCCGGGCCGGGGACGCGGAGTAGGCCGGAGGGAGCGGGGCCGTCTTTACAAAGGTGACACGTTTCTGTGGTCAGAAGAAATAACATCCCTTTTTATTGAAAGTCTCGGGGTGTGCTGTCATGCTGGAAATGCCTTGTAATGAGTCGGAATGGCAGCCCAAGTCGCCTGTGCCCCGCCAGGCAATGAGCTCCGAGGACGCTGTGTAAACGCACCTCCGCTACACACAGCCCGGAATGTAACACAGGCCAGAGAGCCTCACGTCTCTCCTTCACACTAGACTTACACAGTATAAACAGTCAGCATGCAGCTAATGTATATGCACTTGCATAGGAGACTGAAGCTCTCAAGTCATGCTTCTTCCCCCCCACCCCCCCCCCCACCCCCCGTACCCCAAAGAAACGAACAATAGTTGCAAAAGACAAGTTGAAGCCAGACTGCTTTTCGCTCCCTGGCTTTTTGGACCATATTTTGTGCTGTATTTACCCCTCTGGAGATGTATTTCCATTCCCCGGGGGAAGGGGTGGTGGTGGTGGTGGGGGGGGGGGTGGAGAGGGGTTGGGTGCGGAGGGGAGGACTTTGGCCTTGCTGATGATGACTGGTGTGTGCGTGTGCGTGTGCATGGATGAGCTCGGCCAGTGATCGTTCGGATCATTAGCCCAGCAAATTCAACTTTCTGTTTCGCCCGATGACCGCACTCGCACCGTCCAGCAAAGGCGGGGGGTGAGATGGGGTGGAGTCGAGTTGATGTCACAGCCTAGAGATTAGGAGTTGAGGACTCCTACTCACTCACTCACTCACTCCCATCCCCAACCCCTTCCTCAATTCCCCACCCCAAATGGAACCCGGAGGTGCCCTGACTCACTGAGGTAAGCCCCAAGTACAGAAATAGTTTTTAAGTGAAGCCCTCGCTCTCTCCCACCCTCTCTCCCACCCTCTCCGAAAATCTTTCTCCTGAAACCGGCTGGTCGACTCGGGAGAGGAAATGGTTCTCTCCTCCACGGAGATATTCCGAGCACGTAGACAGGATTGGAGCTTGGGAGCGAGTCCGTCCGTACAGCGAGCTGTCACACGTGCCCGAATGAACCTTTGGGGTCAACTTCCTGAACCTCAAAACCCAACGTACAGCCTCTCCTCCCAGTCCCAAGTTATGGATGAGTCCACAACATTGCACCTCACTACTGCAGGGAGCAGACTGGGACCTGTTGTCTCTGAGCGATGGTGCAGGGTTGGGGGGGAGGTGGGGGTTTCTTCCTGGTTTAGCTGTGGGGGTAGGGGGTGATGCGTGGGGACTGTCCAGTTTGCTCACGTCAGCTTTGACCCAGAATCCATGCAAGAGAGACGCGATTACTCCAGACTCCCTCTGAGATTACTGATCGAGAGAGAGAGGTGAAGGAGAATTGCCCCCCCCTCCCGCCTCCACCCCCAACGCAAAAGAATCAATTGGCACCACACCCCTCCCCAACCCCATCTTGCCGCTAGCTGGACAATAAACATGGAGCCAAACCTTCCCGAGAAGGAATCATAACCACCGGATCAATAAAACGATCACCCGGTTGGGTTTGGCGGAAGAAAGCCCTTCGGCCTGTCTGATCTCTTCCAGAACACCACCCCCCAACCCCCACCCCACCCCCCCCTACCCCATTAATAAGAAATAAGCTGCTTTTGGTAAATGAGTCCCAGTGTCCTGGTCACCCATTTCTATTTCTTCTGTAGATGACGCCCCAGGAATGGATTGGGAGCGGGCGGGCAAATGGTCTGGGCCTTGTTTGGAAGAGGCACCAAAGACAATCCAGGAAAAGTAGCTTGTGTTTTGACTATTGTTTTCAAACCCTCCTTTTCCCCCCACTCCCCCGCACCCCCCACTCCCCCGCCCCACTCCCCCATTTGAATTCACGAAGCCTAGGGCTGCTCCCTTGAGTTAACACCCGTTCCTAAGCAACTCCCAGGCTTCAGCCTACTTTGGTTTATCCCCCCCCCCCCCACCCCCATTTCGCCTCCCTCGGTAAATCATTATATTTTTTTTTGCTTATTCTATCATTTGTTCCCCCCCAGAACGTGCATCGTTATCAGAAATACAAAAAAAACCCAACTTTAAATCCGAATCGATTGTGCAGGTAGTTGGATGTTGCTGGTTGGGGGAGGAGTGGGCGGGGGGGGGGGGTGGGGGCAACAGTTTTTTTTGCCCCATCTCCTTTAAAATCTGGAATGCAAAATAGCCCTAGGACGGGCCTGACATTAGATCGAAGCTTGACCTCCAGCATGCTCTAAGCCAGGCTGGTGGAAGTGGGGGAGGAACAGACCTGGACATATGGACATCTTTTCGTCAACTTTAAAGGCGTTTCAAGTTCTCTTTCCGTTGGTTGTGATTAAACCCGGACACAGCTCGAGTTTCTGTGGTTTCTGCTGCTGATCCTGGTTCGTGAATTTGTTCTTTTCGATGGTTTTTTTTTTAAGCCAAGCCGGAACCTCATAAAACCCCTCAATTCCTCACCTGTAGTGACAACCCCATGGCTATGGTTTAGCCTGATTCTCTGGGAGGGAGGGAGGGAGGGAACAGGGAGGGAAGGATGAGGAGTGAGGGATGGGGGAGGGATGGAAGGGAAGGAGGGAGGGATGGGGAAGAAGAGAAGGAGGATGGGATAGGGAAGGAGGGAGGAATAAGGAAGGAGAGATGGGGAGGGAGACAGGGATGGAAGGAGATGAAGAGATGGAGATGGAGTGGAGGATGGGGAGGAGGGAGGGAAAGATGTGGGGGGAAGGAAGGAGGGTGAGATGGGATGGGAGGGGAGGGCGAGATTGGGAGGGAGAGAGGATGGGGAAGGAGAGAGAAGGCTGAGCTCAGTAACTGTCTCTGGGCCAAGGTCTGTTTCGTTGCCTGTTTCTCTCATTGTGGTTCTGCTCGGAGTCGCGGTCGAGCAGCCGATCCTGTGAGTCATGGCCGTTGCCCCTGAGCCCCCCGGGGTGCTGGTGGTTGCGATGGGGTTTGTACAGCTCCTGGTAGGTGTCCGAATACTCGTCCTCCAGGTGCCGGGAGTCGCGGTGAGACGGGGAGTGCCACTCTCTCCTCGAGGCCTCACTCGTTTCGTCCGACTGCATTAGGTTCTCCTGTTCGATGGGAGACTGATCTCCACCCTGGTCATCCTCCGTCATTTGTTGGTCCTGAATAATAAGAATAATAGTTAGAATAACAATAATAATACTTATAATAGAACAACAACAATTCTGAACTGTCTGTGTAGTGACTGTGTGTCTTGTAGGCGAACGCGGCAGACAGTTTTTGCACAGAAACGTCCTCGCAAACAACCATTCAGCGGACGGTCAATTTTATTTGGGCAATTTGCGGCCGGAACAACGGGAAGAGAGAAACTCCTTTCTCGTTTCGAACAGCGCCGTGGGATCTTTGACGTCCACCTGAACAGGTTAGACTCCATACGCACGCTGGGGGTTCCCCCACCCACCCACCCACTCCCAACCCCCTCCCCCTCCCCATCCACCCACCCACCCACCAAGCCTGGACTCTAGCAACCTTGGGGATTGGGACGCGTTGGGTAGGAAGTGACGAGGAAGCTACCTGGAGACTGGAGACGGCCGAGGGTGGGGTCATCAGGGTCTGACCGAGTAGGGGGTTGAGTGGGGCGCTCCCGGGCAGGTGTGTCGCTCGCCAGTACACCTCCAGGTAATCAGCCAGGTGCTCGCACGCATCCTCCAGCTGGTTTTCATCCAAGATCACGTCAAACATTTCCTACGAAGTCAAAGGTTAAACCTCCTGAAACCCTACCGACCTGTCCGTTACCTCCCTCCACCAGCCTCCTGCACGTTCCCCGCCCTGCCCTTCCCTGCCCGCCGCAACATCTGCCTCTCTGCCCCCACCCTCTGAAACTCCATCCCACAATCCCTTGGCATCGCCCTCTCCCTCCCTCAAGGCCTCCTTCAAGGCTCATTTCAAGACCCTCCTCTTCGACCGCGCTTCCAGTCATCTTCCCTCCTCCACCCGCACCCTCCCTGCCCGCCACCCCTCTCGACTCCAGCCCACGGCTCAGGAGCAAACCCTTGACTGTCCAGCGCCTTGGGACGTCCTCCTGGGGTGAAAGGCTCTGTTGTTCATGGTGTTGTGTGAATCTAGGCTTCCGTCCATGTGTTTGCAGTATCTGACAATCCTCGCCAGCCTTTGAGATCATCAGCCCCCACTCCCCCACCCCCAACCTCTCCCATCCTCACCAAGTGGCCGTTGTAAGATCCACATACACACACACACCTCTCCTGGGAATGCGCACACATACGCACACTCACCGGTGGGCACTGAGCCAGTTTGTCAGCAGCCATTAGCTGAACGTTGAGATGTTTGCTTTGTGATTTCCCTCGAGACTTGATTAATCTCTGCAGCACCTGAGAAGGGAGGTGAGAGTTAATAATAATAATAATAATAATAATAATCCTGGCATTTGACACGGCACCTTATCAAGTCGTTGAGACGTCTCAAAGCTCTTCACGGGATACACTGTGAAGTGAATTGACTTGTGTATTTTGTGAGTGAAACAGTGTCCCATAAACAGTCGTGGATTGAGTGACCAAATTATTTTTCTTTGGTGGGGGGGGGGGGGGGTGAGGGAATTATTACCCCTGAAAACCGATCCGCCAATCAACTAACAACCAGGATCCTACGCGTGTGTGTGTATGTGTGTGTGGCGCAAGGAAATTTGCCTAAGGTTTCGCCCCGTCTGGGAATCGAACCTGGGTCCTCTCTTGCGAGGCGAGCTCTCTTCGGGACTCCCGAGCTGTGTGGAGGTGGGGGGGGGGGGGGAAGGGTTCTGAGGGGGTTGAGATCGGAGGAGCCAAAATTCATCCACACCAAATTTTTCTGGTCAGTCTGCGTTGCCGCGGTTTCTACACTGACCACGAGAGGGTGAGGGAGAGCGCAACATGGAACACAGTCCACCTCACATAAGTCGTATCGGTCGGGATCAGACCTTTAATATGACTTATGCAAAGAGTGAATTATTCGGGCAGGCTGCGACTGGGTGGAATTCTGCGGCTCTGGACTCTCCCTCTTCCCACCCGATCTGCACCCGACTCCAGTGCACCTGAGAGTTTGGGACGAGAAGAAGCTTTCGTCCACAAAATATACAGTCGCTCCATTTTACAGTGCGCTCCGAGAAAGCTTTGAGACGTCTCGAAGACGTGATAAGGCTCTGCACCCAATGCGAGGATTATTATTATTATTACTTGCTGCGTTGGCCCACAAAACAGTCACTACACTTCACAGTGAAATCCTGTGAAGTGCTTTGGGACGTCCTCCCGATATGAAAGCTGGTGTATCGTTGTTAGGATTATTATTGTTAATAACTACACGCACTCACACGTACGGACACACACGCACATAGATTCACACACAGAGACAGAGGCTCCTTACCTTGGGTGAGGAGACCTTGACGTAGATGATGATGGGGGCGAGCGAGGTCTTGGCGAGCTGAGCCGGGTTGTTGATCGTGTCTGCGTCCAACACTACCAACTGCAGACTCTTCGCCAACTCAAAGATCCTCTCAATCTCGCTCTGAACCTCCGCTGCCAGAGACAGACACAGACCGTTACACACCCTCACCTCAAGAGCTGCCCATTTCTTTACAGTTTTATTATCTAATCCGTGTAGACGAGGCTTTACCCCGTCTCTAAGCCACGCTGTCGCTAACGTGGGAGTGTGGACGGACACACAGTGTAGAGGGAGCTTTACTGTGTCTCTAACCCTGACCCGTGAGTGTGGACGCACAGTGTAGAGTGAGCTTTACTGTGTCTCTAACCCTGACCTGGGAGTGTGGACGCACAGTGTAGAGGAGCTTTACTGTGTCTCTAACCCTGACCTGGGAGTGTGGACGCACAGTGTAGAGGAGCTTTACTGTGTCTCTAACCCTGACCTGGGAGTGTGGACGCACAGTGTAGAGGAGCTTTACTGTGTCTCTAACCCTGACCCGTGAGTGTGGACGCACAGTGTAGAGAGAGCTTTACTGTGTCTCTAACCCTGACCCGGGAGTGTGGACGGACGCACAGTGTAGAGAGTGGATTACGTACCGATGCTGGATCGGGTGTTTGATCGATCGATGATCGCTCTCTTGCTGGGGTTGTTGAGGACGGAGCGTTTGGCGAGCGAGAGATCAGCCGTTACTCGGGTGATGGAAATCCTGATTAAAAAAACACACACAGATACAGAGCTGTCACTGACAGAGAAGCCTCTTCACTAACACCTGATGTTGCTGTGGTCCTGGCCAGCAATCCCCCGGCTCTAATCGGTCACTCGCTTCACAGCTGTTTGCGGGGACGTTGCTGGGCTTAAATTGGCTGTCACAAAACACGCGGTCACTGCACTTTACCGTGTATCCTGTGAAGCACTTTAGAGTGTACTCCTGACGTGAAAGGCACAACATCAAATGTAAGGATTATTATTATTATTAACCGGTGGTTTTGACTGTTTACATCCTTATAACCGGATTCCTCAGATGCCATCACCAATTAGTGGAGGGTTTCCCCTCGTCAATATGAATCATCCACACTCTGCCTCGCCCCCTTCTTCCCCATCTTGAGGTCCCACCTGAAGACCTTCCTCTTCGACCAGTGCCTATGGTCACCTCCCCCCCCCCACCGGCTCGGCGTCGTGCTCCGACGCTGTCAAGCGCTCTGGGACGCTATCCTGTGCGAGGTGAGCTGCGTGAATGCAAGCTGTTGTTGTTGCGCAGCTATTTGCGAGGTCAGGGTATCAAGGGGTACGGAGCAAAGGCAGGTAATGGCGTTGAGTTCTAGATCAGCCATGATCTAGTAGATTTGCGGAACAGGCTCGAGGGGCTGAATGGTCTCCTCCTGTTCCTATGTTGCCCCCCCCACCCCCCCCCCCCCCACCCCCTCCAACATACACAGAGAAGTGAAAGGCGTCTCACCTGCCCTCGAACCTGTGCTTCAGAAAGTCGAAGAGAGCTTTCTGCATCATGTCCGTGACCTGTCACAGGGGAGAGAGAGACACGAGACAGGAGAGGGGGTGATCCGATCGTCCTCGCGAGAACCCGGGGGGGGAAGCCCCCACCAAATATCCTTACCCCACACGTCTCCACAATTGTTTGCGGGGGAACGCCTCTGTGCGCAATTGGCTGCCGCGTTTCGCCCACAAAATATACGGTCAATCGACTTTACGGTAAATTCTGTGAAGTGTTTAGAGACGTCTTGAGGAC
The DNA here is from genome assembly GCF_018977255.1 of Callorhinchus milii. Lineage (NCBI taxonomy): Eukaryota > Metazoa > Chordata > Chondrichthyes > Chimaeriformes > Callorhinchidae > Callorhinchus > Callorhinchus milii. Next base: position 2,587,959 of record NW_024704768.1, read on the forward strand.
ATGATAAGGCGTTACATCAAATGCAAGGATTATTATTATTATTTTTGTTGTCACGCTCTCGCTCAGACCCCCCTCGGCGGGGGTTGGTGTTGTTGGGGTTGAGGGATTGGGGGTTGGGGATCTCACCTCATATCCTTTCAGTGATGGGCCCACCAGCACCACAGGCCTCATTGAAGGCACCACATCGTAGGGTGGTATCAACTCCGTCTATCAAGACAACAATGGATGCCTCGTCACTGGCTCCAGATCGCAGCTCCAACAAATTATCTTCACGGCGCCTCACAGACACGATGGGCCGAATGGCCTCCTTCTGTGCTGTAAACCTCCACGCTTCGTCTGGCTCGGCATCACTCCGGTCAGCGGCCTCTGGCCATTGGCGGTCAGGCCTTCAGCTTCTCTGCCCTCCATCCCACAGTCCCTCCGCCTCGCCCCCACCCCCTCTCTTGCCTCCCTCAAAACCAGTCTCACCCCGTGTACCCCAATTCTCCCCACCCGCCTCCACCCCCCACCCCCGCCCCCTATACGCTCCTGATCCCAAGCACCAGCTCGGGTGCGGATCCCTGACTGTCCAGCGCCCTGGGACGTTCCTCCTGACGTGAAAGGCGCCGCGTAAATGTCACGTGTTATTCCGGGAGAGGGGAGGGGAGGACTTACCACTTTCTGTTTCTGCTTTGCTGTAAAAATTAAGAGAGAAAAAGAAATTAGTGACTAAATCGAAGCCTCGCGCACCCTCCAGCTGCGTTTTAGGGGGAGGAGTGGGGGAGGGAAGGGCGGGGGAAAAGAGGGGGGAGGGAAGGGCGGGGGAAAGGAGGGGGGAGGGTGCAGTGGGACTTTACAGTGTTATCCTGTGTGAAGCACTTTCTGGACATGAGAACGAGGAGGGTCTCGAGTAGAGATGCTGAGCGGGTGGATCAGTGGGACCCGAGGTTTGAGATTAATAATATAATAATAATAATCCTCGCATTTGACACAGCGCCTCATCACGGCTTCGAGACGTCTCAAAGCGCTTCACGGAGTATACGGTAAAGCGTAGTGACTGGGCGTTTTGTGGGCGAAACGCGAGAGCCAGTTGCGCACGGCAGCGTCTCCCCCACACAAACAGTCGTGGGATCGAGCGACCATTCCTTTGATGGGATTATTACCCCCTGGGAACCGATCCGTCAATCGCCCCTCTCTCCCCACACCCGACCCACCCCCCACCCGCCGCCCCGCCAACCAGCGTGAGGGAACGGGAATCGAACCGGGGTCGATTGGTTCCTTTGAGTCAACAAATTATTATTATTATTATTGTTATTGTAATTATTTTAAAATGTATTTACGACAATACGGAAGGCGTGAGCGGTCGTGGGTCTCGCTCTAGAGAAGCGCGGTGCCGTGCAGAATGACTAACCAAAAATCTCAGCTGATCACCTGTAGATGGAGGTGGGGATCGCCAGGTCATTTCTCCCGTGTTCGCAGAGGAATTTCCTCCGGTCTTACTGATGGGAAAAGGACAACACAGCCATTGTCTTATCTCAGAACATCAGGAAGAGACGCTCATTGCCCACTGACCAGTCGTTTGGATCACTCCACATCTTCTCATCCCATTTCCTCACTCTTCTGAATCCTAAATCCCTTTACCTACTTCCCAATCGACCATCTCTGCCTCTTTTGGATATCCCGATGAATCCGGCCCATGAGAGGTGCTCTCCCCGTCCTCGCCAGCCTGTTCCATAGGTTTACTACTCGTATCCTGGCCTCTACATTATCTCGTCCCCTCAGGATCTTAAAGACCGCCATCATATCGCCATATCGCCCGCCCACCCCCCCCCCCCCCCACACCACCTCCCCCTCATCAAGGAATTGTTGTAAGGTCTGTGGCTGGTGACGATGAGCCGACAGGAAGCGATGTTACATCTCCAAAGAGTATCCCATCGCTCCGTCTCTAGGTCGGTCCATCGAGATACCATGGCAAGCGGCATCATAGCTATGGCAACGGGCAACATACCCATGGTAGCCCTGGCGAGACTTGATGGCCTCTAGTCGGAGGGGGCTCGGGATGAATCCCGTCTCGCATCCCTCCTTGACCAGTCGCCCGATCCACCAGTCATTGTTGTACTTCTGTCGAGAGGGGGCAAGAGCGGAGACCGCCATTAGACTCGATAAGTTTGTGAATAAATTCAAGCTGTCAAATAGTAAACCCTTCAAAATAATAATAATTCGGTCGCTCGATCCACGGCTGTTTGCGGGGGACGCTGCTGCGCGCAATTGGCTGCCGCGTTTCGCCCACGAAACACTGCACTGCACCTTATATCCCACTGCACCTTATATCCTGTGAAGCGCTTTGATACGTCTCGACGACGTGATAGGGGTTAGGGCCGAATAGTTAGCGCCCCGGGACCCAACATCGACGCAAGCAGGCAGACGGGAGGTCGGTTGTTAACGTCTCGTCCGAAGGGCGGCGTCTCAGACGAGGCAACGTCGCCCCCCCCCCCCCCCCAGCGCTGCATTGGAGCGTCAACTTAGACGATGTGACTCTATGTCCCGACATAATAATAATAATGATAACGATAATAATAATCCTTGCCTTTGATACGGCGCCTTGTCACGTCTTCGAGAGGTCTCAAAGCGCTTCACAGGACACTCTGTAAAGCGTAGTGACTGTGTATTTTGTGGGCGAAATATGACTCGAACCCGCAACCTTCTGACTCAGTCTCATCCATAGGCCAGCGTCTCCCTCAACGCAGTGGTGGGGCGGGGTGGGGGGGGGGGGGGTGGGATCAGGTCTGGCCTTTGAGGTCAAAGCCCCCCCCACCCCCGCCTTATGTGGGGCTTGACCATAGAACCCTCTGACCCCGAGGCTCGAGCGATTGACAGTTTAAGGGACGCGTAAATCTTTAGGCTCTGACCTCTTTTATGTGTAGAAAGTCTTTGGCGTCGAAGGAAATGGCGGCTCCCTGCACCGGGCAGTCCTCGTCCAGCGGCCCGCAGTAACTCACGTTGGTGCGGACGGCAAAGGCTACCGACTTGGTCTGAGGTGAGCAGCACAATGCGGTCAGTCAGTACGGTCGGTAACTCGCTCCTCGCCATCAACACACCATCCCTCGCCCCTGAACACAGCCCTCGCAGCTCACCATTGGAGGTCGAGCCTTCAGCCTCGCTGCCCCCAATCCCACTCTGGAACCCTCTCCTGGAGCCCCTCTGCCTCAGCCACTCCCTCCCTCCTTCCCTCCCTCGCCGCCTTCAAGGCCCGTCTCAAGACCCTCCTCATCGACCGCACCTTTGGCCGCCCCTCCAACGCCCCCCCCCCCGCGCCCCCCCAACCCTCCCTGCCCTCCACCCCCTCCTGATCCCAGCCCGCAGCTCGAGTGAAACCCCTCATTGTTCAGCACCTCGGGACGTCCTCCCGACGTGAAAGGCCCCATGTAGACCACAAGTTGTTGTTGTTGATGCCCCCCAACAACCCTGAGCCCGGAGAGGGGGGGGGGAGAGGAAAGGGGGGAAGTGAAGAGGGTGAAGGGTGACACTCCGCCTAGTACCCAACGCAGATGGTGCGGGGGCTGGTTTTGTCCGCTAGGTCCTGGTCCTACCTTGGCTCGCTCCAGCTGCAGGAGAGACTGTGGTTGCGTGTCCCTGGGAACAGCTTCTTGGTCCTCCTCCAACGAGAGGTCCGAATCCGAAGGCCTGCTGGGGTAGGATCCGGCCGAGCCCTGGGGGGGGGGGGACAACAAACAGAAGTGGGTGGAGGATTCGCGAGGAGAAACAAGACCGAGGTTCACCCCCTTTCCCCCTTCCCCCACAAGAGCGATAAGAACAACAATATTAATGATCAATAATCCTCTCATTCGACCCGGCGCCTCATCACGTCTTCGAGGCGTCCCAGAGCGCCTCACGGGGTACGCCGTAAAGTGGGTCGACTGCGTGTTTTGCGGGCGAAACGCGGCAGCTGATCGCGCACAGACGTGTGTGTCTCGGGTTTGTTCCGCCTTCCCGCCCCCACCCCCCACCCCCCCCTCGCCACCCCCTCCATTCCACTCCCCGCCCATCCCCATACAGCACTGGTATTGGGAACAGTGTCTGTCTCTCTGGGCAGGTGATGGTGATAGAGAAGAGGGGACAGTGGGGGGGGCGGGGGGGAGGTCACAGTGATGGCTTTGCCGCGAATGCTCTGACGGTCCTCGCCAGCCGGAGGGAGATGGCACTGTGCCCCGGGCTCCATGCAACAACAACAACGTGCATTTATGCAGCGCCCTTTCAGGCTGTGGAGGCCTCCCGGAGCGCTTGATAGTCTGACGCCGAGTCAGTGAGGGAGCGAGAGGGAGGGGGGGAGGTGGCCATGAGCACAATCGCGAAGGAAGGTCTTCAGGCGGGATCTGAAACTGGGGAGGGAGGGAGCGAGGGGGCAAAGCGGAGGGATTGAGCGACAGAGTTTCGGGGCTTGAGGCCCTTTGGCCCTCACTGTGCCGTGCGATTTGCGTCTCGAGTGTCAGATCTGAAGTTCGCTGAATTATTCATGAATCACCGAGGGCTTCCAGTCACCTTCTCGTTCTCTAGTGACTTGCGTGAGGGCGGAGGTTGAGACATCAGAGAGCTGTGAGAGAGCTGGCAGGGCACCGGGGGGGGGGGGGAAGGCAACCATAACAACAACAAGTTTCCCTTCCTGCCCTGGCACCTCCCTGCCCCTACGACCCGGTTGCTCTCCAACCCACCACCCGCTGCCTCCGCTCGGCTGGCTCTGGCCACCCGCTTGCCCCTCCTGCCCGCTAGTCCACAATCGGTGGCCGCACTTTCAGCTGCCAGGCCCTGAACTCTGGAACACCCCCCCCCTCTATCCCTCCGGCTTGCCCCTTCCTTCCTCCCCTCCCTCTCCCCCTCCCCATCTTCAGGTCGTGCCTGAAGACTTTACTCTTCGGCCGTGCCCGCGGTCACCGCCCCGTCACTCCCCCGAGCTCGGTGTCGCGCTCTGCGTGAGGGGACGCTGTGTAAATCTGTTGTATAACTCCCCTCACACGGGGTAGCGTCCCAGAGCCACGGACTCTTCACGAAAGGGACTTGAGACAACCAGCCGAAGCTCATCTTAATATTAAAGCTCAGTCACTGGGGGCCGGGAATCCTCCCCCTCAGCTCCCGCTAACCCCGCGGCCAAAGCTGTAACGGGGAGGGGGGTCCCAGCTGGAAAAGCTTGGCCAGTCAGCGTCTCTCCCAATGGCCGAGCTGTGTGCGGGTTTAGCTGGTTAGACTCCAGCAGTTACCCCCAACGCACACTCTGGGCTCCCCCTTACCAAGCCTTGGCTCTCGCCAACCTGCGCCTAATACTCTCTGGAATTAGGTAAGCAGGGGGCGCCCCTCCAGGGGGAGAGAGAGAGAGAGAGCACATTCCATTCCAACAATCTATCTCTGGGGTTTCCGTGTGTAGATGGGAGTCGGGGAATTCTCAGTTGGGTTTGGATGCTCTTAAAACAACGGTGATGGGTTTCCGGGTGTGTCGGACACCCGGTTGGCCCAAAAAAAGACAGATAGAGGCAGGACCATCAGTTGGGCCTGGGACCTTCTCAGAAGGACTGGATTCCACAACAGACGGTGGAGAGTAGGGGTGGCGAGTTGGGTTATTGTGGCGTCCTGTAGTGTATTGGTTAGAAGACTCGCCTCGCAAGCGAGAGGATCTGGGTTCAATTCCCGGGCAGGGGACAACCTGAGGCAAGTTTCTTTACTCCACGCGCACACACACGCGCGCGCACTCGCCTCTGCTGACCCTGCGGGTAAGTAGGAACCCGGTTGTTGGTCGATTGGCGGATAACTTTCCGGGGGCGATAATCCCTTTTTTAAAGAAAAATGAAGGGATCGGTCGCTCAATCGCCGCCGGTTTGAGGGGACGCTGCTGTGCCCAATTGGCTGCTGTGTTCCTCCCATCAAATACGCAGTCGCTACGCTTCACAGCACGGCCCTGTGAAGCGCTTTGAGACGTCTCGACCGCCGAGATAAGGAGCTGTGTCAAATGCAAGGATTGTTATTATCTTTATTACTCTGTTGACAGCTGAGGACTTGAATTACCAGTTGCCCAACGTGTGTCATTGTCGCAAAGTCAACCGTGTGAATGGAGTCCAATTCTCCGAGGGTAGCTCAGGACTCCGGAAACTTCCAGGCTCCTCGGGGAGGAACAGTATCGGATACAGTACCCGTATCCTCCGAGGGACGAAATCATCGCAGTGACTGCGCAGAGGAACCGAGGAGGTAATCCTTTGTCCCTCCAGACACTGATCCCATTGGCTGCCGCGTTTCGCCCTCAAAATGCACAGTCACTTCACTTCGCAGTATCTATTCTGTGAAGCGCTTGGAGTCGCCGAAAGGCACCTTCGAGACGCAAGAACATCCCTTCGCGACAGCTCTCTCTCTCTCTTTCCCTCTCCCGCGCTCTCTGTTTAACACATCTCGTCCATTGAAACCGCCAACCAAGCGGTGTCCGTCTATTCCGCCCCTGGCCACCAGGAGGCGCACAAGAGCGCGGATCGTGACACAACAACAACAACAGCTTGCGTTTACACAGCCCGGGGTGACGTCTCCGTGCGCAGTGCTGGGGTCGGACATCGTCTAAAGGGAGGGGGGGAAAATGACGGTCGGCGCGGTCCAAGGGGGAGGACATAAAGACGGATAGCGAGAGTCGGAGGGCAGGGCGTTGGGCGTCAGAGGTTCGGAGTTCGGAGGCCACCGATGGAGGGATGGACGGGGGGTGTCGGAGGACACCCGGCGGGGACTGCGTTTAACCTCTTGCGGGTTGTCACGTAGACACAGGCATTAGTGGCACCGATGCCTGCAAACCCCCCCCCCCACTCCCGTCGCCCCCACCCCAATAATCCCACCCACACACCCACACAAAAGCCCCCCCCACCCCCCACCCCTCACCCCCAACACACACAACCTGGGGGGCAGCCACACACAGCCATGTACCGCTCACTCAATCTCACCGCCCACACACATGACATAATTCACCCCCCACCCTCCGCACCCCCCGCTCCAAACCCACCTCCAAAAGCCTCCCCACTGCATACGCAACCCCCTTCTCCCCCCCCCCCCACACACACACACACACACACACGCGCAAAAACGATCTGCCCTCAAAAGAAACGCACTGAGCACTACTTCCTATTAACCCTTTTGCCCCCCACCCCCGTCCCCGTCCCATCAGTGCAAGGGGTGGTAGTGGGGGGAGAGGGCTTTGGGGGGGGGGGCTCTCTTCCCCCCTCCTCCACCACCACCCCCCTTCCACCTCTCCTTCCGTCCACCCCCCGCACCACCCCCATCTCCCTTCTCCTTCCATCCCCCCACCCCCAACTCCCCACTCCCCTTCCCCTCTCCTCCCCCGCGCCGCCCCCCCCCCCACAACCCCCCCCACCCAAACCATCACCACCACTCACCCCGTCCGACTCCTCGACCCCACGCTGCCGGGAGCCCTGGTACATGAGCGAGGGCCTGGGGTGGACGGTGATGGAGCAAAGCGGAGAGAGGAGCTGATCGAACAAGACCAGCCCCAGGGGCTCCCGCGGGCCCTGACGCTGTTGTGTGGGGGTGTGGGGGTGCGTGTATGTGGGGGGGGGGGCGGCGGTGGTGGTGGTGGTTGGGTGGGGGTGACGTGTGGCTTGTTCAGCTGCTGGTGGCTTCTCTCCGCAGCCCTAGATATTTACACACGAAGACATCTCGCTGGGCTGGGATCTGTCAACGTCATGTACAATAGCAGTTCCCTCTCTCTCTCTGTCTCTCTCTCTCTCTCTCTCTCTCTTTTTCTCCCCCCCACCCCTTCCCGCACCACCACCCCTTCATTCTCTTCAACCCCCACCCACCCCCCCATCCTCTCTCTCTCCCTCCCTCCCTCCCTCCCTCCCTCGCTCTCTCTGGCTCTCATGCCCGGAGTCCGTGCGAGCGATTGGCTGAGGAGCGGATCTTCTCGGCTCCAGAGGTCTCTGTGGGGCATCCAACGCAGCGAGCAGTTGCACAGCTCAATCCGTACACCTGCTCTCTCTCTCTCTCTCTCTTTTGCTCTCTCTCTCTCTCTCTCTCTCTCTCTCTCTCCATCCCTGTGCCCACTGCAAAGCTTTCTCCCGCTCCCTGAACCCCTCCTGGTCACACAGTTCCCCGGATCATCACAGCACTCAAGGAGGCCATTCGACACCCCATCAAATTCCACAACATCTCAGAGACAGCTTTCCATCCGCGCTCTCTCTCTCTCTCTCTCTCTCTCCCCCTCCCTCCTCCTCCTTTTACACCCCCGCCCTCCTCCTCCTCCTCCTCCTCCTCCCCCACACGCACACACTCACCCTATTACATAGCTCCTTTTCAAATATTTATCTTATTCTCTTTTTAAAAGCTATTTTACTGCTTCGAACGGCATTTTTTTTTGGGGGGGGCTCAAGACATTTTGCGTCCGTGTGCGCGCGCGCGTGCGTGTCTGTGTTTGGAATAACCCTGGCATTTGACACAGCGCCTGATCACGTCTTCCGAGACGTCTCAAAGCGCTTCGCGGGATATACCGCTAAGCGAATTGACCGTATATCCGGTGGGCGAAACGGGGCAGCCGATCGCGCACAGCAGCGTCCCCCGCAAACAGCCGTGGATTGATTGACCTAATTATAATTTATTTTAGTTTAGTGCGTGTGTGTGTGTGTGTGTGTGTGGGTCTGTATGTTTGCGCGAGTCTGTAAATAAATGCCCTCCTAACCTCTCCCTCTTAGCGAAAGGTCATCGACTTGAAACGTTGACTCACTCGCTTTCCTCTCTCCATTAATGCTGCCTGACCCTGACCCGCTGAGCGACTTCTGTCTTTATCCCCCTCTGTGTTGTTTGGTGGCGGAACTAAATTGACGCCCCCCAGTCAAAGACTGACCGAACGGTGGAAATAATTCCTCCGCATTCACTCGTCATTGCAAAGAGGAGCGAACACGTATAAAGTACTCGCTGTAAAGAATACGACGGCCTGATTTCTTTGTCCGTTGCTCCTATTTTCCTCGGATTATTTGTGTGTTTCCATTAAGCTAACATGGCCCCTGGATTCAGATGTTACAATAATGGAGCACTAAGTCCTCTGCCCCTCAGGCCTGAGACAACACTAATACTTCCCTTTTTCTCTGAGAACGGATCAGAATGTGTAGACTGAGCCCTGCCCATAGGGTGAGACCAACACTGAGTGACTGAAGGTCTCGGATTCTAACAATAATAATATTAATAATAATAACAACAATCTTTCGATGCTGGGAGGACGTCCCAAAGAGATTCACTAGGGTTCGTTGTATGATGCAGTGACTGTGAATTTGTAGGCAACCAATTTGTGCACAGCAGCGCCCCACAGGCGGCAGTGAAGTGAATGATCGGTTGTATCTGAGAGTGGGTTGTCTGAGGCTGGGTTGGCAAGGGCTGAGTTGGGCTGGCAAGGGTTGGGATGAGTTGGGTTGGTGAGCGTTGGGCTGGGCTAGCAAGGGTTGGGTTTGGCTGGCGAGGGTTGGCTTGGGTTGGACTGATGAGGATTGGGTTAGGTTGGCATGGGTTAGTTTTGAGTTGGATTGGGTTGAGTTGGGTTGGTGTGAGTTGGGTTGGACTGGCAAGGGTTGGGCTGGGGTTAGCAAGGTTTGGGTTGAGTTGTCGAGGGTTTGGGTTGGCGAGGCTCCACTCTGCAAGACCTGCAGAATAACCTGGGCTTTGGAGCCCAACGCCGCTGGCTTCATCTCTCATGCCACCCAGAGAGGAGAGGAGGAGTGAGGAAAGGGCAAAGCAAAGTGGAGGAGGGGTAAGAGCGAGTGCTGGTCTCTGGCCTTGGCCGGAAAGGTAAAGTGAGTCACTACCTGCATCGTCAGCGAGCCTGCCGGGTGGTCCCCGCTCATTGAGAAGTGGGATCTTCCTTAAACGTCCACCACTTTGAAAGGACCACGGGTCTGGGGGATTGAGTCGCTGAATAAGGTGCTCTGACCGGGAGGAGCTTCAGGGCAAAGGGTCTTCAGTGGCAGAGTCTGCGACTGCAAGTAAAGAGGCCTTGCGTCAGAGAACAAAGTGCGGCAATTCGAGGTGTGAAGTTAACACAAGGTGCGTGGGGGGAGGGGGGGTGGGGCTGGGGGAGTGGTGGCAGGGAAGGACTGGGGAGTGAGGGGTGGGGGTCAGAGTGAGCAGAGAGCAGGGCGGGCGGGGGGGGAAAGATTTGCAAGGCACCGCCATCGTAATGGGGTTGGGGGTGGCAAAGGGTTGGGGGGGGTGGCGGGGGGGAGGTTGAGAAGGCAAAGGTTTAGTATAGAGTGCCCACAAAGTCCTGTCACCCCATGTTTTTTTCTCTCTCTAGAGTGCATTGACCAACCATTGATTTTTTCTGGGGGGGGGGGTCAGCCGGGTGTCTGACACACGCGGAAACCCATCACCGTCGCTTAAGAGTCTCCAAACCCAACTGAGAATTTCCCGCCTACACCCGGAAACCCCAGAGATAGATTGTCGGAATGGAATGCGCTCTCTCTCTCTCTCTCTCCCCCGGAGGGACATTCCCCCTCCCCCCCCCCCCCCCCCCACCCACCCCCCCGCTTACCTAATTCCGGAGAGTATCAGGCCCAGGTTGGCAAGAGCCAACGCTTGGGGGGGAGCCTAGAGTGTGCGTTGGGGTAACTGCTGGAGTCTAACCCGCTAAATCCGTATAGCTTGGCCGCTGTTGGCGCTGCCTGGCAAGCGTTCCCGCTGCTTGTCCAGCTCGGACCACCCTACCCGTGAGGGCTTTGGCTTGTAGGGGAGCTGAGGGAGGTGACTCCCTGCCCCCAATGACTGGTTCTACCCTTCCAGGTCCTACCGATGAACCAACAACTGGAACATGTGGAAGAATGATGAGAACTGTATTTTGGACAGTACTAGTGTTTAACTGCCTTGAGACGTCCAGAGGATCAGTGTGTGTGCGCGAGCGTGTGTGAGTGTCGGAGAGAGTGTGTGCGTGTGCGTGCGCGTGCGCGTGTTGTGTGAGCGCCATCATTTCCATGGCAGATAATCATCCGTCGCCATGTTCGAAGCCACGTCTTCTGTAACACGGACGTACTCAGTGAGGAGGGAAAATGCAGAATAACTTTGGGTAAAGTCCACGTCGCTGGCCTTCTCTCGTCTGCCGTGTTTGACACTCGACCACACGTGTGTTTATGCGTGTGTGTGGTGGGGGGGGTGGGGAATGAGGGAGAGGGGGAGGTGGGGGGGTTAAACCCTTTCCCAACTTCTTAACTGCTGATCAACTTTCCAATAGATTCCTACTACCAACATGTCTACAGAGTGGGTGGGGTGGGGAGGGGGGGGGGGGTGGGGAGAAAGTGCTCCCCTTGTGGCTCAGATTGGAACTGCACCGATCACTCAATAATATTAATAATACTCCTCGCATTTGGTACATCAGCGCCTCATCACGTCTTTCAGGCGTCTCAAAGCGCTTCACAGAACATACCGTAAAGTGTAGTGACTGTGTAGTTTGTGGCCAAAAGTCTTGTAGTTCAGTGTCTCACAAACACCAGTGGATGGGTGGGTGTGTGTGGGGGGGGGGTGGTCCTAGCTGGACAAGAAGGGTAAAGCTTGGCCGGACAGTGCCCTCAGTGGGCAAGCTATGGGGTTTTAACGGGTTGGACTCCAGCAGTCACCCCCAACGCACACTCCGGGGCTCCCCCCACCCCAAGCCTTGGCTCTCGCAACCTGCGCCTCAGACTCTCCGGAATTGGGCAAGTAGGAATGTGGCCCTCCCGGGAGAGAGAGAGAGAGAGAGAGCACTCCATTCCAACAATCTATCTCTGGGGTTTCCGTGCGTATTCATGACCTGTATTCCTGTCCGTACTATTCCGGGTAGGATTTGGACTTGGTGTCGGTGCTCAGTGTCGCGCTCTCTCGGAGGCTCAGACGCTGTGTGTGAAACTCGACAACCCCCCCCCACCCACTCCCCACCCCCTCACACAGACTCACACACAGACTCACACACACACACACACTCACGCTCATGGGAAGCAACTATTGACCCAAACCGGGCTCCACTGACACCGAGAAGGCTCGAAACTCATTCATATTTCACGACGATTTCCGTTGTATCAGTTTATTGTAATTCTACGATGGGCAGAAAGAGGGTCTGAGAGTCTGGGCCGTGGCTATTGGGGGAGGTGGGGAGGGGAGACAGGAGGTGGTGGGGGGAGAAGGGAGAGGGAACGGGGCAATTTCAGTCTCGTTCGGGGTTTTGATGAACTTTTTTTGAAAATGATATGTCCATGAGCAGCCAACAGCAGGTGGTAGAGGGTGGGGAGCAGTGGGGGTGGGGGGGTTGGGGGGGGGGGGGGCACGAATAGATAGAGAGAGAAATTTGGGGAGAGAGAGAAAGAGAGAAAAAAGGAGAGAGAGAGTAGGTCAGAGAGAAAGAGAGAGACAGAAGGAGGGTTAGAGAGAGAGAGAGAGAGAGATGGGGGCAGAAAGAGAGGGGGAGCAGAGAGGGGGTAGAGAGTGGAGGGGGGGTCAGAGAGAGAAGGGGGGGGACAGAGCGAGGATGGGGGGGGCAGAGAGAGAGAGAAGGGGAGGGGGAGGGGGGGTGGGGGGGGGGCAGAGCAAGACAATAACGGAGAAATCTTTCTCCGTGTTCTGTTGACCATCTGGACGAGGAACTTGCCCCTCAACCCGACCCGGGATAAGCTCCCAATTCCAATTCCAATTCCCTAACAACAGCAGGAACAGGTCCCGAAGAGCGCCGGAGGCAGGGAAACAGGAGGGGAGACAGGAGACCTGGGAACAAACGAGGAGTGGGGGGGGTCAGCACACAGTGGGGGGTGTCTGACACACACGGAAACCCATCACCGTCGCTTCAGAGTCTCCAAACCCAACTGAGAATTCCCCGCCTCCGCCTCCCACCTACACCCGGAAACCCCAAGAGATAGAGTGTCGGAATGGAACGCGCTCTTTCTCTCTCTCTCTCTCTCTCTCTCTCTCTCCTCTCTCTATCTTTCTCTCTCCCTCCTGCTTACCTAATTCCGGAGAGTATTAGGCGCAGGTTGGCGAGAGCCAAGGGTGGGGGAGAGCCCAGAGTGCGCGTTGGGGGTAACTGCCGGAGTCTAACCGGCTAAATCCGTATAGCTTGGCCATTGAGAGAGAGAGAGAGAGAGAGAGAGAGCGCTGTCTGGCCAAGCTTTCCCGCTGCTTGTCCAGCTGGGACCACCCTCCCCGGGTTAAGGCTTTGACCCGCGGGGTGGTGGGGGGGGGGGGGGGTTAACGGGAGCTGAGCGGGAGGAACAAGGGAGGAATTCAAAAGGGGTGGAAAATAACCTTAATATTCGAAGGAGCCCGAAATGAGGTCGGAGAACCGTTTCCCCCTCACAAAGCTCCTCGCGGAACAAGCCACGAGAGTGAGCCGAGCGGATATTTTCGTGGGACCATCGCAACGAGGCGTGACGGCGTGTTATAGCGGGCGAGAGGTTCAAAGGGGGGGGTCGGTCGGCCGGTCGGTCGGTCGGTCGGTCAGTCAGTCAGTCATTCGAGTTCCCGGCAGCTCAGAGATGTGCATTACCCGACAGTCGATCGATGCCGGAGTTGAGTTGTTTTTTTTTTTGTTTTTTTCCCCCCTTCGCCTCCACCAGAGCGGACGCTGAGACATTAAAGGCCTTTAATGAGCCTCCAGTCGTGTAAAGGGAGACTTGGGTTTCACCATCAATCCATCAAGCGCCCCCCCCCCCCCCACCCCCGCCTCCCCCCCACCCCCCCGCCCCGCCCCGCCCCTTGGTTGCTTTGCGCCGCGGGGCGTGAGCGAAAGGGCAGGGCAGGGGTTGCGTGATGGTGAGGTCGTAATTATTATTATTATTAAATTATTATTATTAATTATTACACATTATTCGTTGTAATTATGATAATAATCCTTGCACTTGATTTAACGCCTCACACCCCCCCCCCACACCTCTCGCGACGCCTCGAAAGCGCTTCACGGAACGGGCCGCGAAGTGCAGTGACTGTGTGTTTCTGCGGGTCAGACCGTGAGTGTCGGGACCCCCCCCACCACCCCACCACCACCCCTTTTTGGGTCCCTGCTCGCTCGTTAACCCGTTCATTACCGCTGCTTTCAGAGGCCACGCTCTTACCAGTCCGTGCGTCTCTCTCTCGCTCTCTCGCTCTCCTCGTCTCTCCATCTTTTTGTCTCTCTTTCTTTACGTCGCTCCCACGTTCTTTTGCTCTCTCGCTCTTTGTTTCTCTGCCTCTCTCTTTCTCTCTATTCTGTTTTTCTCTCCTCTTCCTCTCTCTCTCGCTCTCTCTTCCTCTCTCTCTCCTCTGTTTCTCTCTCTCCTCTGTTTATCTCTCTCTCTCCTCTGTCTCTCTTCTCTCTCTCTCTTCTGTTTCTCTCTCTCCTGTATCTCTCTCTCGCCTCTGTTTCTCTCTCTGTCTCTCCATCACTGTTTCTCTTTTTCTCTTTCTCTTCTCTCTTTCTCTCTCTGTGTATACATCCCTCTTTCTAGCTTTCTTTTTCTCTCTCTCTCTCTCCCTATCTCCGACACAACCTTCCTCTTTTCTACTTATTTCCTCTCCCTCTCTCTCTCTACTGTTTCTCTCTCTCTCTGCGTTTCTCACTCTTTTCTCTGTTTCTCTCTCGACATATACATCTCTCTCTTTCTCTCTCTCTCCGACAGAACCTTCGTCTTTTCTACTTATTTAATAATAAATGATAAATAAATGATAAATAATCATAATAATTTGGTCATTTCAATCCCCGGCTGTTTGCGGGGGACGCTGCCGTGCGCAATCGCCCAGAAAATACACAGTCACTACACTTTACAATATATCCTGTGAAGCGCTTTGAGACGTCCCGAAGTCGTGATAAGATAAGGCGCTGTATCAAATACAAGGATTATCATTAATATCATTATTATTATTATTTCCTCTCCCCTTCTCGCCCTCTTTCTTTCTCTTTCTCTCTCTCCACTCCCTCAACCGCTTGTTCTCTCTTACACACACACGTACACACACACACACACATACACACACATACATGCACACATATACACACACATATACACACACACATACACACACACACACACACACACAAGTGACCAGTGACTGACAATCCCAACACCCAACAGATCGACACACGAACAACAGCATCTCGGGGGACGGGTGGGGGGGAGAACGGGGTCTCCCTGAACCCCAGCCGAGACCCCCAGCGAGCGCAAGTGACCCCCGTATACACCCCACCACCCCATCCCACCCCACCCCACCCTCTCCCTGCGTCTCCGCCCCGAGCGGAGACTGATGTTACCTTGTTCAGCAGAAACACGGCGGAGCTGGACTGTAACATGCAAACCGGAGCCTGGCTGGCGAGTCCGTGGTGATGGTGACTACCCCCCACCCTCACCCCCACCCCCCCCTCAGACCCAGGCTGACCCCCGCCACTGATCGGCCGCCCGCTGTCCCATGACTCTGCTCTATCGCGGACCGAGAGAGGGAGGGGGCGAGAGAGGGAGGGAGAGAGCGAGAGAGAGAGAGGCGTCTGCAACAGCACTGGAGCCCGTCAAATATTCATCAGGACTTTGGGGGAAGTCTCTGAGGTGTAACGCAAGCCGAGAGCGAGCGAGCGAGCGAGAGAGAGAGAGCCGTACGCTCACCAGCTCTCACCGCAGGATAGAGATCTCTCTGCTCCCCCACTTCTTCCAGTCCCCTGCCCTCCTTCCGTCCCCCCCCCCCCTCCCCTTCCCCCTCCACACGCACACTCACACACACACACACACGAGGTCCACGCAAACTCACTGCGTTTCCACCCATCCACCCCCGGCGGCCAAACCGCCAATCCCTCCCCAGTCCTCGTTGCCTCCTTCCTCGCTTTGGCTCCTCTTAAAGCCACAACATCTGCAAGACGCCCGCGTTACAACCTCACAGTCTCTCTCTCGCTCCCCCACCGGAGCTCTCGAACTCTGACTCTAACTCCACCCCACAGTCCCTCCGCCTCGCACCCTCACTCCCTCCCTCCCTCCCTCGCCTGCTTCAAGGCTCATCTCAAGGCCCTCCTAAATGTAATGTGTTGTTGTTAACCCCATTTCCCTGCTCTCTCTCTCTCTCTCCCTCCCTCCCTCCATCCCCACCGTGTCTGTACTGGGGCTCGCTCCCCCACTGGAGCTCTCTACTCTAACCCCATTCCCCTGCTTTGCCCCGTTCCCACGTCCTGTCTGACACCCAATCCTCTCCGACCTACTATCCCCCTACTTATCTGCCCGTACCCTCCGTTCCTCTGGCCCCGGACTGCTCCACATCCCCCGCCCCAACCGCCCTACCATCGGTGGCCTTCAGCCTCTCATCCCCGAGGCTCTGGAACTCTATCCCCAGTGCCTTCGCCGCTTCCTCCCTTTCCTCCTTCAAGGCCGGTCTCAAGACCTTTCTCTTTGACCTTCAGCCTTCAGCTCCCCTCTCGACTCTCTACCCCCTCCTCGCCCCCTCCCTTCCCTCCCCTCACCCTGACCATTTCCCCCCAATGCTCGGGTCCCGACCCAACTGTCCAGCGCCTCGGGACGTCCTCCCGACGTGAAAGGCGCTCTATAAATGAAATCATCTTGTTGTTGCTGTTGTTTTGTAACTTCCCAATGCCCCATCCGATCGTTCCGATGGCCCTCGCTGGTAACTGATGCCTCGATCACTGATTTCCCCCCCACACACCACACACACAGTGAGCTAATGCCTTCTCCCTCTTCAACCACAATCTGCCAGGAGGAGTGAGCCTGAGCAATCACTGTCTGGTTACAGTATTAATGGTTCCCTCTGCTGGGGAGTGGGGGGGGGGGAAGGGGAAAAGGGGGGGGGGCACACGGCATTGAAGCCATTAGACAAAGTGCTCACAGAGCGATGGCACTGACTGCTGGTAAACAGAGGCGTGTGAAGGAAACTTGCCCAATGTTTCTCCCCGACCTGACCCTCCCGGGAATCGAACCCAGGTCCTCTCGCTTGCGAGGCGAGGGCTGTAACCCCTGAGCTCCAGGGACTCCAACCCCGTGCTGGAGACGCTGTCCTTCAGACGAAACGTCTGTGCCCCGTTCGAGCAGATGTTTAATGATCTCCCGTGGCCAGTGCTGTCGGGAGAAAGGAAGAGTTTCTCTCTCCTGGTGTCCTGGTTGACCTCTCTCTCTCTCTCTCTCTCTCTCCCTCCCTCTCAGGAACATAAGAGGAGGAGGCCATTCAGCCCCTAAAGCCTGTTCCGCCATTCGATTAGATCACGGCTGATCTGTGCTCAACTCCAATTACCCGCCTTTGCCCCATATACCTCGATACCCCGAACTGACAAAGTGCGATGCCCAAACCTGAACCCAATAGCCCAGATGGGGCCTGAGCAGGTCTCTCACCCCCCCCACCCCTCTCTCTTTCCCTCTCACCCTCCCTCCCACTCCCTCTCTCGCAGCCTCTGATCCTTTCCCCCTCCCTCTCTCTCTCTCTCAGTCTCTGACCCTCTCCCCCTCGCTCTCTGTGTCACAGGTGCCAAGGAAAGGGCCGAAGAGGAAGGGGAGGTTTAAGCGTTCCGATGGCAGCACCTCGTCTGACACCACCTCCAGCTTCATCAAGCGGCAGGTAAGAGCCCCACCACCACACCTCCCCCCGTACCCCCCATCCACCCCCCACCCCGGGGACATGCAAAGTCCTGGCCATGGGACCAAGTCATGGTGAAGCCAGGATTGGGCTGTGTTTTGGGGAGGGCTGTGTATGTGTGTGTGTTTAGGAGGGGCTGCGTAGAGCGTCCAGTGCTCTGAGACGCTGTCCGACAAATGGCGCTGTATAAATGCAAGTTGTTGTTGTTGGTAAGATCATAAGAATTTGCAGGGGACTTTGGCAACATGGGGTGTGTGTGCGCTGGGGTGGGGGCGGGTGGGGGGGGCATCAAGGCTGAAGCAGAGAGGAGAGGGTTATTGGATGAAAGGTTTCCAGTCAATTCTCTCCCCCCCACACACACAGACACACACACAGACACACACACAATGTGCGTCCGTCCACACTCCCTGGTGCGTCCGTCCACACTCCCTGGTGCGTCCGTCCACACTCCCTGGTGCGTCCGTCCACCCCCACACCGGTTAGCGCCAGCGCGGCCGAGAGACCCGGTAACCCGAGAAAAACACCACACTTGCACAAAAGAGAGCCTGAAGCGACGCCATCGCCAGGCGGAGGGACACTTGGAAAATTTCCACCGGGACATTGCGTTGGATCAGCTGACAGATATCTGGGAATTTGCTTGAAACACGCGGAGAGGGGAAAGTGACGGCACAGAAAGAGGCCGTTCGGTCCCTCTCCTCTCCTCTCCTCTCCTCGCACCTCCTCTCCTCGCACCTCCTCTCCTCGCACCTCCTCTCCTCTCCTCTCCTCGCACCTCCTCTCCTCGCACCTCCTCTCCTCGCACCTCCTCTCCTCTCCTCTCCTCGCACCTCCTCTCCTCGCACCTCCTCGCACCTCCTCTCCTCTCCTCTCCTCGCACCTCCTCTCCTCGCACCTCCTCTCCTCGCACCTCCTCTCCTCGCACCTCCTCGCCTCGCCTCTCCTCGCACCTCCTCTCCTCGCACCTCCTCTCCTCTCCTCCTCGCACCTCCTCTCCTCGCACCTCCTCTCCTCGCACCTCCTCTCCTCGCCTCGCAGAGCAAGCGCAAACACAATTCATTGCCAAAAATAAAGCCTCCGAAATCTGGAGTCCTGCGTTGATTCGGGCTCCGCCGCTGCTGAGCGCTCTGAGACGCTGCCTCGCGCGGAGGGCGCTATTACGTAGAAGGGCGAGCTGTTGTTGTTGTTGTTGTTGTTGTTGTTGTTGAGGCTTGCGCCCTCGCAAGCGAGAGGACCCGGGTTCGATTCCCGGGGCCGGGCGAAACCTCAGGCAAGCTTCCTTACTCCGCACGCACGCCTCTGTTGACCTGGGAGTAAATCCGGAGGTGGTCGTTAGTCGATCGGCGGACGGTTTTTCCGGGGGGGGGCAATAACCCCTTTTAAAAAAAAATGTTTCGGCCACAAAATGCACAGTCACCCGCACTTTACAGCACATCCCGCGAATCGCTCTGAGACGTCTCAACCACACGATGAGGCGCTGTGTCCAAATGTGAGGACTATTATTATTATTATTACTAATATTATTGGCTCGGAAAAATTCTCACCGATCGATTTGGTTTGGAAGAAACTCACCTCACTCGCAAAAGTTGCCTGCGTTAAGGTGTCCTATACCCTCGTTCTCTCTCTCTCTCTCTCTCTTTCGTTCTTTCTCTCTCTCTGAGTGAGAGCGAGAGAGAGAGAGAGAGAGAGAGCGGGTGAGACAAGAGAACGAGAGGTCTGGCCACATGCCCTCTGGCGTCTATCTG